>NC_092713.1:264460602-264769748 GCF_047496885.1 Scyliorhinus torazame | reverse complement strand
TTATCTTTGAAGTAAGGGGTGTTAAGAGATCCAATGTTTATTTGAGATGTTAAGTTGAGTTCATGGAATAAACAGAGTTGTGTGTTTAAAAACCCACGTGTCCATAATTGTAATCCCACACCTAGGGAAAACCGTGTGCTAGGAAAAGCAACAAATACATTAAAGTGTGAGGTTGGTTGAACTCCATGATACATTTTGAGGTTCTGAAAAGGCCTCGCCCATAACAATATATTAATGTCAAACCAATCAATTTCATAATTATAAATAATATTATTTCTTTATGCTATTTTCTGCATTGTACCTTCAAAAATAGAAGAGCTACAAAAAGGAATCTAGGTCTCTGGGCTCAAAATCGTCATAGATTCCCAAACCTAAACTTCTTTGCTTTGAACAGGAAATAACTGAAGGGAGTAGGATCTACACATAAGCAGGTTATTTAACATGCACTGTGAGTGCAGAAGTAAAAGATGCAAATTCTAGTTTGGTGAGACGTGCGCGTGGTTCAAAGGGAAGTTCAGCGTCCGCAGTGGAGGCTGGATGTGGGTTTGTTGGTGGACAAGGGGATCTGTGCGAGGGTGAGAACAGCCATTAGAAATTATGTGGAGCTGAATAATACATGGGAGGTCATGGCCTCCACACTGTGGGAGACATTCCGGCAGTAGTAAGGGGGGGATTTATTTTGATTTGGGTACATAGGGAGAGAGTGGAGCGGGAGGAGATGGTGAGGTTAGTTGAGGACATCCTGAGGGTGGACCAGAGATTCTCAGTGGTGCCGGAAGAGGTGTTGCTAAAGGAGAGACAGAGGCTCCAGATGGAGTTTGGGCTGGTGTCCACGGGAAAGGCAGTAGGGCAGTTGAGGAAGGCCAAAGGGGTAGTTTATGAGTACGGGGAAAAAGCGAGCAGGATGTTGGCGCATCAGTTAAGGAGGCAGGTGGCGGCGAGGGAGATTGGGAGAGTGAGAGATAGGAGAGGCACAGTGATATCAGAGCCAGCATGGGTGAATGGGTCTTTGAGGCCTTCTATCAAAGGATTTATGAATTGGAGACTCTGACAAAGTAGGAGGGTATGAGGTGGTTCTTGGATGGGCTGGAGTTCCCAAGAGTGGAGGAGGAGAAGGTTCAGGAATTGGGGGCCCCGATTGTGCTGAGGGAGGTCATGGACTGTGTGGGTTTGATGCATGCGGGGAAGGCACTGGGTCGAGATGGGTTTCCAGCCGAAGTTTGGGTCAGAGCTGGGGCCTCTGCTTGTTGGAATGCATAATGAGTCAATGGCAAGTGGGGAACTCCCCCCCACGTTGTCACAGGCATCATATCACTGATTTCAAAGAAGGACAAAGACCCGGAGCAGTGTAGGTCATACCATCCAAATTCACTGTTAAATGTGGACGCAAAGTAGTTAGCAAAGGCGTTGGTGACGTGGATAGAGGATTGTGTGCTGGTTGTGATAGGAAGTGACCAGACGGGGTTCATGGAGGGATGGCAGCTGTCACAGGCTGCGCAACATTATTATGTTGCCCTCGGAGGGGCATGAAGTAGAAGTGGTGGTGGCAATGGACGTGGAGAAGGCATTTGACCAGATGAAATGGGTATATCTGTTGGAGGTATTGGTTGGGTTTGGTCAGGGGTTTGTGCATTGGGCTCAGCTGAAGGCTAGTGTCCAGATGAATAGGATTAGTTTCGAGCAGTTTGGGCTACACCAAGAGACAGGGTAGGGGTGCCCACTCTCCCCGCTGCTTTTTGCTCTGGCGATAGAGTCTTTGGCAATGGCACTCAGGGTGTCAGGCAAGGGGTATTGAGTAGGGAGGGGTCGGGCACATGGTCTTTTTTTAAGCAGACAACCTCCTGTTGTACATTTCTAACCCAGTAGGGAGTTTTGATAGGATCATTGGGATCTTGGGGGAGTTTGGCCGATTCTCAGGATATAAATTGAATATAGGGAAAGGTGAGGTGTTCCCGATAGATGCCAGGGGACAGGAGAGGAGGCTGGGGCTGTTGCTATTCTCTGAGTGGTGGGGGTGAGTTTCCGCTATTTCAGGATACAGGTGGCTTGGAGTTAAGACCATAAGAGCTGAATTAGGCCATTTGGCCCATCGAGTCTGCTCTGCCATGCAATCATGGCTGATATGTTTCTCATCCCCATCCTCTTGCCTTCTCCCCATAACCCCTGATCCCCTTATTAATTAAGAACCTATCTATTTCTGTCTTAAAGACACTCGGTGATTTGGCCTCCATTCTACGGCAAAGGGTTCCACAGATTCACTCCCCTCTGGCTGAAGAAATTTCTCCTCATCTCAGTTTTAGAACATAGAACATAGAAGATCGTGTCTTCAGTCTGCCCTAGTGTTCTACTTTTTCCTACCAGTGGAAACATCCTCTCCACGTCCACTCTATCTAGGGTTGGGCCCAGCTGCATATGTTGAATTTGGTACGATTGGTGGAGGATATGTGGGTGAACTTCCAGAGGTGGGATGTGTTGCCCTTGTCTTTAGCAGGGCCTGTACAGATGATGAAAGTTTCTGTTCGTATTTCAGAACCTCCCCATCTTTATTCCCAAGTCCTTTGTTAGAAAGACAAATGGGATAATTTTTAGGTTTGCATGGGTGGGGAGGGCCCTGCAGGTGAGGAGGGTGATTCTGGAAAGAGATCGGTGAGGGAGGTGGGGGCAGAAGGAGGGCTGACTTTACCAAACCTGTTGAATTAATACTGTGCAGCAAACATCGCAATCGTTAGGAAATAGGCAGTGGAGGAGGATTCAGTCTCGGGGCAGGTGGAGGCGGCAATGTGTAGGGGGACCAGTTTGAGGGCACTGTTGCTTGCACCCCTGCCGTTCTCACCAGTCTGATACTCCGTGAGCCTAGTGGTTGAGGGTTTGGAACCAGTGTAGGCAACACTTGGGACTGGAAAGCATGTTGCTGTGGGCACCGATATGTGACAACCATAGGTTTGCGCAGGCAGGGCTGAGCGTGAGGTTCTGGGGTTGGCGGCAGTTGGCGATAGAGCAATTTGGGATCTGTTTGTGGGACTCCCTGTACTAGAATACTCAGGTGGGATGCCATCAGCCCTGGGCAACTTGCCCAAAGAAAGATGTTTCATGCTCTTTGTGACTTCTGTTTAAGAAGGATTGAGAGAAAACTCTTTTGAGTTTGCTCCGGTTTCCTCGCACAGTCCAAAGATGTACGGGGTAGGTGGATTGGCCATGATAAATTGCCGCTTTGTGTCCAGGGATGTGCAGGTAAATTATGGGGTTGCAGGGATGGGACAGTTAGACATGGGTGGAGTGCTCATTTGAAGGGTTGGTGCAGACTCAATGGGCCGAATGGCCTCCTTCTGCACTGTAAGGATTCTATGATTCTATGACTCCATGTTGCTGTCGAAATGGTACAATGCTACCATTACACACCAGTTGACGTGATCATATGCCTATTTGTTAGGAGATGATTGCCATCTGCTGAGAATATGGGTGTCACACCGTTGGTTTTGTGGCTACAGACCTTTATGCAGATCTTTCAGGCCATTTTTATTGAGGGGTTAAAGCTAATATTGTCATCTGTGTTAACCATGTAAAGCTAGATTTTACCTAAAAGCTACTTAACGCGTCATGCCCAATTCACCTCACCCCTGAGCTCACTATTATTTTCCCACAATGATATAAATTACATAGCTCAATTTGAATAGTCTTCCATCACTGCAACAACAACTTGTATTTAAATCATGCCTTTAATGTGGTTAAATGCCCAATGCTGCTTCACAGGACTGTTACCAAACACAACCTGTCACAGAATTTCATAAGGAGATGTCAAGGTAGACGCCTCAGTCTTGGTCAAAGAGGTAGGTTTTAAGGAGCATCATGGGGGGGGGCTTCAGAATGAGGAAGTAAAGACTGAACTGAGAGGAGTGCACGTAACGTGAAAACATCAAAAAGACAATTGGCGATTGGCTAAGAAGTTCCATTTTGGTGAAAAGGTTAAAGGGAAGAAGAAAGATCCACTGTGCAACTTAAGAACTCCAACAGAGTGCATGGAGGTCCTTTGAAAAACCTGATCTGAAAGCAAAGTCAAAGAACCTAACCAGATCTCAAAAAGGTGAGCAAACTCAAAAAAAAAGGCTGAAATAAGCTTTTAAATTCAACGCTGTCATCAAGTAACACCGGCAGTGATGCACGATCAATTACACAAAGACGAGAGTTGGATGCAATCAAGACTTTATTACACTAAGATGTGTGGCCTCCGACAGCAGCTGGCGAAATGGCTGCTGTACGAGGAGCACCCATATTTATACTCCGCCTACTGGGCGGAGCCAGCAGGCAGGGAACTACCCCCGTACCTGTAGTACAGGGCCTTACCATAAAGCACCTAATATATACATCAGTGGTGACTATCACATTCACCCCCTGTTAAAATTGAATCCGGCAGGGGTGGTGGAGAACTTATACAAGCAGGTGTTTTAAAGTACAGAAAGAAAATTGAGTCCAGCGGGGGTGGAAGAGAGTTATACAGAAGGATGATTTTTTTTTTTAAAGAGTCCCGATCAAGTTACAGGTTCAGCCGGTCCGGAGCCTTGATCTGCCGTTGGGAGCGCCGCAGTGATGGCGGCGATTCCGGTGTCGGTCTGGTCTTCGGTGACTCCGGGAGCATGCCAAAATCCTCTTCATCCTCGGGCGTGGGCAGGGGGAGGACGGATTGTCCTGGGGCGGGGTTTGCGGCTGGGTGTGCCGGAGGAGGGGAGGGTGGCGCCGGGCCGGAGGGTTGTGTGTGTGTGGAACTAGCTGGTGCCAGGTCCCTGAGGGAGACAGTATCTTGGCGGCTGTCGGGGTACGCTACGTAGGCGTACTGTGGGTTGGCGTGGAGTAGCTGTACCCTCTCAACCAACGGGTCCACCTTGTGGAGTCGTACATACTTACAGAGGAGTACTGGTCCTGGAGCTGCGAGCCAAGTAGGGAGCCACACCCCGGATGTGGAATTCCCGGGGAAGGCAAAGAGACGTTCATGGGTTGTGTCATTAGTCGCAGTGCATAGGCGCGTCGGGGAGGACCTCCTGCCAGCGGGAGCCCGGGAGATTTCTGGACCATAGGGCCTGCTGGACGGCCCTCCAGACCATCCCATTCTCCCTCTCCACCTACCCGTTTCCCCGGGGTTTATAGCTGGTCATCCTGTTTGAGGCAATACCCTTGTTGAGCAGGAACTGACGCAGCTCATCGCTCATGAATGAGGATCCCCTGTGGCTGTGGACGTAGGCGGGGAAGCCGAACAGAGCGAAGATGGTGTTGAGGGCTTTGATGACGGTGGCAGACGTCATGTTGGGGCATGGGATGGCGAAGGGGAATCTGGAATATTCGGCGACCACACTGAGGAAGTATGTGTTACGGTCGGTGGAAGCGAGGGGCCCTTTGAAGTCCACGCTGAGGCATTCAAAGCCACACAGCTTCAACGATGGCTTGGGCCTCTCTTTCGACAGAGGAATACCGAATTTCGGAGGCATGAAGGGTTTGTGAAAAGAATGCCACGGGCCTGCCTGCCTGGTTGAGGGTGGCGGCTAGAGCGACGTCTGATGCGTCGCTCTCGACTTGAAATGGTAACGTCTCGTCGACTGCGTGCATCGCAGCCTTGGCGATGTCAGCCTTAATATGGTTGAAGGCCTGGTGAGCCTCGGCCGTTGGGGGAAAAAGAGTGGATTGAATGAGTGGGCGGGCCTTGTCCGCATAATTTGGGACCAACTGGGCGTAGTAAGAAAAGAACCCCAGGCAACGTTTGAGGGCCTTGGGGCAGTGGGGGAGTGGGAGTTCCATGAGGCGGCGCATGCAGTCGGGCTCGAGCCCCAGAACTCCGTTCTGAACCACATAGCCGAGGATGGCTAAGCGGTTTGTGTTGAACACGCACTTCTCCTTGTTATAAGTTAGGTTGAGGAGAGTGGTGGTGTGGAGAAATTTGGCAAGGTTGGCGTCATGGTCCTGCTGATCGTGGCTGCAGATGGTGACATTGTCCAGGTACGGGAAAGTGGCCCGCAGCCCGTACCGGTCAACCATTCGGTTCATTTCCTGTTGGAAAACCGAGATCCCATTGGTGACGCCAAAGGGAACCCTAAGAAAGTGGTAAAGGCGGCCACCTGCCTCGAAGGCAGTGTATGGGCCGTCCGCCTTACGGATGGGGAGCTGGTGGTAGGCGGATTTTAGGTCGACAGTTGAGAAGACACGGTACTGTGCAATCTAATTGACCATATCAGATATACATGGGAGGGGGTATGCATCGAGCTGCATGTACCTATTGATGGTCTGACTGTAGTCCATGACCATTCTGTGTTTCTCCACAGTTTTCACCACTACCACTTGGGCTCCCAAGGGGCTGTTGCTGGCCTCGATGATGCCTTCCCGAAGTAGTCGCTGGACTTCGGACCTGATGAAGGTCCTGTCCTGGGCGCTGTACCGTCTGCTCCTGGTGGCGACGCATTTGCAATCTGGGGTTAAGTTTGCAAATAGGGAATGTGGGTCGACCTTTAGAGTCGTGAGGCCGCACACAGTTAGGGGTGGTTGGGGCCCGCCGAATTTCAATGTTAGGCTCTGGAGGTTGCACTGGAAGTCCAGGCCGAGTAGCAAGGCAGCACAGAGGTTGGGGAGGACATAGAGACGGAAGCCGCTGAACTCCACGCCCTGGACAGTGAGGGTGGCAATGCAGTACCCCCGGATCGCCAAGGAGTGGAACCCGGAGGCCAAGGAGATTCTCTGGTTGGCGGGGTGTACCGCGAGGGAGCAGCGCCTGACCGTATCGTGATGGTTGAAGCTCTCAGTGCTCCCGGACTCCAGCAGGCAGGAGATCTCATGCCCATCGATTTTCACGTTGGTAGAGGCCGTTGCCAGATTGCGTGGGCGAGACTGGTCCATCGTGACCAAGGCGAGACTCAGCTGGTCGTCGATGGTGGCAGACGATGGGGTGCCCGGGGTGCATGGGTCCTGGTATGATGGCGGCGCCCACGGGCTGCACGTGCCATGGGGGAAACAAGATGGCAGCGCCTGATGATCCTGGGGAGGACAAGATGGCGGCACCCACGGGCCGCACGTGGTGGGAGTCGAACAAGATGGTGGCGCCCACGGGCCGCACGTGGTCCAGGGAGGGGAAGATGGTGGCACCCACTGGCCGTACGTGTGGGGGGGGGGGATCGGAACAATAGCGGCAACTGCGCGGTCCTGGCACACCACAGCGAAGTGTCCCTTCTTGCCGCAGGCCTTGCAAAGGGTGCTCCGGGCCAGGCAGCGTTGTGGGGGTCTTTTGGCTGCCCACAGAAGTAACATTTGGGGTCCTCGGGGTTGGTTGGCTGCCGTGCGGCACAGGCATGGGGTTGGCTGAGAGTGGTCCCCGATGGGGCGGCTGTCTGCGGAGTCCACGATGCGTAGGAAGGGTGGGCCGCACGGCCGGGGGTGTAGGCCTGATGTAAGCTTCGAAACAGGCTAGCCAATGTTCAAAGTCCTTTTTGGCGTTGCCTGATTGCGGATCCAGTTGCAGGCGATCCGGCTTGATGCGGAGGTCCATCTTCTGAAAATGTTAGTGTAATAAATTGATGCACGATCAATTACACAAAGACGAGAGTTGGATGCAATCGAGGCTTTATTACACTAAGATGTGGATGTTGCGCGAAGCGACCGTCAGCGAGAGCGCTAGCTTTTTGGTTGCCGTGAGGTCGAGTGTGGCCCCTTCTAAGGGGCGCTGGTGGATGTAATCCGACCTATCCCCATAACAAAAGCGTCTCTCATGAGCAAGTTCAAGTGTTCTGTGGCCGTGACGGCCTGACAGTCACAGTCTCTGACTAGAGGAATTAGAGCACGCCAGAAATCTTCCACTGACTCACCAGGAAGTTGACTACGAGTGGAGAGGTTGTGTCTGGTGTAGAGTGTGTTAGTCCGCTGAGCGTAGTTTTCCTTCAGTAGCGCCATGGCGTCTTCGTAGGTCGGCGGGTCCTGGATAAGTGGAAAGACGTTGGAGCTCAGCCGCGTGTAGAGGATCTGAATCTTCTGAGCTTCCGCAATTGGATCTGGCGCAGACCTGATGTAAGTTTCGAAACAGGCTAGCCAATGTTCAAAGTCCTTTTTGGCATTGCCTGATTGTGGATCCAGCTGCAGGCGATCCAACTTGATGCGGAGGTCCATCTTCTGAAAACTTTAATGTAATAAATTGATGCACGATCAATTGCACAAAGACGAGAGTTGGATGCAATCGAGGCTTTATTACACTAAGATGTGTGGCCTCCTACAGCAGCTGGCGAAATGGCTGCTGTACGAGGAGCACACATATTTATACTCCGCCTACTGGGTGGAGCCAGCAGGCAGGGAACTACCCCCGTACCTATAGTACAGGGCCTTACCACAAAGCACCTTATATACACATCAGTGATGACTACCAGAGGCAGACACATTGTTCAATCAGAGCAGCTTGAAAAATGTTGCAACTGGACCTGGAGTTGACTCCATAACGCATGGTGACTGTGAATAAAGGAAAAATAAAATTAAAACAAGTCACAGAAAACACTCAGCTTCAATTCAATTCTCAAAGCTCAGGAAAGCAACTAGCTGGCCAAAACTATTTGTTCAAAAGAAACTATTTCTGCAAAATTGTTAAAGATAAAAGAGCTCTGTAACCACAATGGGAGCTCACTCTATCTCGACAAGCATGAGAAGAAACAAAAAAATAAATAAAGTTCAACATCCCTCTGCTGAAAATAGCCATGGATGGTAAATCAACATTCCCAGACCAATTAAGACACTTGGAAGGGCCACACTAAGCAAAACAAAATGGACATTATGGAGAAGAGGATTTTAAAGTATATGATAGCATCAGGTTTGATTAAGAAAACAAAGATTGAACAAGTGAATACACTATTATATTCAGTAGATCCAATAGCTAATGACATCACAGCCAAACAAAGAATACATTTATCTTTTGATAATATGAAGAGGTCATGAAGTTATTTGACACCCACTTTAACCTGAAAAGCAATAACAGTTTGGAGCGAGAAAAATTTAACAAGATTGTCCAAAAGCCGGGGGGGCGGCTGGACTCTTTCATAAATGAGTTATACCGATTGGCTGAAGGCCGGGACTATGGTGACCTTACGTTAGAACTCATAAGAGACTGAATAGAAATGGGAGCAGTCGACGAGACTCTTTCAGAGGTACTCCAATCTGAAGAAGATCTGATTTTGGAAAAAGCCAACCAAATTGTCAGGCAATTGGAAGTCCGTCAGCAAAACCAATCCATTTTGTGTGGTGAAATTAAACCAAAGTATAAAGCAACGAAAGGGCAAGGAGACTCCAGGGCAAGGAAAGCAATACCCAAGCAAAACACAAGATGGCGGCAGACCATGTCAGCACTGCAGCACCAAAGACCCCACAGGCACGAGTATTGTCCAGCTTTTACTGCAACTGCCTGAAACATTTTGGAAAGATGTGCGTACGTCCAGTGGCTCGAGGCATGCGGAGGACCCCAAACAACTCCATAAATTACACCAAAAGGAAGTCCAACAATGCTTTTTGGGAGAAATTTAGGATTCCAATTTCACAATTTGGAATACTGACATATTTGTAAATGCCACCCATGAAGTTCAGGTTAGTCACAGAAGCCAGGGTGATATCCTGTCATATCAGGAACCATGGGTAAAAGACCTCTGGCTAGGGACGACAGACAAACCACTGTATGGTCCTGAAGGAATCCAACAACCAGTCATAAGTGTTGTAATACACCCCTGGACAGATTGCAGTATACAATCCCTAGAAGTGTCACGTGATGCAGTCTCAGTTTCACTGTGGCCTGTGCGCATGACACAGCACACACAGCTGTGCTGCTGATGCCTTTAAGCTTTATGCCTTTGCATAAATGTTTTCATCTGCCTAGTCTAAATAAATTAACCCACAACGTATTTACCGAACCCCTTATCAGTGATTAGTGCCTTTATATCATTATAAAATGCAATAATAGGCATGGTTTATGAGCCGCTTCAGTATGGCAAAAAGCAAATAATCAAAATTCTGCATGCCATTCACAATCAACCCTCTTCTCTACTGAGCAAAGTGGCCTGTGTTGTCCACAACCTCCTCAAAATTGGCAAAGACATCAAAATAACCACTGTCGTCAACTGTACTGAATTGGAGACTCCTGAGAAATCCATCATTGCAGATGACCTCAACTGGGACTTCTGTTTGGAATTGTCCTTACTCTTTGTGGAGGCAGGTTTCTAGCTCTTTTGCAGATGGCAGAAAATACTCTTCTTTGGTCAGACCAGCCAAACTGTCAGATCAGCAACAACATACTTCAAAGAGAAGATACAGAGAAAGAGCAGTAGTTTGAACCTAATCTTCAGAGTCAAACAGCTGCTGTCACAGAACCTGGATAAACTGCAGCAATAAAGCTGGAGCTTCAAGCTCACATGTACAATATGAAGTTGAACCTGGAGCAGAAGAGAAGCAACCACCAACTCACCAAGAACAAAGCCCAGTGAAGCATAAGTGCACACGAAGAAACAACGCAACATTCGGAACCAAACTGCAGATTGAGTTTAAGGATGAGGAACATCCAAACATAAGGCAGAGAAACCCTCAACTTCTAGAAGGACATGACGGACCCGACTGAAAAGTAAAACCTGAATCTACTCTGTAAATGAGCAGAGTGAACATTCCCTCTGAAGTAGAGGAATAAACAGATGATATACAAACAAGGAAGTCAGATGTTGATAAAGAAAAATACATCAACAAGGAGCGTAAGAAGCGAACCAGATGTCGACACTCAAATATTTGAAACATCAATTGCTACAACTTCAACGCCAACCAGCAAAGTCAGCTCAAAGCAGTTGAGACTACAACTCCTCCAGAGTTGAAAAGAATGAGATCTGAATGAGTCGTAAAGCCTCCAGACCATCTGAATCTGCAAAGTCAGAGACTTGTGGGAAGAAGGGATAGCTTACAAATATCATTGTAAATACACGTAGGTAAAGTCTTGGGGGGAGGGTAGCATTAAGATGTTCAGGATTGCAATTGTTATATTGGGACTGGGGAAATGGTACCTTCAAAAATTATGAGGTAGAGAGTCACGTATGGGAGCAGTAGAATGCACTGGTGAGTCTGGCAGAGGCTGGCATGAAGGTAGCACCTAGCCAGGGCTGTATCCTGCATATATGTACATAGTTATGTGTTATTAATGAGCAGTCATTGTTCAAACATACAACCTCTAGACTTCTTCATGAGGCAACATACAACTTTACAGCAATTATGTTAAAGGCGCGATATAAATATATGTTGTCATTGCAAAGCCTGCATAAGTTTGTGACAGACTGTCTGGAGAAGCATAGACACCTGGCACTGCTGCTCAGAAAATTATAGGTAACTGGCTCTGGGCCTGTAGAGCCAATGAACTCAGGGGGAAAAAATAGCTCCTGATCAGCGCTCCTCACGTGTGGTGTTCTCAGAGTCCAACTGCAGCTCCTTAATGTTCCCTGTCTTCCTGCTGCTGCTACTCTTGATGATCTCATTGTTCTTCTTCCTACAAGCCTACTAGAATTTCTATGTTCCGATGTGGCTCCCGCCTGAACCTCCATTGTTCTTGAGGGTGAATGGACAGAATGACAGTGAAAATCATCAAATTCCAATGGAAAAGCTCCTGAAGAAATCAGCTACGCGATACCAATGATTGGATGGCTACTGATTCCAAGTGCCATGACATTCAGTAGAAGTGTCAGGTCCAGGAATATGCACGGTTGCTGCTTTCACCCTTGAAAATAGCTTTGGCATCACAGAACTGTAATTTATGCATTCAAATAAAGCATCTCGAGAAGGCCCGAGGTGAAATGTTGGTAGGTGGGATCAGAGCTGGAATGGAGCGGTAAGTGCAACAATCCAAGTTTAGAGATTCTGCCGTCCCCACAGTGTGTAGCACATGACAATTAGCCCTCCTGTCCCTCAGGAGAAACCAAATATAAAACGCCCACAAACTGCAAAATTTAGTTAATGAAACGGCATGAGCTCTAACATTATGGGAAAAGTTATGTTTGCTGTTTGAAAGTTTGGTTAGATGAGTCAGAGCAATGGTAAAGCGGAGGATGAACTAGTGATGATATTTAACCTGTTTATCTTTATTAGTAAATTCAAGGTTTTATTAGTTGTTTACCGGCAATAGTAAAGTTATTTGGAGTAGTAATGTTGATTAATTATACATTTATTAAAAATAAATTAATTTGCACAAAATAACGATACAGGACTGGTGACGTGTTGTGACTACAGCATGTGGGAGCTCCTGCTGGCTGGTGTGATCCAGGGGAAACACATCTGCAGATGAAGAAGCTTGAGCTTGCCGTCATTGAACTGGAAGCTGAGCTGCAGACAAGGAGTGGGAAAGTTACCTGGACACTTTATACCAAGAGGTAATCACACTCCTTCGGATAGCATCTTCTGATTTGGTCAGTGGTCTCACTGTGAGTGAGACAGGTAAAGGGATCGAGAAGGTAGGAGTGGAGGAGCCTCAGACTACACAATTATCCAACACGTCCAAGATTCTACCAGCCTGCGTGGATGAAAGTTGTGGCTGCAAGGTGAATGAGAAAACTGACCATGATACAGTGGTGCAGTAAGGCATTCTAACAGTGGTAGGGGTGGTGGTGACACTTCAAGGAGGCTGTAGTATAAAAGTGTGGAGATGTTCTTGCAAATGTGCAAATAACTAGTGAGGCCACACCTTGAACACCGTGTACAGTGTTGGTCCCCTTATTTAAGGAAAGATATATTATCACTGGAGGCAGTATGGAGGAGGTTTACTATCCCAGTTGTGGAGAGACTACCATAAGGAGAAAGATAAAGCAGGTTGGGTCTGTATTCCTTGGAGTTAAGAAGAATAAGAGGTGATATGATTGAAATATATAAGATTCTTAGGCGGTTAGACAGGGTAAATGTTGGGAGGATCTTTCCACTCATGGGAGAGTGTAGGACCAGAGGACATAATCGCTGAATAAGGGGGGGTTGCTCATTTAAGATGGATTTGGGGAAGAATTTCCTCTCTGAAAGAGTGGTGAACCTTTGAAATCCTTTAGCCCAGGAAGCTGTGAAGGCCAAGTCCTTGAACATTTTCAAGACTGAGGTCGATAGGTTTTTATTCAGTATGAGAATTAAGGGTTATGAAGGGAAGGCTGGAAAGTGGGTGTTTGATCGGCTATAATCTTATTAAATAGTAGAACAGGCTCAAAGGGCTGAATGGCCTACTCCTCATCCTATTTCTTGTGGTCTTATGGTCGAACATCTAGGGATTGCGGCAAAATTGGTAGGTCTGTCGGACAGAATAGTCATACTCATAGAATCATACCTTATGGATAATGTCCGAGACACCTCTATCACTATTCTGGGGTGGGATTCTCCACGAACCGGCGGGGCAGGCCACTCTGGCGCGGGAGTGCTTGGCGCCGTGCCAGCCAGTGCGGAAGGGCTTGGTGCCAAGCCAACCGGCGCAGAAGGGCCTCCGCCAGCCGGCGCGAGTAGGCGCATGCGCGGGAGCGCCAGCGTGTGCTGCCGTCAACCCAGCGAATGCGCAGGGGGGTTCTTCTCCACATCGGCCATGGTGGAGGTTGACAGCGCCAGTGCGGAGGGAAAGAGTGCCCCCACGGCACAGGCCCCCGATCGCGGGCCAGGCCACCGTACGGGCACCCCCCCCGGGGCCAGATCCACCCCCCCCCCCACCCCCCCCCCCCCCCCCCCCCCCCGAGGACTCTGCAGGCCACCCGTGGAGCCAGGTCCCGCCGGTAAGAACCTGTTGTGATTTACGCTGGCGGGACCGGCTGAATACGGGCGGCCACTCGGCCCATTGCGGGCCGGAGAATCGGCGGGGGCCACCAACCGGCGCGGCGCGATTCCCGCCCCCGCCAATACCCCGGCGCCGGAGAATTCGGCAGCCGGCGGGGGCGGGATTCACGCCGCCCCCCGGTGATTCCCCGACCCGGTGGGGGGTTGGAGAACCCCGCCCTTGGTCTGACCGGCAGGACAGTCCCTGAAGAGGTGGCAGCACAGTGGTACATAGTGGGAAGGGAGCTGCCCTGGGAGTCCTCAACATTGACGCTAGATGACATGAAGTCTCAAGGCACTAGGTCAAACATGGGCAAGGAAGCCTCCTGTTGATTACTTTGTCACCCCTCAGCTGATGAATCAGTACTCCTCCATGTTGAACACCACTTGAAGAAAGCACTGAGGGTGACAGGGGCACAGAATGTACTCTGAGTAGGGGACTTCAATGTCTATCCATATTGGTACTAACGACATAGGCAGGAAGGGGCATGAGGTCCTGCAGCAGGAGTTCAGGGAGCTAGGCAGAAAGTTAAAAGACAGGACCTCGAGGGTTGTAATCTCGGGATTACTCCCTGTGCCACGTGCCAGTGAGGCTAGAAATAGGAAGATAGAGCAGACAAACACGTGGCTAAACAGCTGGTGTAGGAGGGAGGGTTTCTGTTATCTGGACCACTGGGAGCTCTTCCGGGGCAGGTGTGACCTGTATAAGATGGACGGGTTGCATCTAAACCGGAGAGGCATAAATATCCTGGCCGCGAGGTTTGCTAGTGTCACACGGGAGGGTTTAAACTAGTATGGCAGGGGGGTGGGCACGGGAGCAATAGGTCAGAAGGTGAGAGCATTGAGGGAGAACTAGGGAATAGGGACAGTGTGGCTCTGAGGCAGCGCAGACGGGGAGAAGTTGCTGAACACAGTGGGTCTGGTGGCCTGAAGTGCATATGTTTTAATGCAAGGAGCATTACGGGTAAGGCAGATGAACTTAGAGCTTGGATTACTACTTGGAACTATGATGTTGTTGCCATTACAGAGACCTGGTTGAGGGAAGGGCAGGATTGGCAGCTAAACGTTCCAGGATTTAGATGTTTCAGGCGGGATAGAGGGGGATGTAAAAGGGGAGGCGGAGTTGCGCTACTTGTTCAGGAGAGTATCACAGCTATACAGCGAGAGGACACCTCAGAGGGCAGTGAGGCTATATGGGTAGAGATCAGGAATAAGAAGGGTGCAGTCACAATGTTGGGGGTATACTACAGGCCTCCCAACAGCCAGCGGGAGATAGAGGAGCAGATAGGTAGACAGATTTTGGAAAAGAGTAAAAACAACAGGGTTGTGGTGATGGGAGACTTCAACTTCCCCAATATTGGCTGGGACTCACTTAGTGCCAGGGGCTTAGACGGGGCAGAGTTTGTAAGGAGCATCCAGGAGGGCTTCTTAAAACAATATGTAAACAGTCCAACTAGGGAAGGGGCGGTACTGGACCTGGTATTGGGGAATGAGCCCGGCCAGGTGGTAGATGTTTCAGTAGGGGAGCATTTCGGTAACAGTGACCACAATTCAGTAAGTTTTAAAGTACTGGTGGACAAGGATAAGAGTGGTCCGAGGATGAATGTGCTAAACTGGGGGAAGGCTAATTATAACAATATTAGGCGGGAACTGAAGAACATAGATTGGGGGCGGATGTTTGAGGGCAAATCAACATCTGACATGTGGGAGGCTTTCAAGTGTCAGTTGAAAGGAATACAGGACAGGCATGTTCCTGTGAGGAAGAAAGATAAATACGGCAATTTTCGGGAACCTTGGATGACGAGTGATATTGTAGGCCTCGTCAAAAAGAAAAAGGAGGCATTTGTCAGGGCTAAAAGGCTGGGAACAGACGAAGCCTGTGTGGCATATAAGGAAAGTAGGAAGGAACTTAAGCAAGGAGTCAGGAGGGCTAGAAGGGGTCATGAAAAGTCATTGGCAAATAGGGTTAAGGAAAATCCCAAGGCTTTTTACACTTACATAAAAAGCAAGAGGGTAGCCAGGGAAAGGGTTGGCCCACTGAAGGATAGGCAAGGGAATCTATGTGTGGAGCCAGAGGAAATGGGCGAGGTACTAAATGAATACTTTGCATCAGTATTCACCAAAGAGAAGGAATTGGTAGATGTTGAGTCTGGAGAAGGGGGTGTAGATAGCCTGGGTCACATTGTGATCCAAAAAGACGAGGTGTTGGGTGTCTTAAAAAATATTAAGGTAGATAAGTCCCCAGGGCCGGATGGGATCTACCCCAGAATACTGAAGGAGGCTGGAGAGGAAATTGCTGAGGCCTTGACAGAAATCTTTGGATCCTCGCTGTCTTCAGGGGATGTCCCGGAGGACTGGAGAATAGCCAATGTTGTTCCTCTGTTTAAGAAGGGTGGCAGGGATAATCCCGGGAACTACAGGCCGGTGAGCCTTACTTCAGTGGTAGGGAAATTACTGGAGAGAATTCTTCGAGACAGGATCTACTCCCATTTGGAAGCAAATGGACGTATTAGTGAGAGGCAGCACGGTTTTGTGAAGGGGAGGTCGTGTCTCACTAACTTGATAGAGTTTTTCGAGGAGGTCACTAAGATGATTGATGCAGGTAGGGCAGTAGATGTTGTCTATATGGACTTCAGTAAGGCCTTTGACAAGGTCCCTCATGGTAGACTAGTACAAAAGGTGAAGTCACACGGGATCAGGGGTGAACTGGCAAGGTGGATACAGAACTGGCTAGGCCATAGAAGGCAGAGGGTAGCAATGGAGGGATGCTTTTCTAATTGGAGGGCTGTGACCAGTGGTGTTCCACAGGGATCAGTGCTGGGACCTTTGCTCTTTGTAGTATATATAAATGATTTGGAGGAAAATGTAACTGGTCTGATTAGTAAGTTTGCAGACGACACAAAGGTTGGTGGAATTGCGGATAGCGATGAGGACTGTCTGAGGATACAGCAGGATTTAGATTGTCTGGAGACTTGGGCGGAGAGATGGCAGATGGAGTTTAACCTGGACAAATGTGAGGTAATGCATTTTGGAAGGGCTAATGCAGGTAGGGAATATACAGTGAATGGTAGAACCCTCAAGAGTATTGAAAGTCAAAGAGATCTAGGAGTACAGGTCCACAGATCACTGAAAGGGGCTACACAGGTGGAGAAGGTAGTCAAGAAGGCATACGGCATGCTTGCCTTCATTGGCCGGGGCATTGAGTATAAGAATTGGCAAGTCATGTTGCAGCTGTATAGAACCTTAGTTAGGCCACACTTGGAGTATAGTGTTCAATTCTGGTCGCCACACTACCAGAAGGATGTGGAGGCTTTAGAGAGGGTGCAGAAGAGATTTACCAGAATGTTGCCTGGTATGGAGGGCATAAGCTATGAGGAGCGATTGAATAAACTCGGTTTGTTCTCACTGGAACGAAGGAGGTTGAGGGGCGACCTGATAGAGGTATACAAAATTATGAGGGGCATAGACAGAGTGGATAGTCAGAGGCTTTTCCCCAGGGTAGAGGGGTCAATTACTAGGGGGCATAGGTTTAAGGTGAGAGGGGCAAAGTTTAGAGTAGATGTACGAGGCAAGTTTTTTACGCAGAGGGTAGTGGGTGCCTGGAACTCACTACCGGAGGAGGTAGTGGAGGCAGGGACGATAGGGACATTTAAGGGGCATCTTGACAAATATATGAATAGGATGGGAATAGAAGGATACGGACCCAGGAAGTGTAGAAGATTGTAGTTTAGTCGGGCAGTATGGTCGGCACGGGCTTGGAGGGCCGAAGGGCCTGTTCCTGTGCTGTACATTTCTTTGTTCTTTGTTCTTTGTTCTATCATCAAGAGTGGCTCAGTAGCACCACCACAGATCAAACTGGCTGGGTCCTAAAGGACATAGCTGCTACACTGGGACCGCAGCAGGTGGTGAGGGAACCAACAAGAGGGAAAAACATGCTTGACCTCATCCTCACCAACCTGCCTGCCTCAGATGCATCTGTCCATGACAGTATCGGTAGGAGTGACCACCACGCAGTCCTTATGGAGACAAAGTCCTGCCTTCACATTGAGAATACCCTCCATCGTGTTGTGTGGCACTACCACTGTGCTAAATGGGATAGACTTCGAACAGATCTAGCAACCCAAGACTGGTCATCAATGAGGCACTGTGGGCCATCAGCAGCAGCAGAATTTTACCCAACAGCAATCTGTAACCTTATGGCCTGGCATATCCCCCACTCTACCATTACCACCAAGCCAGGGGATCAACCCTGGTTCAATGAAGAGTGCAGAAGGGCATGCCAGGAGCAACATCAGGCACACCTAATGATGTGAACCTAATGAAGCTACAACACAGGACTGTTTGTGTGCCAAACAGCATAAGCAGCAAGTGAAAGATAATCAATTCCACATTCCACAGATTTAAGCACTATAGTCCTGCCTCATCCAGCCATGAATGGTGGTGGACAATTGAACAACTCACTGGAGGAGGAGGGTCCTCAAATATCCCCATCTTAACGATAGAGGAACCCAACATTCGATCCTTCCACCACTGACGAACAGTGGCAGCAGTGTGTACCATCTACAAGATGCACTGCAGGAACTCACCAAGGTTCCTTAAGTAGCACCTTTCAAACCCATGACCACTACCATGTAGAAGGACACGAGCAGCAGATACCTGGGGACACCACCACCTGGAGGTTCCCGTCCAATTCACCGTTCCTTCACTGTCGCTGGGTCAAGATCCTGAAATTTCCTCTCTCTCAGCACTGTGGGTGTAGTGACACCTCAGGGACTGCAGTGGTTCAAGAAGGCAACTTACCACCACCTTTTGAAGGGCAACAAAAGATGGGCAATAAATGCTGGACTAACCAGCGACACCCATATCCTGCAAATAATGAAACAAACGATTCTCATACACTTCCCAAATGCACCATGTTGCCATCTTTCAGCCATCAAGAAAATGTGGGATCAGCATATGTGGTGAAACATTGGGCTTATTTGGACTGCAGCAGGGCAGCGAGAAAGTGCCGTCTCAGCAGGGAACTCAGGGGACGATTGCGAGGGGCAGCATATAGGAGAATGCTTATGGGAATTCACACAGAGATACTTGGTGCATTGTCTCTGTCGGAAATTTGGGAGGTTTTAAGCTCTGACTTGGCACAAGACTTCGCACAGAGCTCAGAGCTCATATTTTCCAGTGTGCAAGTGCCGTAGCCAACTCCAAGACAGCACTTTTTGTCTCATGTGTGATGCAGCATCTGGTGGCCGTGACTGAGCTTTCATTACAGCACAGGCAGAAGCCACCTACTGTCTCAGTACCACAGTGAAAGCTCAGAAAAACGTTATCATATCAAAGCTTGCTGCCATGCAGGCTCAGGACACTTCCATCATGACAGTGCTCAAAGTGGCATGCAGGTCCTCACAGCAGACTAACAATCTGTGCTCCAACAGCTGACTCGGGTTTCTGAGGTGCTGTCGAGGGAAGTGGTAGTGGCACCTGAGGTAGTGGCACCTTGGAGTGCAAACTTGCTGTCCTCTGTCAGGATTCTCTCTCAGCATTCATCCTCCCACCGCTGCCACTCAGCCAGACTGCTGGCACCGATGCTGAGGCACTGTCATCCAAAGCTGGGCCCTAAAGTTCCAGGAATGCTCAAGGCCATCCTGGAAAACCATCATCTGCTGTCTCCCCGACTGAAATTCAGCAGCCTTTCCGCCAGCCATGCTGCATTCCCCTGAGGTAGCACTGTGTGGGAGCACTAGGGCAGTAAAAGGCCAGAGGGACTGCACAAGTGTGAACAGTTCAGTTTTGCATGTTTTATTGAAAATGTTGTCGGATAAATTTGTTCAGGAATGATCAGGAAACTACACTGCATGCACAACATCACACTGCAGCAAAGCACTGGCACACAGGAGTCGAGGTGGTGGTGAAGTGTAATTGTCATCAGTTCTCACCACACATGCTGATCCCACATCTTGCTGATGGTTGAGAGAACTGTTGCCTTTTTTACCTACTGTAAATATGGCAATCAATGAGGTTGCCCTTCTTTCTTTGGATATCAATATTATATTGCTCAGAGTCGCCAGGTATCAAATGATACCACCACAAGGTTCAACCGGATATCGATCAAAGAGCCAAACACCAGTTAGTTAGTTCAAGATCAAGGGTACTTTATTTACACACACAATTATCATGCAACATAGACACTACTAGTTAAACTACACCTATCAACTATGACAACCTGTACTTAATTTCAGGCACCCGGCTTAGGTCAGAGGAACAGTGGCCGCTGTTCGAATCTGGGTCTATCAGGTCTGGAGAAGTAACTGCTGCTCAGCTGGGCTCATCCATCTGGTAGCGGGCGTTGAATTTCAACTTACTTCTGGTGGTGCTGCAATTAGAAGTAGATGTTGCCGGAGCGCCAGGTCCAAGAGAGGCCGAACACATGGTGGTCTCTCTTTTTATCCTTGGGGGTTTTTGCGCTCTTTTGGGCGGTCCTTCAGTTTGGACCCCACTAATTGGGTAATTCCTGATCACTGTGTTCGATTTGAACCAATAAAGAACCAATAACTGATGACAATTACATGTCCTAAGCGGTCATTGGCCCTGTTGTTTACACTTCCTGAGTACAGGGAGTGGCGCCGAAATGTCTGGGATTGCATCGGTGGCTCAAGTATCAGTCCTTTGTCTGACGGAGATGGGCAATCAAAATGCGAATCGGTTGGGGGTTTCAATACCATCTGGATTCTTCGCTCACAAATATATATTCAGGCTCTGAGCCTGCCTGAAACTTGCATTGTCCATTTTTCCCATTATGCTTTGCGACCGTCCATGTTCCTTATTGTAAGTGGCCATCCCAGATGGCTACAGAACTCATATGAACCCATGGGATGGTGGGGCAGCAGATATCATTTGCTCGTGGTTACTATTTCTGAATAGTGGAATGTGAATCAGGAACAGGAGGTGCACAAGGATAAAATGTTGGGGAACACGGTGGGGGGTGGAGAGGGGGGTGGGGGGGGGGGGTAACCAAGCAGGTTTCAAGGAGACGGATAGAACTATGAGGGAATGGGTCACGGAGAATTGAGCAATGAATGGGGACGAAGTGGTCAACTGTATAAAAGTTTAAGAATGGTTGAGGAGAAGGAAGGATAATGCACCACAATATCAGTCACAGAGCATGCTATTCAGGATTTTGATGAGGACAGTTTGGTGCAGAGGACAGGCTGGAAACCACACTGAAGGGGTTTGAAGAGTGGGTGTGTTGAGACAGAGCTGGGCTGATAAACCGCGACTGAAGAAAGAGTTTGTCAGCGACAAGAAAATGACATAACATCAGGTCCTTCATGTTTTCTTCTGTCAACACAGCCAGATGAGTGTTTGGGAGAGCTTAAAAGGTATTCAGAACAAACTAATCTTAACCTAACTCAAAACTCCTGCCTGAAAATTCAATATTTCTTCTTTTCTTCAGTTCCTGTGTTGATTCACTGGAAATGTTGCCCCAGTGTTTGTAGAACATACTTCGCTTGCTAATGCTATGGTTGTCCTTCTGCAGCCCAGTTAACCTTTGGCCTGACTTAAAAGCTTAATCTCTGAGAGCTGTGGATGAGCCGGGAATCCTTTAGAAAATAAGATTTTACCCAGAGGCAGGGGAAGAGGTAAAGTACACACCAAAAATTCCACCTTTTTACGCATCGCCAAGACGTAGAAGCTGAAGGAGTTTGTTGGCATTGCTTTTGCAGGTCACTCAATGCACAGGAAACCAGGCCAGCATGAGGTGACAGGTGCACAACACTAAGGTATGTGGCTTTAAGTTATAAATCATTTAGCAGTGATTTACAAGGGTTTGAGTTAATCTACTTTTGTTTGCTAAATTGTAACCAATATGAGTCATGGTGAATTACATCAAGGATGTAAATTACTCTGTGTATGGATTCTTTCCCAATTCCTTGCATAAATGGATGGAAAAAGAAAAGGGGATTTAATTGAAGGCAAGGAGCCGCAGTTTTTTTTCAGCGGCTGAAGCTGGCAGGAAATGGAGATCATTGCGGGAGTGCAGTTGGAAATCAAGCAATCGAGAGAGTCGGATAATGGGTGTTGCAATTATTGTGGCTGCAAAGAGGGGAACTTGCTGAGCCTGCAGAAAAGTATGCCTGCAATACCCCCTGGCCCACAAACAATGCTATAAATGGTCCTTATGGACACAGCCCTTCACGGCACAGTGGCTAGCACTGCTGCCTCACAGCTCCAGGGTCCCGGCTTCAATTCCAGCCTCGGGTGATTGTCTGTGTGAAGTTTGCACTTTCTCCCCACATCTCCATGGGTTTTCTCTGGGTGCTCTGGTTTCCTCCCAGGCAAAGAGCACGGGGATTCTCGGCTTGCCAACCCAGTGCTCGGCGGGGGGTGGGGGACACTTGGCTAGGGTGGTGGGGGTCCCTCCGCGGGGGGGGGGGGCAACCGCATGCGGCACCAGCATAACAACCCCTGGAGTGTGTGTACCCATTCCGGCATCAACCCTTGTCCCTGCCCATTTGTCCCACGACCACCCATAACCCCCATCGGCTGTCAAGGCCTTTGGCAGTGCGGCTGAAGGCTATTGCTAACAGGAAATTGGCAATTGTGGTTAAAAAAGTGAGCACTTTGGACAACCCAAGTGGATTCCCGTGGGTGGGTGGGCCATGTAGCTCTTTGTACTTCTAAAGACTGCAGCTGTAAGGTTGATTTCTTTCTTTAAAATCTCTCTCACAGGCACATGGAGAGTCACAAACAGCAGCCAGGGTTCAAAACTTGCAAGTTGGATGGAGACGGCGAGAGACACTGACACAAGGGCTGGGATTCTCCCCAAAACGGCGGGCGGGTCGTACCGTCGCCAAAGAGCGGTGTGAACCACTCCGGTATCGGGTCGCCCAGAAGTTGCAGAATCCTCCCCACTTCTGGGGGTTAGGCCGGCGCTGGAGTGGATGGCGCTGCGCCAACCAGCGGCAAAGGGCCTCTGCCGGCTGGCGTGATCCCTGCGCATGCACAGGGGGTTTCTTCTCTGCGCTGGCCATGGCGGAGCTTTACAGAGGCCGACATGGAGGGAAAGAGCCCCGGGCCTGCCCCCAGATCGGTGGACCCAGATCGCGGGCCACGCCACCGCGGGGGCCCCCCCAGGGCGGGATCCCCCTGCGCCACCCCGAGGACTCCGCAGGCCGCCCTCAGAGCCAGGTCCCACCGGTATTGACCTTGTGTATTTCACGCCGGCGGGACTGTCCGAAAACGGGCGGCCGCTCAGCCCATCGGGGCCCGGAGAATCGCCGGGGGGCCACTACCAATGGCCCCCGACCCACGCGACGTGATCCCCGCCCCCGCCAAAAAACCGGCGCCGGAGAATTCGGCAGCTGGCGTCGGAGCGGCGGGGTGGGAATCACGCCGCCCCCTGGCGATTCTCTGACCCGGCGGGGGTCGGAGAATCCCGGCCAAGGGCGCGATTCTCCAGAAAGGGTTTCTAAGTGTTGTAACAAACGGGAATAGCCGCGGGCATGCAGCGCTCCGCCCAGCAAGGCCGGCAACGATATTCAATGTTAATTGGTCCACTTAGTGAGGCTTCGCGCCAACAATGAAGGCTCGCCAGCTGATTCACCAGCACCGCACTCGCCAGTCCCCTGCGAACAAGGTCCAATAGCACTTTAGCAGCTCTTGCACAGCGAGCCCCAGCTAGCTCACTACAATGGCACTCAGGAGACCGGTTACAAGATTCGGGAATGCAGATCTGGGGAAGCTGCTAGACGCAGTGGAGGCTAGGCTGGATGTGCAGTTTCCCAGAGGATCCCAGAGGGTCAGCCATAGGACAGACAGAGCAGCCTGGGATGAGGTAGCGGCGGCTGTGAGCATCGGGAGTGTGACCAGGAGGATGGGCCTCCAGTTCCAGAAAAAGGTCAGTGACCCACACCGGGCAGTATGAGGGAGTAGGCACCAATGCCCTCCCCACCCCATCCCCGAGATCTTTCAGCACCCATGTGAGTGTCCACCCCCCAACTCTCCATGCGACCAGCAACCCTCCCTCCACCACCCTCTCCTTTCAACTCCCCAAACCCTTCCTTCACAACCCCCGTCCACCACTGTCAACCACACGTGTGCCTGACGATGCCCTCTCTATGTCTCCTCAGGAAAGGCTCTCCCACAATCGCCGGGAGAGGGTGCAGACTGGCGTTGGTGTGCCGGATGTGAGAATCCTCACCATCTTCGAGGAGTGGGCCCTGTAGGTGACTGGGGTGGCCAAGGACAGAGCGGTCACCAACACGGATGCTGGCGGACACCGCAGAGGTGAGGAATCACTGTGTTACAGGCAATGAACCTGTCAAACGTGAGTTGTTATTGCCTAACTGACTGACCCATCCATCCCACTGACCACATGTCCATTCTCCCACAGGTCCTCTAGCCGAAGCCACCAGCCCATCCTGGGTGGCCCCCTCCCCAGCCTCCCAGGAAAACACCTCGGAGGAGAGCTCCGAGGAAGACACAATTGATGCGTCACAGCTGTCATCCCCACGCTCCACTGGGAATCGTTAGTGGTCAGGCTTCTGGGGCACAATCTGGTGAGCACCACACAGCTGCTGATGTGCATCAGGTGGAGGCAGGAACCCCCAGGCGAGACAGCATTCGGAGGTCTGCTGGATCCCATGACCCAACTGGGTTCCAGCCTGATGCTGAGCCTGTGGAAGAGACTTTCCTGGAGCTGATGGAGATGATACGGAGCTGCCAGGACATTCAGAGGGAAATGTCAGCATCACTCCAGCAGATCCATAGGCGCTTGGAGGAGTCCCAGAGGCTACGGCCGCAGGAGATGTGGCTGGCAATGCGTGGCACCGACGCCAACACTGCTAGGGTGGCGAACATAGTGGAGAGCCTGGTGCACGATGTTGGCGCCATTAATGAAGGTGTCCAAGGCGTTGTGCAGTCGGTGACGGCCATGGCTGAGGATCGCGACAGAATGGTTGCCTTGCTGGGGCATGTGACCTTGATGAGTTTCTGTCAGACATGTCCCGCTCTCAGATGGGAAGGGCTGTGGCGCTGCGGAGCTTGCCCCAGTCACAGGTACACGCTGCAGAGCATGTCCCAATCACTAAGGAGCAACAGCGAGGGCTTTGACACGGTGCTGCAGAGCATGAGGAGCCACCAGGGCTGGCTGAGCCAGTTGATGCAGGGGCTCGAACCAGCTGCCCCTCCGTCCCAAGGTGAACCCCAGGGCCCTATGAGGGGGAGGAGGGGGCGCTGGGTGCCAACCGGACCTGCCCCATGGAGTGGCGACGGTGGCCACCAACTGCCCCCGAGTTCCACCACTCTGATGAGGTTGCGTCCCACAGTCAGCCCACGGGACAGGGCGGCACCGCTGTGCACGTACCGTCGACAAGTGAGCCGCGGCCCTCTGAACAACTTTGTGCACAACTAGTATGATGCCTCTGTCACTTTTTTTCACAATGTGGCCGACCTCTGAATCTTTGATCCATCTCTCCAGGCATCCTCCCCTCCCTGTGGCACCCACCCACCCTCCGGCTGTGCACATGTCCCCAGAGTTGTGTCCCATCCCCTGGCTGTTCGGAGGTTGGCTGCTGCGTGTGTTGTGTTGCCTCCCGCAGTGTTCAAGCACAGTGCCCAGGCATCAAGGTGTGATTGGGATGCGAGGCAATGACCCACTTCCTGAGAATGGATTGGTCACCCAGACTCATACTAACCTCTGTTAAAGCTGGAGGTGGCTGGGTTATAAGCAATTTGGGCTTGAGTTTGAGATATTAGAACATTTTCCTTCACACCTTCCCTCCACCCCCCCCCCCCCCCCGCATTCCTGGGGGTCAAAACTCCCCCACTATGGTTGGAATTTCTCATTATTTGGCAGAGTGGCGCAGTGGGTGGGAAATTGAAGTGGTAGCGGCTGGCATTCTCCATCATATTGTGATGGAGGATGCCAGGAAAACAAAAGGTCCAAAAAAAGGGTGGGCCCCATGACGTCACATTGGCGGTAGACTCTGATTGAGCCAACACCGGGATCCCTGTAACGTCATTGGCGGGGGTGCGGGAAACGAGCGGGGAAACCCTGCCGGCGTAAAAGCCATTTAGGAGCTTCTGTGGGATTACCCTCCTCGCTGTCATTCGGCACCCCGAAAACAGAGGTGGAAAGTCCCACCCTATCTTTCAGCACCGTACTTCGGAACCAGAGTGGTGGCAGCATTCTCTAATGGAAGGTTAACAACTAAGGTATTAAAAAAATGTTCAACAGCAAATTTTTTAAAGCTTAGATGATACAGAGGTATACTTTACAAATGAAATTTTTTTCAGATCAGCCAAGATAATTAAAGCAAATCCAGATGCCACTATGTTTTCAGATGAGTACTCCAGGATCATTATAACAAATCCAGATGCTGGGGTGTATTTAGCCGATCAGTACACCAAGGTAATGAAAACAGATGCAGAGCTTGTTCAAACAGGCAGATGGGTTGTAAAATGAAGGTAATATCACCACCTTAATTAAGTTTTTAAAAAATTCTGCCATTTTTTAAAAACCATTAATTAACAATAAGCTCATTCCTCATTTGAATAAAAAAATAATAATTTAGAGTCTTCACAATTATTCATTTAAAAATCATGTTTGATTTCATTAAATAGTCCCATCTCTTTAGCTCTTAAATTTTAAATGTTTCCAACTACTTAACACTTCAAACAGTCTGGTTCAACAGGTGTGGTGGAAAGTGGAATGCGAGAAGTCAAATGAGGATAACAGCTGGAGAGAGGGAAGCTGACAGAGTGGTAATGAGGACCAAGTCCAGCACAGTGCTTTTAGCATTTGCAAAATAGTTTACTTCAAAAGAAAAAAATGGTATAAATGCAAGGTTAGAGATTTTACTCAAGGATTGTTTTTCTTCTCTAATTTAATTCTGCTTTCCTGAAGATGGTAAGGGGCAGAAAAGTGTTCCGCTGAGTCGACTGCAATTGGGTATGTTTCCTCCCTATTGTGCATGCAAGCACTGTTCATATAATCATCGTGTCTGCACCGGCCCTTGGAAAGAGCACCCTACTTAAGCCCACGCCTCCACCCTATCTCTGTAACCCAGTATCCCCACCTAACCTTTTGGGCACTAAGGGGCAATTTATCATGGCCAATCCACCTAACCTGCACATCTTCGGAGCACCCAGGGGAAACCCACGCAGAGACGGGGAGAAAGTGCAAACTCCACTCAGACAGTTCGGCCACTAGGTCGTATTTTAAGAGCAAGGGTTATCTTTTTTCTGTCTGAAACTCTCAATTAGACTGTAAATTGTTTTTATTCTTTGAGGGAATTACTGACAAGGCCACAATTTGTTGCCCATTCCTGAGAGCCCTTGAACTGAGTGAAGTGCTAGGGTACAGCAAAGGGCGGTTAAGTGTCAACCACATTGTTGTAGATCTGGAGTTACATGGAGGCCAGACCAGGTAAGGGTAGCAGATTCCCTTCTTCAAAGGACATTAGTTAACCAGATGGGTTTCTGCAACAGTCATTTCATGGTCACCATTACTGAGACTAGCTTCCAATTCCATATTTATTGGCCAGAATCATCCGGCCTTCCGCTGGTGGCGGGTTTCTCTGGTCCAGCTGGCACACACCACTGCCGATGGGTTTCGCAGCAGCGTGGGATCGCTTCAATGGGAATTCACATTGACAGCGGCGGGAGCAGAGAATCCCGGCGACTGTGGATGGCATGCCGCCGGGAAACATGCAGCTGGGAGGCCGGAGAATCCCACACATTATTTCAATTTAAATTCCACCAGCTGTCCTGGTTGGATTTGAACCCACATCCCAGAGCATTAGGCTGGGCCTCTGGATTATTAGTCCAATGACGTTATTAATATGCCAGGCTTTGGAACCAGTAGTGCCATTGAGTAGGTACCAGATGGCTTGCTTACTAATTTCTGTGGGAAACAGCCAGCAGCAATTAAAGAGCACAGCACCTTCTCGGTGTTACAAGGTTACCCAAAGTGATGCCACTCAAGTGGCTGTTCAGGCCCCTATCCCCAGACAAAGAAGTCTTCACCATGGGAAAGGTGTTTCACTGCATTAATTATAGATCATAGATCATAGAATTTACAGTGCAGAAGGAGGCCATTCGGCCCATCGAGTCTGCACCAGCCAATGGAAAGATCGCCTTCTGTAAGACCACACTGCCACCCTATCCCCGTACCCCAGTAACCCTTTTTGGTCACTAAGGGCAATTTAGCATGGTCAATCCACCTAACCTGCACATCTTTGGACTGTGGAAGGAAATCGGACTACCCAGAGGAATCCTATGCTGACACGGGGAGAACGTGCAGACAACGCACAGACAGTGACCGAAGCTGGGAATCGAACCTGGGACCCTGGAGCTATGAAGCAACTATGCTAACCACTGTGCTACCGTGCCGCCCAATTGGCTGTTGTCCAATTATTAGAGGCACAGTACTATACATGATAACCCCTGCTATGCTGATAGCAACCACAACTCCTTCATTTTGCAGTGATCATCTACCATTATATGAAAGGGAAGGAAGGTTGGACATTTGACTCTTTGCAAACCAAGGATGGCCTTGCCTCCCATAGCTGATGATTCAATGAAGAATGCTTTGAATGAATAATCATCAAGTCATGAAGAGTGAGTATAAACAACCAGGATCTTGCACAAACCGCTCTTTGGAATGTTGATCCAAATACTTTGATAGATCAGGTGGTTATTATTGTATTGCCCTGCCAAAATTATTGTCATCTGTTGCTGTTTGCACAGCTTCGCCGAAGAGGCATTGGAATGGAACTAGTGAAAAATGAGGCAGAGAAGCTATTATTGGCTGAGCCAGGAAACAGGCCTGATAAAACCTACTTTGCTCTCTCTAATGCTGTTGCAGTGCTTAAAAATAGTGAACTCTGGGTCCTTAATATTCAAGGTTATGGGTTGTTCAGAAAGGATAGGGAAGGAAAAAAGGAAAGTGGAGTAGTACTGATTAGGGAAGACATTGTAATGTTAGAAAGAAAGAATGTCCTTGAGGGGGCAAGGACAGATCCATTTGATTAGGGGTGAGATGCTAGATTTTGTTGGGCTGTTGGGGGTCTTGCTCATCAGTTGGAGAACTAGCATGGAACACCCATCAGTTACATTGTGGGGACCCAACAGAATCTACTGCCCTTCAGCCATTTAAATAGGCACTGTTGCGCCTCCCCGTGATTGAGGTCTCCAGTGGCCGAGAGCTGCCAGCCAATCAACGCTAGTGAGAGTGCTATTGGCAACGCTGCACTTACCAGAGGCCCAGGCACATCATGGAACCCAGGCCAAAGATGAGCTGAAGAGCGGGAGTGGGATGGGGATCATGGGGTGGCTCTTCGCAGAGGGGTCAAGGGGTCTGAGGCAAGGTCAAGGACTGGCTTTTCGAGGCCTTCCTGATGCTGGGTTCCCCAGCAAGGGACAGAGTGACAAAGTGCCTGACAATGATCAGCAATGATCTCCCCCTCAACATACGACCACCAAGAGGTCACTGGCCACCCTGATAGAGTTTTCTGAGCAATCTTCTGAATGCACAGGAGAGCAACGTAGTTCTCATTGAATCCCTGAGGCATCACTAATTTGCACAGGGCACAGGTATAAAGGGTGCCAATTGGCTCATTAATGACCCTAATTGACATCCTACTGGCAATGGCCAGGAATCCCGGGTCAGCCCCTTCCACCCACTGACTTAATCAGGGGTGGTGACCTGACCCCGGGAGATTGCTGCAGGGCCCTTCCCACGATTATGTGGACCCTGTCACCATGATTTCTGCAGAAATAGGATGTAATGAATACAGCCTGAGAAGCAAAAAACAATATGATCATGTTACTGGGGATATTCTATAGGCCCACAAAAAGTAAAAGAGAATTGGAGGAGCAATTCTGCAGGGAAATCACAGAGATGTGCAAGAGTATGACATAGAGGGCAAGAGTATGACATAGAGGGCAAGAGTATGACATAGAGTAGTAATATTGGGGGACTTTAATTACCAGAATATTGGTTTGGACGACGTTAGAATAAAGTGGATTGAGGGGGAGGAATTAATAAAATGTGTTCAGGAGAACTTCCATGACCGGCATGTGAATGATTCAACTGGAAAGGAGAATCCTGTTTCTGGATCTGGTGCTGGCGAATGAGACCAGCCAAATGGACCAACTATCTCTGGGGAAGACTATCATATCTTAATTTTAGACTAATAGTACATAAGAGGACAGAGTAGTCTAAAATATAGCATCTAAATTGGAGGAATGTTAATTTCAATGAGACAAGAAGGGATCTAGCCTTGATAGTCAAGACAGGAGAGAGAAATAGTAATTGGGAAATGAAAGTCAGAGAATTGGTGGAAGTGGCAGGAAGAAAATAAACCAACAGTCAAGGTTAGATGTTACAAAAATAATAACAAGACAAAACTAAAGGCTCTGATTCTAAATTCATCTGGCATTCATAACTATTTAAATGAATTGATAGTCCACATTGAAGTCAATAAATATGTTCAGATAGTTGTTACGAAGGCATGGCTGATGGACGACAAGGATTGGGTCCTGAATATTGAAGGTTATATTACATTCAAGAAGAAAGGGAGCTAGTTAAAGGTGGAGGTGTGGCACTGTTAATCAAGGATGGCATTGGTCCAATAATTAGAGATGGCCTTGGTTCAGGAGATCAGCATGTGGAATTGGCTTCGGTGGAGGTGAGGAACAGCAGGGCAAAGAAGTCACTAGTGGGAATGGTCCACAGGCCCTGTAACAGTAACCACGTTGGAGGACAAAGTATACGAGAAAAAATATTGGGTGCTTGTGATTGGAGCCATCTGGGATGGCCACGTCCCGATTACAAAATGGACACTTGCAAAGAATGCAGGGAAAATTGGACAATGCTAAGAAACAAGCAGGTGCAAGCTCTGTCTGTTGATTAGAACCTTAAACTCTCAGACAGGACAGAAACTGCCAAGCAATCTACATACTAATGAGCCATCTCTGGGGACAAAAGAGAAACATTTAGATACACAATGTTAAGGCAGACTCCCCGGCGCCAGAGGAGACTAAGACAAAGCAGACCAACGGTCACCAGGACACACCCAGCAATCAGGGAACCATCCCTCTATTGGAGGAAGATCGATACGACTGATGGGAAAGACCCAATTAGTTGAGGCCAAGTTCAAGGCCCGCCCAAAAGTGCGCAAAGCCCTTTTTAATATGAAAGGTATTCCCCAAGGGGGAATCTTTCTCCTTTGGCTTTGGCTCTCAGTGAAGAGAGAGACCATCCTAGCAGCTACAGCAAACCAAGTAAGTTCCAAGCCAATGCACGCTACGAGATAGACGCTCCTAGTTGCTACCCTGTAAACAGCTCAACCCAGCAACCTCAGAACCGAGCAACGGCCATTGTTCCTCTGACTGAGTGGGCACCTGAAGCTAAGTATAGGCTTTAGTAATAGTGGTAGTTTAGTTTGTAGAGTTTATGCATGAGTAGATTTGGCTACGTGTAAATAAATGAGCATTGCTTTTGAATTTATTAACTGGTGTATCGAGTCATTGATCAGTATTCGGTTCTGACCCTTGTGGCGGTGTCGAAAGATACCTGGCGACTCTTGAGCAAACGTAATTAAACAGAGCCAAATTGAGAGCCAACCAAAGAGAGCAACATTTACTGGCGACATCTGACGGTACTCGACTTAGAGGTGGCCTAACCACTCCGAGAGAACCCAAAATTTGAATTGAGAATCCAATTGGAAAGAAAAACCACAAGCGTCAAAATAGTACTGATCAAGCCTCTGAGATTCGGAAGTGTGTTAATGCATGCGTACTAACAGGGATATAAGGTAAACCTGAGAGATTTTGTTGCTTAAAACTGTCGGGAGTTTTGTAGGCCGGAAATTAGCGTAAGCCGTACCCGTGTTTACATCACTGCTTTATCACCCCCTGTTCCAAATTCGATAGAGATCCTAGTAGAGAGAATGGCAATGAAGGTAATGGAACGCTTTATGAACCCCCAGGAATTCTAGGTCGCAGCGACCAGCAGTACAGTAGGACAGTGTCCCGTTTGGGAAGATGAGATCAGGAAATATCTCAAAGGGAAAGGATGGCCCCTTTGGAGTGAATTCTGTGATAATGAGGAAACAGGACCCGGGAGTATAGGACATACTTGGTGGGAGAACCTGTCAGAGATCCACAAGAAGAGCTTGGGAAAAGCTCGCAAGCCGATGGCTATCGTGTCCTGTTTGGCACAATTGCGAGGCACAGAGGAGGTCGTTAGGACGCTCCGTAGCGAGATAGAGGAGAGAGACAGAACCAGTGAGGTAGACGTGAGTGAGTTAGAGAAAGAGAATCGAGATCTGAAAGAGCAGTTCGCAGCAAGGGACAGAGAGGTGGATGATGCCAAGTGGGCACATCAGTCTTGTCTCGCGCATTTGAACAGTTTTCAGACACAGAACGATAAGGCCTACCAGGACACGAAACGTGCGGTCTTGCAAAGACAAGAAACAGAACAGCAAGCTGAGAAATTGCAGAAACAGTGCAATGATTTAAAAGCAGCCCAACGAGCACTCCATACTTCCACGACGGAACAAAGGCAGAGCTCCGTAGACCATGCAAAGTGCCAGAAGCAAATTGTATGATTTGCTGTCCGTGCAAAATGGATTTCAGAGTGCATTCGGACCCCAATTTGATCAAGAAAACGGCTCTGATTGGCAGGAATTGAACGAGACACCCCATAGATACGTACATGGACAATGTACGCAGGAAAAACCCCAGAAAAGTAAAGCGCCCTAACCCCCAACCGAACAAGCAGAACACACCCCCATGAATCCTGTGACCACACACTGCAGGGCCGCAGGAGAAGAAGAAGCAGATTTCCTTTACACAACCCCGTTAACCGTGACCCAATTACGGGCCGCGTGTGGAAAAATTACACCGTTCCTTCCCACATCCGACCCCCACCAATTTTTCGTGAAAGTCAGACATCAGGCTACCATATACGGCCTGGACGAAAAGGAGCAAGTGAAGCTCACAGTTTTAAGCCTCGACCCTTCAGTCGTAGCAGCCCTTCCCGACCCACAGAATGTAGGAGGAGGCACACTCCAAGAGATGCACACAGCGATCCTTGATGCGATCGGCTATAACAGAGGCGACCCCATAGAAGGCCTAAATAAGTGTAGGCAAAAGTAGACAGAGCACCCCACAGCGTTTGCTGGACGTTTGTGGATTCACTTCACCGCAGTTTTTGGAGAGTTAGCCCGCGTCCATTTGTCCCCAAATAATATGGCCAAATGGACCCAAATTCTAGTCTCCCACGCCACAGAAGCAGGATGAAAAGCTTGCGCAAATTATGACCCCCTCAGATGAGGCCCACAATAAAAAATGGGTTTTGAAGAGATTGTCCCGCGCTTGGGAGCAATCAATTGCAGGCAAAACCGCATTTATAACACCCGATGAAGAGCAGGCAGAAATGAACCCAGTTAAGGCACACCAGAACCCCGCATGGGTAAATGAGGGCAGGAACAGCCCACCCCAGCCCAAAGCTCAGGAATGTTACAACTGTGGACAGCTAGGACACTTTGCACGAGAGTGCAACGCGCCCCAGAAGCAGCAGAGAAACCAACAGACAGGCACCCTAAACAGGAATAGGGCAAAGCCGATCCATAGCATTAGCGCCCGTTCAGAGAATGCAGACATGACCGGCACCGACTGACGGTGTTCGGGCTCCCCAACTTGGGTCTGCGACACCCTTTGGGACAAGTCCAGTAGACCAGTAGTAGCAAGCAAAGTCCGGGGACAACCCGTAGAATTTCTTTGGGACACAGGAGGTTCCCGCACCACACTCAATTCCTCCACGATATTCAAGCGAGACACGTGGCCCACAACAGACACCATCACACTCAGCGGTTTTACAGGCCATTTACAACAGGGACACATCACAGCCCCTATAGCGATACAAATAGGGAACAGCACGACTGAGCACCCCATAGTTTCGGTTGATCTGCCCCAGACAGCAGAACAAATCCATGGAATCGATTTCATGAGCTCCCATAACCTTTCTTTCGACCCAGTTAACAAGTGTGTTTGGAAAATGGCAAAGGCAGCATGAGCCCCCGCCAGGCTCACAGTAGGGGAGTACATAAACAGTATTAACTTAGTAGGAGACTTCTGGTTTGACCCTCGAGCCATTAGTGCAGACAAACAGGTTAGGGCAGTCCTGCAGGAACATAAAGCAGCATTTGCACAGCACAAGCACGACTGTGGCAGTTTGACTGGCTTTGTGAACATTACAGGTCCCGACCCTAAACCCCAGAAGCAGTACGGATTTCCCCAGGAAGCAGAGGGAGAAATCTCCAAAGTCATAGAGAGTTTGTTGGATCAAGGCGTACTCAGATCAGTAGCCTCCACAAACAACGCACCAATTTGGCCCATCAGGAAACCGGATGGATCATGGCGACTGACCATTGATTACCGGGAACTGAACAAAGTAACCCCAGCAGCAGCCACCACCGTAGCCACGAGTCCCGAGACCATGCTCAAACAGGGACTCCAGTCAAAAATATTTTAGGTTTTGGACATTAGTAATGGCTTCTGGTCCATTCCATTGGCTAAAGCGTGCCAGTACAAATTCACCTTTACATTCAAAGGGCAATAATACACGTGGACGTGCCTTCCACAAGGCTTCCACAACTCCCCCTCCATTTTCCACCGACAGCTGGCAGATGGTTTAGCAAAATTTTCCTGCCCCGATTGTCTGGTCCAGTACGTAGACGACTTGTTACTACAGACAGACATAAAGGGAGAGCACATTTTGCTTCTCGCCGAACTCCTTGCACTCCTAAAAGAAATTGGTTGGAAAGTCAACCCCAAGAAGGCCCAGATTCTGAAAGAAAAAGTGATTTACTTGGGAACAGTGATCACTTATGGTAAACGCGAGATTGAGCACAAGAGAATTGACTCGATCGTCACATTGCCCCTTCCCCACAATGTCTCAGCCCGCCGGTCATTTTTAGAACTGGTTGTCTACTGCCAAAACCATATTGACAGTTTCGCCACTAAAGCAACGCCCCTTTCTGAACTTCTCAAGAAGCAGGCACCTTGGGAATGGCTTCCACAGCATACAGATGCCGTGGACGCTTTTAAAAGAGCACTCAGCACAGCCCCCGCACTACAGGTCCCAGATCCACTTTCCCCATACGCAATCGAGGTTGCAAGCACTGACTGAACCCTTTCGGCCGTGCTCCTCCAGGAACGCCACGACCAATTATGCCCCGTAGCATACGCCTCACGCGTGTTAGACCCTGTGGAGCAAGGATTTTTTGCCTGTGAAAGACACCTGCTCGCAGATTTTTAGGCAGTACAATACTTTGCCTACATTACAGGACTCAACCCTCTATGAAAAAGAACCCATCACCATCCTCACAGAACACACACCGACACAGCTATTGTTAGACGGCCGACTTAAAGATGGCACAGTCAGCCAAATCCGCGCAGCCCTTGGACCCTTCTTTTGCAGGGACGGGACATCACGGTAAAGAGAACCAAAACCCACACATTCCTTGCCGATAATTTGCAATATGCAGGCACCCCTGATGAATGTGAGATCATCACCATGGATCAGACTAGGGGCCCATTTATTCCCAAAACATCCCCAGGAAAATAGGTAGTACACCCCAGAGACCCCAGCCCACAGACACGTGCGCACCCCAGAAGATTTATGTGGATGGCTCATCCCAGGGACGCGCCCTAAATGAAATTTCCTTAAAGTTGCCAGGACACTTAGGCTCGCAGGCAGCAGAGCTGGCAGCGATTGTATATATTGTAGACCACCCAGACTCGTTCCTGACTCCAGCAGACATCTATTCGGACAGCTTGTATGTCTGTAATAGTTTTACAGTTTGACCTCTTTAACCTGGGGTTACCCCATCTCTGGATCTGTAAAGATTTAATCACCTGCTAATGCTCGCATTCCAAGCATTGTTTGGCATCTTTGAATTTGTCTATATATGTGTTTCTGGAACAGACCTCTTCATTCACCTGAGGAAGGAGCAGCGCTCCGAAAGCTAGTGACATCGAAACAAACCTGTTGGACTTTAACCTGGTGTTGTAAGACTTCGTACTGTAATAGTTTGACAGAGTTCCTACCACTCTGGGAAATGAGAGGCTTTGTTTCTGCGGACAGTAAACCCCTATCCTCGGCCCCATTACTCCACCATATCTAATCATGGGTGATTTTAATCTACATATAAACTGGAAAAATCAGATTGGCAGTAGAGACTGGATGAGGAGTTCACGGAATGTTTTCTCTGGAAACAATCAGAGAGCAGGTTATTTTGTATTGTGTATTGTGACAGGATTAATTCATGACCTCAGAGTAAAAGCATATCCACCCTGTATGTTCATATGTTCGTAAAATTAAACCAAAGACTGAAAGGAAAAAATGTAACGGAACAATGGATGATATTTAAAGAGAAGACGATGCTTTAGGTATAGCCTAAGTACATTACAATGAGAGCAAAACCAATGCCAGAGCTCATTGAATAATGTGGAGATGGAGAATCTGATGAAACGACAAAAAGGAGATGTGTGATACATGTCAGGTGAATACTTCAGACGAGAACCAGATCAAATACAACAGGTTGAGATGGAACTAGAAGAGGAAAATAAGACAGACAAAGTGAGAACATGAGAATAGAATTGCAGTAAACATAAGAAAAAACCCCAAAACCTTTACCGACATGTAAATAGTGAGAATAGGATCATTTTGGGAACAAAGAAGGTGGTATATTCTGCGCTGTAGGGATTCCATGCTCGGATGTGCAAAGTAAGACTAGAATTTTGAATACATACTTCAGATCTGTACTTACTAAGGAAGAGTAAGCCGACAAAATATCAGTAGAAGTGAAGACGGGAGAGGTAATGGATGGGGTGGAAATTGAGAGGTATCAGGTATGAGAAAGGCTGGCTGTGCTTAGAGGTGATAAGTCACCTGCGCCAGATGGATTGCATCCCAGGTTGCTAAAGGAGGTGGGGGTACAGATAGCAGAAAAGCTTTCTGCAATATTCCAGTCTTCCTTAAATACAGGGAGGTGCCAGAGGATTAGAGAATGACAAATGTGGTATCCTTTTTCAGGATTGGGTCTAAGGAGAGTTTTGGTAACTAAAGGCCAGTTAGTTTAACATCAACGTTGGATAATGTTTTAGAAATAATGATCCAGGGCAGGCAGTAGGAGGGGTGGGGGCGGGGGGTAGGGGGTGGGAGGCACCCTAGTTTTAGAATCTCCAACCAGTGGAAAGAACCTATCTTTATCTATCCGGTCTTGCCCTGTTAAAATAGAACATAGAATTTACAGCGCAGAAGAAGGCCATTCGGCCCATCGGATCTGCACCGGCCCTTGGAAAGAGCACCCCACTTAAGCCCCACACCTCCACCCTATCCCCGTAACCCCACCTAACGTTTTGGACACTAAGGGCAATTTAGCATGGCTAATCCACCTAACCTGCACACCTTTGGATTGTGGAAGGAAATCGGAGCACCCAGAGGAATCCTATGCTGACACGGGGAGAACGTGCAGACTCCGCACAGACAGTGACCCAAGCCGGGAATCGAACCTGGGACACTGGAGCTGTGAAGCAACCATGCTAACCACTATGCTACTGTGATGCGCTTGAAGACTTCATGGGATGTGGGCATCGTTGGCCGGGCCAGCATTTATTACTCATCCCTAATTGCTAGTCCATTTCAGAGGGCATTTGAGAGTCAACCGCACTTCTGTGGGTCTGGAGCCATGTGTCGTCTAGACCAGGTAGGGATGGAAGATTTCCTGCCCTAAAGGACATTGGTGAACCAGATGGATTTGACAATGGTTAGCACTGCTGCTTCACAGCACCAGGGACCCGGGTTTGATACTCGGCTTGGGTCATTGTCTGTGCAGAGTCTGCACGTTGTCCCATGTCTGCGTGGGTTTCCTCCGGGCGCTCCGGTTTCCTCCCACAAGTCCCGAAAGACATGCTGTTAGGAGAATTGGACTTTCTGAATCCTCACTGTACCCAAACAGGCGCCGGATTGTGATGACTTGGGGATTTTCACAGTAACTTCATTACAGTGTTAATGTTAGCCTATTTGTGACACTAATAAAGATTATTATTATTATTTGTGGTTACCATTAGACTTTAAGTTCCAATTTTCACCATCTCACATGATGGGATTTGAACCCGGATCCCTAGAGCTTGACCTGGGGGGCAGGATTCTCCGAAATGGAGGCAGAGTGTTCGCGCCGTCGTGAACGCCGACACGATTCACGATGGCACGGAACGTGCGCGGGCACTACTGATGGGGGCCAGCACGGCACTGGAGCGGTTCATGCCGCACCAGCCTCCCATCCCGGGTCCAACGGGGCGCCGTGCCAACCCGCGCATGCGCAGTTGGGCTGCGCCAACCCGTGAATGCGCGGGCGACTTACTCAACGCGCCGGCCCCGACGCAACATGGCGTGGGGTTCAGGGGCCGGCCGCATAATAAAATAGGTCCGGGGCTGGAGAGGCCGGCCTGCCGATCGGTGGGCCCCGATCGTGGGCCAGACCCCATCGGAGGCCCCCCCGGTGAAGGAGCGCTTTTCCCCGCCCCACAGCCCCCCCCCGACCCTACGCGCAGAGTTCCCGCCGGCTGCGAGCAGGTGTGAATGGCGCCGGCTGGACTCTGCCGTTTCTGCGTGGCCGCTCGGCCCATCAAGGCCGTAGAATCGGCAGCCCGGCCGCGGATTGCGGCCCGCGATCGGCGCCGCGCCAACCGCGCCGGCGCAAATGGAGCCGATTCTCCGCTCCCGGGAGAATCGCCTGCTGGCATCGGACTGGTGCCACGGGAACAAATGGCGCGAACGGCGATCCTCCCATACGGTGCGGCATGGGAGAATCCCGCCCACGGTCCCTGGATACGACTCCAGTGAAAATTCCACTGCACCACTGCCTCCCTACAAATTTGCCAGGAGGTTCTCTGCCATGGTCCACCGCAAGCCTACCATCACTGGTCAATATACACATTGGGATTCTTACAGTTCCATGCTCTATAAGATTGTCCTTATTGGCAACCTTGTTCCTAGGGCCTGAGTCTTTTCCTCACCATACAAGCTTGGTGGTGAAATAGGGCACATCCTGAGGGATAATATCTAACCTGATCAGTTCTTTTCACACTGCACAGCACACAGACCCATAAACAGACCTCAGGCTGTCACTTTCATCCTTGAAATGTGCTCAGTCTACCTCAAATTATCCTGGAAGGGCAAGGCAACTCAAACATTTGTGCAACAGATTAAACTAGCTGTTTCACGCTGCTACTATGCAGCAGTAAGTGGTATTTGTCAATAACACAATGTTGCCATCAAGCCAAAAAGATGCTTTGCCTATCACAGAAGTGAATAATGTGGTATATGAATGTCACTGTCAGTGGGGCTGCTAAGTATGTAGGTCATACATCCCAAATACTTGTGGATCGTGTGAAACAGCATATCCCTGAAACGGGAAAGGTACAAACCGTACCCAACCAGCTCGTGCTTGCAGAACCCAAAATCGAGGGCAAAATTCTCCGACCCCCCGCCGGGTCGGAGAATCGCCGGGGGCTGGCGTGATTCCCGCCCCTGCTGGTTGCCAAAGACTCCGGCACTGGATATTCGGTGGGGACGGGAATCGTGCCGCGCCGGTTGGCGGGCCCCCCCCCCCGCGATTCTGCGGCTCGGATGGGCCGAAGTCCCGCCGCTAAAATGCCTGTCCCGCCGGCGTAAATTAAACCACCTACCTTACCGGCGGGACAAAGCGGCGCGGGTGGGCTCCGGGGTCCTGGGGGGGCGCGGGGCGATCTGGCCCTGGGGGGTGCCCCCTCGGTGGCCTGGCCCACGATCGGGGCCCACCGATCCGCGGACGGGCCTGTGCCGTGGGGGCACTCTTTCCCTTCCGCCTCCGCCACGGTCTCCACCATGGCGGAGGCAGAAGAGACTCCCTGCACTGCGCATGCGTGGGAAGCTGTCAGCGGCCGCCCGGAGATGTCATTTCCGCGTCAGCTGGTGGGGCACCAAAGGCCTTTTCCGCCAGCTGGCGGGGCGGAAATTCGTCCGGCGCCGACCTAGCCCCTCAAGGTTGGGGCTCAGCCCCAAAGATGCGGAGCATTCCGCACCTTTGGGGCGGCGCGATGTCCGTCTGATTTGTGCCGTTTGGGGCGCCAGTCGGCGGACATCGCGCCGTTTCCGGAGAATTTTGCCCAGAGTGTCCAATATTAGACCTGGGGCGAAATTCTCCGTTATCGGCGGAAACTCCGCCGATCGGCGCAAAAAACGGCGCAAATCCCACTTGCGTCACGTCATAAAAATGGGCCGATAGTCTGCGGCCCGAAATGGGCTAGCAGCGACGTAACGGGATCCGCGCTTGCGCAGTGGTTCACGCCGTGCAGCGTCATACGCGCTGCACGGCGTGACGGCTCATAAGGCCGCGCAGCTCCCCCCCACCCGACTGGAACAGCCGACCGCAACACCCGACTTGATGGCTGGCCGTCGCTCAGCCCCGAGGTTCGAGTCACGCGATGTGGAGGCGCTCCTGGATGCGGTGGAGCAGAGGAGGGACGCCCTGTATCCCGGGCACGGCCGCAGAGTTGCCCCACGCCACAGCCGGCGTCTGTGGAGGGAGGTGGCAGAGGCCGTCACCGCTGTGGCCCTAACACCACGGACAGGCACCCAGTGCCACAAGAAGGTGAACGACCTCGTCAGAGCAGGCAGGGTGAGCCTTCCCCATATCCCCCATATCCCCTCTCCCCCAAATCCCCCCTCCCCCATATCCCCCCCTCCCCCATATCCCCCCCTCCCCCATATCCCCCATATCCCCCATATCCCCCCTCCCCCATATCCCCCCTCCCCCATATCCCCCATCCCCCATATCCCCCATATCCCCCCTCCCCCATATCCCCCCTCCCCCATATCCCCCATATCCCCCCTCCCCCATATCCCCCATATTCCCCCCTCCCCCATATCCCCCCTCCCCCATATCCCCCATATCACCCTCCCCCAAATCCCCCCTCCCCCAAATCCCCCCTCCCCATATCCCCCCTCCCCCATATCCCCCCTCCCCCATATCCCCCATATCCCCCCTCCCCCATATACCCCCCTCCCCCATATCCCCCCCATATCCCCCCTCCCCCATATCCCCATATCCCCCCTCCCCCATATCCCCCCCTCCCCCATATCCCCCATATCCCCCATATCCCCCCTCCCCCATATCCCCCATATCCCCCCTCCCCCATATCCCCCATATTCCCCCCTCCCCCATATCCCCCCTCCCCCATATCCCCCATCCCCCATATCCCCCATATCCCCCCTCCCCCATATCCCCCCTCCCCCATATCCCCCATATCCCCCATATCCCCCCTCCCCCATATCCCCCATATTCCCCCCTCCCCATATCCCCCCTCCCCATATCCCCCCTCCCCCATATCCCCCATCCCCCATATCCCCCATATCCCCCCTCCCCCATATCCCCCATATCCCCCCTCCCCCATATCCCCCATATTCCCCCCTCCCCATATCCCCCCTCCCCATATCCCCCATATCCCCCCTCCCCCATATCCCCCCTCCCCCATATCCCCCATATCCCCCCTCCCCCATATCCCCCATATTCCCCCCTCCCCCATATACCCCCTCCCCCATATCCCCCATATCCCCCCTCCCCCATATTCCCCATATCACCCCTCCCCCATATCCCCCCTCCCACATATCCCCCTCCCCCATATCCCCCATATCCCCCCTCCCCCATATCCCCCCCTCCCCCATATCCCCCATATCCCCAAGTGAATCCAGCCCTAACCTTAACCTCTGCAATGCACGCGCAACCGATGGCGTGCATTCATATACCTGCCTAACACTGTTGCCTTTTACCCCTGCCACCACCCCCCCCCCCCCAGGAGAAGCGCGCACACAACAATAGGGAGCATGTGAGGACTGGAGGAGGCTGATGAGAGGCCACTGACCGTACACGAGGAAAGGGCCCTGGAACTGGCTGGCGGACCTGAGGACCGGGAGGTTGCTGATGCAGAGGTCGGGGCCCCACGAGCAAGTGAGCCACCAACAGCCCGTCCCCATATCCCCCCTCCCCTATATCCCCCTCTCCCGTATCACCTGATCACTGCCTGATGTCTAACCATGCATGCTTCATTGTGTATCGCAGGACCAAACGTCCAGGCACCCATCCCCGCAGATGCAGACCGCCCGCAGGATGCCCCTCGGAGACCACGGGAGACGGAGAGACCCGCACCCTCCAGCATGCGACGCCCGCAGGATGCCCCTCGGAGACCACGGGAGACGGAGAGACCCGAACCCTCCAGCATGCGACGCCCGCAGGATGCCCCTCGGAGACCACGGGAGACGGAGAGACCCGAACCCTCCAGCATGCGACGCCCGCAGGATGCCCCTTGGAGACCACGGGAGATGGAGAGACCCGAACCCTCCAGCATGCGACGCCCGCAGGATGCCCCTCGGAGACCACGGGAGACGGAGAGACCCGAACCCTCCAGCATGCGACGCCCGCAGGATGCCCCTCGGAGACCACGGGAGACGGAGAGACCCGAACCCTCCAGCATGCGACGCCCGCAGGATGCCCCTCGGAGACCACGGGAGACGGAGAGACCCGAACCCTCCAGCATGCGACGCCCACAGGATGCCCCTCGGAGACCACGGGAGACGGAGAGACCCGAACCCTCCAGCATGCGACGCCCGCAGGATGCCCCTCGGAGACCACGGGAGACGGAGAGACCCGAACCCTCCAGCATGCGACGCCCGCAGGATGCCCCTCGGAGACCACGGGAGACGGAGAGACCCGAACCCTCCAGCATGCGACGCCCGCAGGATGCTCCTCGGAGACCACGGGAGACGGAGAGACCCGAACCCTCCAGCATGCGACGCCCGCAGGATGCCCCTCGGAGACCACGGGAGACGGAGAGACCTGGAGCAACAGGGAGACGACACCCCCGTCACGTGCGGGAGCGACCACCCAGCGATGAGGGGGGCAGCCACAGGCCCCCGTCACATCCGAGCCAGGACACCACTACCCAGGACACCACTATCCAGGACACCCCTACCCGGGACACCACTACCCAGGACACCCCTACCCGGGACACCACTACCCGGGACAGCACTACCCGGGACAGCACTACCCGGGACAGCACTACCCGGGACAGCACTACCCAGGACACCCCTACCCGGGAAGACGAAATACCGGACAGTGACTCAGAGTGGATGGGTGGAGACGAACCCCCACCCCAAAGTGCCATGGACTCAGAGTGGGACGAAGAGCACGACACAACGCCACTGCTGTCACCAACACCCTCCACCATCGCAGAAACACTCACCACGGTTGGGCACTTTAGTGATGAGGCGTCTGGTACACTCACTGGTGCGCACAACACAGCCGTCCCGGTACAGCAGGTGGAGGTAGGAGCAGCAGAGGGACCGGGCGGTCGGAGGGCAGCCCAGGCCAAGCGAACATCTGCCGCCCAGATGGATCCCGGGTTCCTGCAGTTACCACACCCACACATAGATCCGATGCAACCACCGACACGGAGTCGAGCGAATAGGGTGACGGGTGGCTTGCGGCGGCTGCGGTCGCAGGTGGAGGAGTCCACCCGCGTCCAGGAGCTGGGAGTGGTCCCGGTCATGCGTGCCACCCAGGCTGACACCGCACGGGTGGCGTCCGCGGTGGAGGCAATGGGTGCGACGGTGTCAGACATGGGGAACGGTTTGCGAGGCCTGGGGCCTTCCGTGCAGGCGGCGTCTGTGGCCCAGGAAATGGCTGCCCTCTCACAGGAGGCCATGAGCCAGTGCCAGCGCCAGATGGCAGAGGCGCTCAACGCCATAGCCCAGTCTCAGCAGGCCATGGCCCAGTCTCAGCAGGCCATAGCCCAGTCTCTGCAGGCCATGGCCCAGTCTCTGCAGGCCATGGTGTGGTCCGTCCCGGCTCCCTCTGTAGGGGAGGTCCCGGTACACCGCGACACCTCGGACTCCCCCCCTTCCGTCCCAGGTGCATCGGGTGGGCAACGGGCAGGACAGGCTGGCAGCTCGCCATCCCAGTCGCCTGGGCCGCAGCCTGGCCCATCTAGGCCAGGACGCCCCAGGAAACGGCCGCCAAAGGGATCCAGTGTCAGAGGGCAGGAATCACAGGAGTCCACCTCCAGTTCTGCTGTACCGTCTGGGGAACCACATAGATGTAGTCAAAGGGCCCGTAAGGCCAAACAATTAGACACTGAGTAAGTTGGCACGGGTGCAGGGCACAGATGAGTTTTAGGCGCTAGGGCACGTGCATGAACTCCTTTGGTTATTAAAGTCAATGTTACACCTACCGAAGTTGCCTTTGTGCTCTGTCCAAAGTGTGCGGGGGTGTCATGTACGTTGAGCGCAAGTGTGTGTGTGAGGGGTGGTCTTACCTCAGCCCCAGGTGAGTCTGCCCCCTTCCCCCTGGGCCGCCATCAACATCCCCCGGGCAGAGGACGGGACCGTGCGCTGCAGTGTCACAGCCGCATGCAGGGATGGTCCGGGTGGATGGTGGTACTGTGGCCATGGGTCAGACATAGTCCAACGATGTAGAGCCAGGAGCTCATCGGAGGCGGGTTGTCATCATTCTCCATGGCCTGCGATAGACACGCGTCCACCCGCAACTGGGTGAGCCCGGCCCGTTGTGCCGCCGGTGGATCGGCAATTGGGAGTGGGGGGGTGGTGTGCATGCGGGTGGGGTGTGTGGGGTTGGGGAGGGGGGTGAGGGTGCTGGGTGGGTGGATGGGTGGGGGGTGTGGGTGGTCGGCTGTTGTCATGGTGTGCGGTCTGTGGCCATACTACCCGATTCCCACGCCCATCTAGTCAGTGAAGCGGGCGTCTATCAGTCTGTCCCGTGCCCGCTGGGCCAGCCAGTAACGGTGGACAGCCACCCGTCTGTGTCTACCCCGTCTGCCCTGACCATTGCCCCCATCCCCCTCATCTGGGGAGGACTGGGCCTCTTCCTGCTGCTCCTCCACTCCGCCCTCCTCTGCCTGCGGCACATCGCCCCTCTGCTGGGCTATGTTGTGCAGGACGCAGCACACCACAATGATGCGGCCGACCCTATCTGACCGATACTGGAGGGCGCCCCCAGAGAGGTCCAGGCACCTGAAACGCATCTTCAGCACGCCAAAGCACCTCTCGATCACTCCCCTTGTCGCTACATGGGCATCATTGTAGCGGTTCTCCGCCTCATTGCGTGGCCTCCGTATAGGCGTCATCAGCCACGATCGCAATGGGTAGCCCCTGTCGCCCAGCAACCAGCCCCTCAGCCGGGGATGGCGTCCCTCGTACATGCCGGGGATGGATGACCGCGACAACACGAATGAGTCGTGTACACTGCCTGGGTGACGGGCGCAGACGTGCAGGATCATCATGCGGTGGTCGCAGACCACCTGTACGTTCATCGAATAGGTCCCCTTCCTATTAGTGAACACGGCCCTGTTATCTGCAGGTGGCCGCACGGCGACGTGCATCCCATCGATCGCGCCCTGGACCATGGGGAACCCGGCAACGGCAGAGAAGCCCACGGCCCGGGCATCTTGGCTGGCCCGGTCCACGGGGAAGCGGATGTAGCGGTGCGCCATGGCATAAAGGGCATCTGTCACTGCCCGGATGCACCGATGCACCGATGTCTGCGATATGCCGGACAGGTCCCCACTCGGTGCCTGGACTGACCCCGTTGCATAAAAGTTCAGGGCCACCGTAACCTTGACGGACACGGGGAGAGGGTGTCCCCCGCCAGTGCCACGCGGTGACAGGTGTGCCAGCAGGTGGCAGATGTGTGCCACGGTTTCCCGGCTCATCCGGAGTCTCCTCCTGCATTCCCGGTCCGTGAGGTCCTGGTATGACTGCCGGGGCCGGTACACACGGGGCGCCCTCGGGTGCCTCCGTTGCCGTGGGGCCGCGACGTCCTCCTCCCCCTCCTCGTCCTGTCGGTCAGGTGTCCCTCCAGCCTGGGCGGCTGCCGCCTGCCCCTCTGCGGCAGCCTGCGCCGCCTCTCTGGCACGCTCCTCCTCCTCCTCCTCCTCCTCCTCATCCAGGGCAACATAGACATGAGCGGCTGCCACCACGGCGGCCAACATCGCTGGATGGTCTGAAAACATGACGGCCTGGTGGGGGGGAGGGGAACGACGACATGTCATCATTGCCCATATCCCCTCCTCCCCCCAGCCAGGTGGCATGGACCGCATGGGTCCAACTGTTGGAGGCTGGCACCTGGCCAGGTGGACCAACTCATTTGCCCTCCCATCACCCACCCCGGCACGGACCCCCCCCCCCAACCTCCACCCCGGCACGGACCCCCTCCCCAGCACCCACCCCAGCACGGACCCCCCCCCAACCTCCACCCCGGCACGGACCCCCTCCCCAACCCCCAACCTCCACCCCGGCACGGACCCCCCCCCAACCTCCACCCCAGCACGGACCCCCCCCCAACCTCCACCCCGGCACGGACCCCCTCCCCAACCCCCAACCTCCACCCCGGCACGGACCCCCTCCCCAACCCCCAACCTCCACCCCAGCACGGACCCCCCCCCCAACCTCCACCCCGGCACGGACCCCCTCCACAACCTCCACCCCAGCACGGACCCCCCCCCAACCTCCACCCCGGCACGGACCCCCTCCCCAACCCCCAACCTCCACCCCGGCACGGACCCCCTCCCCAACCCCCAACCTCCACCCCAGCACGGACCCCCCCCCAACCTCCACCCCGGCACGGACCCCCTCCACAACCTCCACCCCAGCACGGACCCCCCCCCAACCTCCACCCCGGCACGGATCCCCTCCCCTACCCCCAACCTCCACCCCGGCACGGACCCCCTCCCCAACCCCCAACCTCCACCCCAGCACGGACCCCCCCCCAACCTCCACCCCGGCACGGACCCCCCCCCAACCTCCACCCCAGCATGGACCCCCCCCCAACCTCCACCCCGGCACGGACCCCCTCCCCAACCCCCAACCTCCACCCCAGCACGGACCCCCCCCCCAACCTCCACCCCGGCACGGACCCCCTCCACAACCCCCAACCTCCACCCCGGCACGGACCCCCCCCCCAACCTCCACCCCGGCACGGACCCCCTCCCCAACCCCCAACCTCCACCCCAGCACGGACCCCCCCCCAACCTCCACCCTGGCACGGACCCCCTCCCCAACCTCCACCCCGGCACGGACCCCCCCCAACCTCCACCCCGGCACGGACCCCCCCCAACCTCCACCCCAGCACGGACCCCCCCCCAACCTCCACCCCGGCACGGACCCCCTCCCCAACCCCCAACCTCCACCCCGGCACGGACCCCCTCCCCAACCTCCACCCCAGCACGGACCCCCTCCCCAACCCCCAACCTCCACCCCAGCACGGACCCACCCCCAACCTCCACCCCGGCACGGACCCCCTCCACAACCCCCAACCTCCACCCCGGCACGGACCCCCCCCCAACCTCCACCCCGGCACGGACCCCCTCCCCAACCCCCAACCTCCACCCCAGCACGTACCCCCCCCCAACCTCCACCCCGGCACGGACCCCCTCCCCAACCTCCACCCCGGCACGGACCCCCTCCCCAACCTCCACCCCGGCACGGACCCCCTCCCCAACCTCCACCCCGGCACGGACCCCCTCCACAACCCCCAACCTCCACCCCGGCACGGACCCCCCCCCCAACCTCCACCCCGGCACGGACCCCCTCCCCAACCCCCAACCTCCACCCCAGCACGGACCCCCCCCCCCAACCTCCACCCCGGCACGGACCCCCTCCACAACCCCCAACCTCCACCCCGGCACAGACCCCCTCCCGGCACTCCCCCGGAGCCCAGCCTACTCTAACCACCCCCCCCCCCCCCCCCCCCCCCGCCGCACACACACACAAGCCGAGACACACCTCTCCTCAGGCAATCAGTCTGCGGCCATGCCATTTCCTGCCCAGAGCCAACCCCCCAGGCCGTCACTCACCTCCTCGCTGGTCGGCGTGAGCCTGGAGCACCGGGTCACGCCGATGAAAAGGAGGTTTGATTCACGTCGACGTGAACGGTCATCACGTCGACGGGACTTCGGCCCATCCGGAAGGGAGAATATCGGCAGGCCGAAAATCGGCTGCCTTGCGCAGACCCGTGACATTCTCCGCGGCAGCGGCGCCATTAACGCCCCGCCGACTTTTCTCCCTTCGGAGACTTCGGCGGGGGCGGGGGCGGGATTCACGGAGGCCAACGGCCATTCTCCGACCCGGCGGGGGGTCGGAGAATGACGCCCCTGATTCTGCAATTGGATAATATTTGCTAAACAATCCTAAGTGCTTTACGAATTACACTGATAACCAATTTAAGTTGTTAGTCAGGCTTGTGATGGGGCACATTTACATGTACTGGAAGCTACATATATTAATATGCAGAGCCCTGTCCTTTGCAAACAGAAAGAACGTGTGCACGCATTCTGCCTGTTTAAGCCAAACAAAATAAGTGACAGCCATTCTCTGGTTCATTCCTCAGGATAGTGTTTTGATCAATCAGAGTTCAGTTGCCTGGTTTCAATTTCAACCAATGTTTGTCAGTCACCATCAATTGGCGCCTTCTCCATGGAAATGCTTCTATCAATCAGTATCCATCTGCCAAAAAATCAACAGTCTCTTCTCAGAACAGTATGAATTTGTTGTTTTCCCTCATATTGGTATTCTTGTGAATTGTGCTGGTCGCTGCAAAATGAACAGCTTCGACAAAATGTCTTGTTTAAGTTCTGTACTACCAAACAGTTAGCTGAGTTAATTACGGAGAGCCAAGATGGATTTGTAAAAGGCAAATCATGCTTGATCAAACAAATTGATTTTTTTTTGATGAAGTAACAGTGAAGGTTGATGAAGGGAATGCGGTGGATGTTTTCTATATGGGTTTTAAGAAAGCATTTGATGAAGGTTGATTACAAAATTGAGTCGCATGGAATAGGAGGGTCAATGTCAAATTGGATTTTTAAAACTTGGCTTTAGGACATGAGACAACAGCCTCAATTTTCAGGATGACGGTCAAAAGAGCATTGATTTGGCAGCATGTGGGTTTTCATCCTCACCTGGATGGAAATCCCACCTTGGTCCACAAATCAGATTGGCCAACAGGTCTGTGGTCTCAGGTCTGTGAGGGGAGGGTGTCCAAGTATGGTGGGACTTTCTGATGGGGGCAATCCCCCCCCCTTTCCGCCCAAGATCAAGGGTGGGATCTTTTTCTGTGCCCACCCTGAGTCATCAGCCTAAAGATTGAGGCTGGGCAGAAAAAGGCCCTTAAGTGGCCACTTAAGGGGCTTATTTGGGACATGGGTGGACTTGCCATCTGAGGCCTTCTACACTCCAGAGGGAATCCTGTCTGTGCTATTTTACACTTATCTCTGCACAGAACCTGCCGGCGCAGAGAGTGTAAAATTCTGGCCAGCAAGTAATGGTAAATGGTTGTTTTTCAGGCTGCAGGAAGTTGGATGCTGTTATTCCCCAAGGGAGCACAGTTTTTCAATATTGATAAATGACTTAGTTATTGGAATACAGAGTAAAACTTCAAAATTTGCGAATGATATAAAAATTGGAGGAGCGGCAAACAGTAATAAAGATGCAAATCAACTGATACTGGACATAAACTGGTCAGCAGGATGGGCAGACAAGTGTCAAATGGAATTTAATACAATGTAATGTGAAGTGGTAACATTTTGACAGCAGGGATAAGCAATATAGACTTAATGGCATTGAGAGAATTGTAGGTAAAGCATATGGGATCTCGCACTTCATAAGCCGAGGCATTGAATATAAAAGAGTAGAAGTTATACTGAATATTTTTGAAGTTTTGGTTAGTTTATTGTGTTCACTTCTCACTACCACACCTTAGGAAAAATGTGAGGCTCTTTGAGCGAGCACAGGGGAGATTAACCAGAATAATTCCAGGGATGGAGAATGTTAGCTACAAGTTTAGGCTGGAGAAACTGGGGTTGTTCTCCATGGAACAAAGGAGATTGAGGGGAATTTTTATAGTCATATACAAGATTATGACAGGATTGTATAAGGAATGTCAAGGAAAAACTGTTCTTAATAATTGATTGTGGAAGAACAAGGGGAGACAGATTTAAAGTTTTCGTGAAGAGATACAAGGGTGATGTGAAGGAGACCTTTATTATGAAATGAAATGAAAATCGCTTATTGTCACAAGTAGGCTTCAAATGAAGTTACTGTGAAAAGCCCCCCCGTCGCCCCATTCTAGCGCCTGTTCGGGGAATCAAACCGTGCTGCTGGCCTGCCTTGGTCTGCTTTCAAAGACAGCGATTTAGCCCAGTGTGCTAAACAGCCCCAAGTCAGAGAGCGGCAATGACCTGGACCTCACTGCCCACAAGGCAAAGGAAACAGGATGGTCACTTGAAGGGAGCAAATTTTAAGGTATATGTGGATAGAGCAGCGGAATGGGACAAACTGGTTTTCTCCACAGATTAACAGCTTGAAGCCAATGGGTCAAATATCCTCCTTTTGTGCTGTAAATTATTCTATCAGCCGGATTTGTGCTACTGAGGCAAATAACGTGAGTCAAGAAATTTCCAGACTTGGCAGGGCTGTCTCAGTTTTGAGAGGCCAGTTACATACAATTTTCACTCTGAGGGGCTGGATGGAAGCAGGCCCAGCAACCATGGAGGAAGAGCACAAGAGGCCAAAGGGGTGGGTGAGTGCCGCGACAGCTGGTTAGAAGGTCTACCTCAGTTCTCTGGAACTTTTCCTCAGATGTTTTACAAGCTATTAGGCCCTCTAACCCTTACCCCTTGCACCCACTCAACCCTCACTCACCCCCATTCCCTCTGCTATCACAATAGCCCTTCCATGCCAACTTATGCCCTATTACCCAAACCCTCATGCCCCCTCATACTTCCCATGACTCATACATATCTACTCATATGTATGTCAGTCACCTGAAGCCTGCTTAGTGGCACAAGGGTGTACATTGTATTCTTCTGTTTGAAGCTTAAGTCGTGTGAGTCATCCGGGTTAGCTGAGTTCTGTATAAAAGACAGACAGAAAGTGCACTCAGTAAGCTTTGTGCAGGTGCAGGAGACACAGCCTAAGTGAGTGAGACACAGCCAGAGTGGGGTTTGGAACTTGGTAATTTGGTGCAGTGAGGTAATCAGGAAAGGTAAGTGGTAAATCTAATTTTGCTGTTTTTCAGTTAAAAGTGCAGTGTGTAGCTTAGTGTCAATTGGCTGAAGCTGCCCCACCCTAACGGCTGAGAGGCAGTTATCTGTCAGTCACCTGAAGCCTGCTTAGTGGCACAAGGGTGTATATTGTATTTTTCTGTTTGATGCTTAAGTAGTGTGAGTCACTCTGGTTAGCTGAGTTCTGTATAAAAGACAGACAGAAAGCGCACTCAGTAAGCTTTGTGCAGGTGCAGGAGACACAGCCTGAGTGAGTGAGACACATCCAGAGTGGGGTTTGGAACTTGGTAATTTGGTGCAGTGAGGTAATTCGGTGCAGAGTGGGAGATGGTGCTTTTTCCCTACCGTTTTGTTCTCTTTCTTCTGATCTGTAACTGTTAATCTGCAGGGAGAGAACCAGAGAGCATCCAGGGAAGGTAAGTGATTTTTATTTTTATTACTTTTTCAAATTGTGTGTGGTGGGGGGAACGGGACTGTAAGTGACATCACAGTAAAGCTGTGACTTGATTGGCTGGTTGGGAATCTGATAAATTTGAAAAAAAAATGATATTGCAAAAAAAATCTAATTGATTAACTAGATAGGGGAGTAACTAAACCTGAGGGCAGAGATTGGTATTTCGCATTTATTTGTACAGTAAAAATCATTTAGCGTCAGGGCCACATAGTTAATTGTAACTCAATCTAACAATAATTCAAGTGTTTATTTTAAATTAATTAATTAGTGCTCAAATGTCACTCAGTGGGGTGCAGTGCTCCAACTGTGAGATGTGGCAGGTCTGTGCCGCTTCCAGCATTCCGGTCGACTACATCTGCAGCAAGTATAACCAATGGCAGCTCCTCACAGACCGTGTGGTTTGGTTGGAGCAGCAATTAGATGCACTTAGGAGCATGCAGGTGGCAGAAAACATCATAGATAGGAGTTATAGAGATGTGGTCACACCCACGGTGCATGCAGAGAGATAGGTGACCACCAGAAGAGGCAGGCAGTCAGTGCAGGAATCCCCTGTGGTTGTCCCCCTCTCGAACAGGTATACCGCTTTGGATTGGGGGGAATAGCCTATCGGGGAAAACAGCAGCAGCCAGAGCAGTGGCACCACGGCTGGCTCTGATGTTCAGCAGGGAGAGTCAAAGTGTAGAAGAGCAATAGTCATAGGGGACTCTATAGTCAGGGGCACAGATAGGCGCTTCTGTGGACGTGAAAGAGGCTCCCGGATGGTATGTTGCCCCGTGGTGCCAGGGTCCAGGATGTCTCTGAAAAGCGGGCATCCTGAAGGGGGAGGGCAAATATGCAGAGGCCGTTGTATATATTGGTACTAACGACATAGGCAGGAAGAGGCATGAGGTCCTGCAGCAGGAGTTCAGGGAGCTAGGCAGAAAGTTAAAAGACAGGACCTCTAGGGTTGTAATCTCGGGATTACTCCCTGTGTCACGTGCCAGTGAGGCTAGAAATAGGAAGACAGAGCAGCTAAACATGTGGCTAAACAGCTGGTGTAGGAGGGAGGGTTTCCGTTATCTGGACCACTGGGAGCTCTTCCGGGACAGATGTGACCGATATAAGAAGGACGGGTTGCATCTAAACTGGAGAGGCATAAATATCTTGGCCGCAAGGTTTGCTAGTGTCACACGGGAGGGTTTAAACCAGTATGGCAGTGGGGTGGGTACCGGAGCAATAGGTCAGAAGGTGAGAGCATTGAGGGAGAACTAGGGAATAGGACAAATATGGCTCTGAGGAAGAGCAAACAGGGAGATGTTGTTGCAAACAGCGGGACTGGTGGCCTGAAGTGCATATGTTTTAATGCAAGAAGTATAGAAGTATAACATATAAGGCAGATGAACTTAGAGCTTGGATTAGTACTTGGAACTATGATGTTGTTGCCATTACAGAGACCTGGTTGAGGGAAGGACAGGATTGGCAGCTAAATGTTCCAGGATTTAGATATTTCAGGCTGGATAGAGGGGGATGTAAAAGGGGTGGAGGAGTTGCGCTACTGGTTAGGGAGAATATCACAGCTGTACTGCGGGAGGACACCTCAGAGGGCATTATGGGTAGAGATCAGGAATAAGAAGGGTGCAGTCACAATGTTGGGGGTTTACTACAGGCCACCCAACAGCCAGCAGGAGACAGAGGAGAAGATAGGTAGACGGATTTTGGAAAGGAGTAAAAGCAACAGGGTTGTTGTGATGTGAGACTTCAACTTCCCCAATATTGACTGGAACTCACTTAGTGCTGGGGGCTTGGACGGGGCAGAGTTTGTAAGGAGCATCCAGGAGGGCTTCTCAAAACAATATGTAGATAGTCGAACTAGGGAAGGGGCTATACTGGACCTGGTATTGGGGGATGAGCCCGGCCAGGTGGTAGAAGTTTCAGTCGGGGAGCATTTTGGGAACAGTGACCACAATTCAGTAAGTTTTAAAGTGTTGGTGGACAAGGATAAGAGTGGTCCTATGGTGAATGTGTTAAATTGGGGGAAGGCTAATTATAACAATATTAAGCAGGAACTGAAGAACCTAGATTGGGGGCGGATGGTGGAGGGTAAATCAACATCTGACATGTGGGAGGCTTTCAAATGGCAGTTGAAAGGAATTCAGGACCGGCATGTTCCTGTGAAGAAGAAGGATAAATACAGCAAATTTCGGGAACCTTGGATATCGAGAGATATTGTAGGCCTCATCAAAAAGAAAAAGGAGGCATTTTCAGGGCTATAAGACTGGGAACAGATGAAGCCTGTGTGGAATATAAGGAAAGTAGGAAGAAACATAAGCAAGGAGTCAGGAGGGCTAAAAGGGGTCACGAAAAGTCATTGGCAAATAGGGTTAAGGAGGGTAGCCAGGGAAAGGGTGGGCCCACTGAAGGACAGGCGAGGGAATCAATGTGCGTACCAGAGGAAATGGGCGAGGTACTAAATGAATACTTTGCATTAGTATTCACCAAAGAGAAGGAATTGGTGGATGTTGAGTCTGGAGAAGGGTGTGTAGATAGCCTGGGTCACATTGAGATCCAAAAAGACGAGGTGTTGGGCGTCTTGAAAAATATTATGGTAGATAAGTCCCCAGGGCCTGATGGGATCTATCCCAGAATATTGAAAGAGGCTAGAGAGGAAATTGCTGAGGCCTTGACAGAATTATTTGGATCCTCACTGTCTTCAGATGATGTCCCGGACGACTCAAGAATAGCCAATGTTGTTCCTTTGTTTAAGAAGGGTAACAAGGATAATCCAGGGAACTACAGGCCGGTGAGCCTTGCGTCAGTGGTAGGGAAATTACTGGAGGGAATTCTTCGAGACAGGATCTATTCCCATTTGGAAGCAAATGGACGTATTAGCGAGAGGCAGCATGGTTTTGTGAAGGGGAGGTCGTGTCTCACTAACTTGATAAGAGTTTTTCGAGGAGGTCACAAAGATGATTGATGCAGGTAGGGCAGTGGATGGTGTCTATATGGACTCCAGTAAGGCCTTTGACAAGGTCCCTCATGATAGACTGGTACAAAAGGTGAAGTCACATGGGATCAGGGGTGAGCTGGCAAGATGGATACAGAACTGACTAGGTCATAGAAGGCAGAGAGTAGCAATGGAAGGATGCTTTTCTGATTGGAGGGCTGTGACTAGTAGTGTTCTGCAGAGATCAGTGCTGGGACCTTTGCTGTTCGTAGTATATATAAATCATTTGCAGGAAAATGTAACTGGTCTGATTAGTAAGTTTGCAGACGACACAAAGGTTGGTGGAATTGCGGATAACGATGAGGACTGTCAGAGGATACAGCAGGATTTAGATCGTTTGGAGACTTGGGCGGAGAGATGGCAGATGGGGTTTAATCCGGACAAATGTGAGGTAATGCATTTTGGAAGGTCTAATGCAGGTAGGGAAAATACAGTGAATGGTAGAACCCTCAAGAGTATTGAAAGTCAGAGAGATCTCGGTGTCCATGTACACAGGTCACTGAAAGGGCAACACAGGTGGAGTAGGTAGTCAAGAAGGCATACGGCATGCTTGCCTTTATTGGCCGGGGCATTGCGTATAAAAATTGGCAAGTCATGTTGCAGCTGTATAGAACCTTAGTTAGGCCACACTTGGAGTATAGTGTTCAATTCTGTTTTGTTACCTGTGTCGTAGGTAATATGTGCTACTCAAACCTTGATTAGTGATGAGGTCTTCGGAATCTTGATGAAGAAGACTCAAACCCATCCAGTCGTAACAAAAGATTTATTGAGTAACTATAACAATAATTGCATGAGTTCTTTCCTTCAACTTTGATACTAGTGATAAGGTTAACAAGATCTAACTACGGTAACTATATGTAACTCCACTAGCCATCTGAACTAGTCTGCTATCGCTCTGGTCACAGTGCACTCAAGAGAGAGAGAGAGACCCAATGTGGCTGCCTTTTATACCCCTGTTGGTCTGGCTCTCTAGTGATCATGTGGTGGTACTGATTACACATTAACCCCTTGTGTATATGCACATATACTACATCCCCCTTTTTTTCGTGTTACATATTTTCTGTATGTTGTAAACAAAATTGAACAAACATAATGGATGCAGTTTGCAAATGCATTACATACAATCACTGAGGTAGTCTGTCAAATGTTCATACATTTAGCCTCTTAGGTTTTTTTGCTTGCGTAAAGTAGGTAGACAAATAATGTTATGTACAAGTTGTGATGATCTTGATGATTATACAAAGCCAATTAATATTTATGAGTCCAATCTTAATTTTAAAAAAATTGTGAGTCCATACTTTATGAGTTTGTTCGGTCGAGTTGCTTTCTTCTTCTGTTGTTGAAGTGGTGATGTTGATGTTGTTATTTCTTTGTGAACGGCATCAGTGTTCCAGTGTTTAGGTAACCAAGAAGTCATCAATGAGGTATTTGAATGGTCAAATCACTTTGTTGTCTGATTTATGCTTTTTTTTCCCCTCTGCTTGCGGTAGCGATTCTATATTACATCTTTGTTGTCTGATCTGGACTTTTTCCTGTGTTTGTGGTATTGATTCTGTATGTCATCTTTATTGTCTGACCTGGACTTTTTCTTGTGTTTGTGGTATTGATTCTGCATGTCATCTTACTTGAAAGCTGGTTTGCTTGTTTGTTGTGGAGCAAATGTGAATTCGTGAGATTTGTTGCCATGCCATGGCATGTTTGTACTCTTGCCATTGCTTTGCAGTGTGCTGTGGCATTGCCCTTCATGTGCAGAGTTATACCATGTTGTACAGGTCGTTGTTTCAGTGTTGGCGTTTTTGTTGTTGCTCTTGTTGTTGTTGTTTTTGTCATGCTTGTTGTTTCTGTTTTTGTTGTTTTCACTGTTGTTCTTGTTGTTTTTCTTGTCGTGCTTGTTGTTTCTGTTTTTGTTATGCTTCTTGTTGTTTTTGTTGTTCTTGTAGTTTTTGTTGTTGTGCTTGTAGTTTTTGATGTTGCTGTCGTTGTTCTTGTTTCTGCAGAGCTTCTTGTTGTTGTTGTTGCTCTTGTTGCCCTGCATGTTGTTTTCGTTGTTGCTGTTGTTCTTGTTTCTGCTGTGCTTCTTGCGGTTTTTGTTGTTCCTGTTGCGCTCAATGAGTGTTCCGTGTGGATGATGTGAGTCATTGTCACAGTTATTGGTGTCAGTCTCCTTTGTGGTCTCTGTTACATTGAGCGTTTCTTCTTGAAAATTGTGAGAATGATCTGATGTTGCATTGATGTTGGTGACATCAGTCATTTGTGGTGGATTTGATTCCTCTTCTTTGCTTCCTTGGTACTCCTTTTCTAGAGTCATTTCTGGTTCACTTGAATCATCTGTGATCTCTTTGTGCTCCTCTTCTGGAGTCAAATCTTCAGGATTTCTATTGACGTGGTCTCTCTGGACTCTTGGTGCTCCTCTTCTGGAGTCAAAATCTTCAATATTTCAATTGACATGGTCTCTCTGGACTCTTGGGTAGCCCTCCTCTGATTGTTGAGTGCTTCTGTGCAGGCGAGCTGAGATCTGTCAGTCTCGCTGTGATCCTGCACATCCTGTATGGGAATTGTGATTTCTTCGTCACTTGTCTCACATACAGTGGGTAGACATTCAGTGTCTTCTTGTTGGTTAAATGAGCTGGGTAGACTGTCATAGTCTTCTTCTGGTGGCTCAAATAAGCTGGGTAGACTGTCATCGTCTTTTTGTTGTTCACGTGAGCATGGTCGACTTTCATAGTCTTGTTCATGCATGGCGTTCGCTATGGAGTGTCTGCTTGCTTCCATTTTTGAGTCTGTCACCGAGCTGTCTGTGGAGGCTTGCTTCCCTCTCTCTGTGGAGTCTTTCATTGCTCTCTCTGTGGAGTCTTTCATCGCTTGCTCTGTGGAGTCCTTCATCGCTCTCTCGGTGGAGTCTGTCATCGCTCTCTGTGTGGAGTCTGTCATCGCTCTCTGTGTGGAGTTGTGCAGTGTTCTCGCTGTAGAATCGATCTTTGCTCTCTCAATGGAGTCGTTCTGTGCTCTCTGTGTGACGCTGTCTTCTTCTTGGGTATTGCTGTCATCCAATGTATCGACGATCTGCCATGGCATCATGGTATTGGATTCATCTACCAGGAGAGTCGTGTTGAGCTTTTCAACCGTGTTGCTGATGCTGTGATCAGCATATCCGAATAACTGAGCCATGTCTGAGTAGTATTGTGTGTATTGTTCGATAGACAAATCATTTATTTTTGTTTCGGAGTTGTTATCGTTCTCTTCATGTTCAATGAACAAATCATCTTTTTTGGTTTCGGATTTGTCATTCTGCTCTTCACTTTGGGTGGTGCAAACTGCTTGTTCCAGGGTGTTGTGAAAGTTATTTTCTTTTTTAAAAAAAATATGTTTATTAAGAATTTTTAAACAAAATTTTCAACCATACAAGCCCCACCGTAACAAAAAAGAAAGAAAGCTCGCAAAGCAAGACATGGCAAGTCAATATGATACAGAACTTTGTACATTGGATTCCTCCCATACATATCAGTCTTCCGGATCATTCATGTGTTTTCTTGCTCAAATGCCCCACAGAAATACCCCCCTTCCCCCTCCCTCCCTCCTCCCCCCCCCCCCCCCCCCCACGAAAGATATCCCCCCTCCCCCCCCTCCCCCCCTGCGTTGCTGTTGCTGCTGTCCGACCTTCATCTAACGCTCCGCGAGATAGTCTAGGAACGGTTGCCACTGCCTGTTGAACCCCTGCGCAGACCCTCTCAAGGCAAACTTTATCCTCTCCAGCTTGATAAACCCTGCCATATCATTTATCCAGGCCTCCACGCTGGGGGGCTTTGCCTCTTTCCACATTAACAAGATCCTTCACCGGGCTACTAGGGACGCAAAGGCCAGAATGCCGGCCTCTTTCGCCTCCTGCACTCCCGGCTCGTCCACTACTCCAAATAGTGCTAGCCCCGAGCTTGGCTTGACCCGGACTTTCACCACCTTAGATACTGTTCCCGCAACTCCCCTCCAGAACCCCTCCAGTGCCGGGCATGACCAAAACATATGGACATGGTTCGCAGGACTTCCTGAGCACCTCCCACATCTGTCCTCCATCCCAAAGAACCTACTCAGCCTCGCCCCCGTCATATGCGCTCTGTGAACTACCTTAAACTAAATCAGGCTAAGCCAGGCACACGAGGAAGAGGAATTAACCCTACTTAGGGCATCAGCCCACAGCCCCTCCTCAATCTCCTCCCCCAGCCTCTCTTCCCATTTACCTTTCAGCTCCTCTACCAAAGCCTCATCCTCTTCTTTCATCGCCTGGTATATCGCCGACACCTTGCCCTCCCTGACCCATACGCCCGAAACCATCCTGTCTTGAATCCCCTGTGCCGGGAGCAGCGGGAATTCCCTCGTCTGCCGCCTCACAAACGCCCTCACTTGCATATACCTGAAGGCATTTCCCGGGGGTAGTCCAAATTTCTCCTCCAGCGCTCCTAGGCTCGCAAACGTCCCATCGATGAACAGGTCCCCCATTCTTCTAATCCCTGCCCGATGCCAGCCCTGAAACCCCCCGTCCATCCTTCCTGGGACAAACCGATGGTTATCCCTGATCGGGGACCACACCGAGGCTCCCATCGCTCCCCTGTGTCGTTTCCACTGCCCCCAGATCTTTAGCGTTGCCGCCACCACCCGGCTCGTGGTGTACCTTGTCGGCGAGAGCGGCAGCGGTGCCGTCACCAGCGCCCACAGGCTCGTTCCTTTGCAGGACACCATCTCCAACCTCTTCCATGCCGCCCCCTCTCCCTCCATCACCCACTTATGGATTATCGCCACGTTGGCTGCCCAGTAGTAGCCACCCAAATTCGGTAACGCCAACCCTCCTCTATCTCTGCTACGCTCCAGGAACCCCCTCCTTACCCTTGGGGTCTTGCTCGCCCACACAAATCCCATAATGCTCCTGCTCACCCTCTTAAAGAAGGCCTTGGTAATCACAATTGGGAGGCATTGGAATACAATAACAAACCTCGGGAGGACCACCATTTTAATCGACTGTACCCTGCCTGCCAGCGAGAGTGGCAACATGTCCCACCTTTTAAAATCCTCCTCCATCTGTTCCACCAGCCGCGTCAAATTAAGTTTGTGCAGTGCCCCCCAGCTCCTAGCTACCTGAATCCCCAAGTATCGAAAGCTCCTTTCCGCCCTCCTCAACGGTAGGTTGTCTATCCCTCTTCACTGATCCCCCGGATGCACCACAAAGAGCTCACTCTTTCCCACATTGAGCTTAAAGCCCGAGAAGTCTCCAAACTCCCTTAGGATCTGTATGACCTCAACCATCCCCTCCACTGGATCCGCCACATACAGCAACAGGTCATCTGCGTACAGCGACAATCGATGTTCCTCTCCCCCTCGGACCACCCCCTTCCATTTCCCCGACTCCCTTAGCGCTATGGCCATAGGTTCAATTGCTAATGCAAACAGCAGAGGGGACAGGGGGCACCCCTGCCTCGTCCCTCGATACAGCCAGAAATACTCCGACCTCCGCCGGTTCGTGACCACACTCGCCACTGGGGCTCTGTACAGGAGCTTAACCCAACTAATAAACCCTCCCCCGAACCCAAACCTCCTCAACACTTCCCAGAGATACTCCCACTCTACTCGGTCAAAGGCCTTCTCCGCGTCCATGGCTGCCACTATCTCCGCCTCTCCCTCCACCGATGGCATCATTATCACATTTAGGAGCCTTCGCACATTGGTGTCTAGCTGCCTACCCTTTACGAATCCGGTCTGGTCCTCGTGAATCACCCCTGGGACACAGTCCTCAATCCTCGTAGCCAACATTTTTGCCAGCAACTTAGCATCTACGTTGAGGAGCGAGATCGGTCCATACGACCCGCATTGCAGTGGGTCCTTATCCCGCTTCAAGATCAAAGAGATCGTCGCCTCCGACATTGTCGGGGGCAGGGTCCCCCCCTCCCTTGCTTCATTGAAGGTCCTTACCAGCAACGGGGCTAACAGGTCTACATACTTCCTATAAAACTCCACCGGGAACCCATCCGGCCTCGGGACCTTCCCTGCCTGCATGCTCCCCTGTCCTTTAACCAGCTCCTCCACCCCAATTGGCGCCCCCAAACCAGCCACTTCCTGCTCCTCCACCCTCGGGAACCTCAGTTGGTCCAAGAATCGTCGCATCCCCTCTTTTCCCCCTGGGAGCTGGGACCTATACAGCTCCTTGTAAAAGGCCTTGAATGCCTCATTCACTTTCACCGCACTCCGCACCGTAGTTCCCCTGCCATCCTTGACTCCACCTATTTCCCTCGCTGCCATCCTCTTACGGAGCTGATGTGCCAGCATCCGACTCGCCTTCTCCCCATATACATATATCGCCCCCTGTGCCTTCCTCCACTATGCCTCTGCCTTCCCTGTGGTCAACAAGTCAAACTCCGTCTGGAGACTTTGTCTCTCCCTGAGTAGTCCCTCATCAGGAGCCCCTGCATATCTTCTGTCCACCCTTAAAATCTCCCCCACTAACCTCTCCCTTTCCCTGCCCTCTCGCTTCACCCTCTGAGCCCTGATGGAGATTAACTCTCCCCTGACCACTGCCTTCAGCGCCTCCTATACTACTCCCACCTGCACCTCCCCGTTGTCGTTGGCCTCCAGGTACCTTTCAATGCACCCCCGCACCCTCCCACACACTTCCTCGTCTGCCAGCAGTCCCACATCCAACCGCCACAACGGGCGTTGGTCCCTCTCCTCCCCCAGCTCTAGCTCTACCCAATGCGGGGCATGGTCTGAAATGGCTATGGCCGAATACTCCGTTCCCTCCACTTTCGGGATCAATGCCCTGCCCAGAACAAAAAAATCTATCCGGGAGTAGGCCTTATGTACGTGGGAGAAAAAAGAAAATTATCTGGCCAAAGGCCTGGCAAATCTCTACGGATCTACTCCCCCCATCTGATCCATAAACCCCCTGAGCACCCTGGCCGCAGCCGGCCTCTTCCCCGTCCTAGATCTGGAACGATCTAATGCTGGGTCCAGCACCGTGTTAAAATCCCCCCCCCATTATCAAGCTCCCTACCTCCAAGTCTGGAATACGCCCCAACATCCGTTTCATGAATCCAGCATCGTCCCAGTTCAGGGCGTATACATTCACCAATACCACCTCCGTCCCCTGCAACCTACCGCTCACCATCACGTATCGGCCTCCATTGTCCGCTACTATGTTCTTGGCCTCAAACGACACCTGCTTCCCCACCAGTAGGCCACCCCTCTATTCTTCGCATCCAGCCCCGAATGGAACACCTGTCCTACCCATCCCTTCCTTAACCTGACCTGAGACCTGATCTGCCACCTTCAGGTGTGTCTCGTGAAGCATGACCACGTCTGCCTTCAGTCCCTTTAGGTGCGCGAATACTCGGGCCCTCTTAACCGTCCCATTTAGGCCTCTCACATTCCACGTGATCAGCCGGATTGGGGGGCTACCCCCGCCCCCTCCCCCCCCGGGCTACCCCCCCCCCCCCTGCCGACTAGCCATCTCCTATCTTTGGCCAGTCCCATGCCCGCGCCTCCCGCACTCTCGAGTCCCACAGACGGGGAACCCCCACCCCGACCATCTCTTCCATTTTCAGTTCCCCTCGAACAGTGCAGCAGCAACCCTATTGTCCCCCCTCTCCCCCCCTTACTTCCCCCCTCCCCGCTAGATCCACATCTAGCACTTTTGCTCCCCCCATATTACTTCCGTGAGTCAGCTGACTTCTGCTGACCCCGGCTTCCCCCGCCTTCCCTTTGATCTCCCCCATGTGGGAATCTCTCCTCCTCCTTACCTGCCTTCATCCCCCCCCCCCCCCGGCGCGGGAAAAAGCCCGTGCTTTCCTGAGCCAGCCCCACCCCCTGTGGCGCAGCTCCTGTTGCGGCCATTATCCCAGTTCACCCATCCCCGAGACTCACCTCCCTCCAGCACCGACGCCCACATTCACCACTATCTCGTCAACAGAAAAAAAAATAATTTTAACCAGAACTCTACCCCCATCCCCATCCATCATCCCACCCATGAAGCATTCTTTACCCATATTTACAACCCCGTATACAACCAACATCCCCCCCACAACCACAGCCCCTCAGTTCGAGTCCAATTTTTCCATTTGGATAAAGGTCCAAGCCTCTTCTGGCGTTTCGAAATAATGGTGTAGGTCCTGATAAGTGACCCACAGTCGCGCAGGCTACAGCATGCCGAACCTGACTCTTTTTTTGTGCAGCACCGCCTTGGCCCCGTTGAAGCCTGCTCTCCTCCTTGCCACCTCCGCACTCCAATCCTGGTAGACTCGGATCACCGCATTCTCCCATCTACTGCTCTGCACCTTCTTGGCCCATCTCAGAACACTTTCTTTGTCCGCGAAGCGATGGAACTTTGCCACTATCGCCCTTGGCGGCTCATCAGCCTTAGGTCTCCTCGCCAGGACCCGGTGAGCCTCTCCCAGCTCCAGGGGGCTTGGAGAGGCCTCCGCACCCATCAGCGAATGGAGCATCGTACTCACATACGCCCCGGCATCAGCTCCCTCCACTCCTTCGGGGAGACCCAAAATCCGGAGATTCTTCCTCCTCGACCTGTTCTCCAGGACCTCGAGTCTCTCGGCCCACCTCCTGTGCACCACCTCGTGCGCCTCCATCTTTACCGCCAGGCCCAGGATCTCGCCCTCGTTCTCATTCGTTTTTTCACCTCGCGAAGCTCCACTGCCTGGGCCTTCTGGGTCTCCTTCAGCCTCTCAATTGCCAACAGCATTGGCGCCAGCACCTCCTTTTTAAGCTCCTCCACGCAGCGCTTGAGGAACTCATGCTGCTCGATCTCCACCCTCCGCCATCTTGTTTTTTCCCCCTCGTTTTTGCCACTGCTCCAGACACTCCACCGCTAATCTCCGCCATACAACGTAAGGGGGGACCTTACTTCACCTTCCCACACGGGATTTAATCAAAAAATTTCCGTTGGGGCTCCTCTGGAGAGCCCAAAAGTCCGTTATAGCGGGAGCTGCCGAAATTTTCAACTGCCGGTGTAGGTTCAGGCATTGTCCTGTCTTTTGAGGTAAGAAAATTGGGTTTGCAGCTTTAAATTTCATTTTGTTCATTTTCGTGCATTTCCCTTTTAAGTGGGCGTGGTCCTGGTCCTCTGACGTCATGCTGCTCATGACGTCATGCGTAGGACTCGATTACGCATGCGCAACTCGAGTTTCCTGTACTGTGTGCTCTTTTCTCAACTGCGCATGCATGGCTTCTCGCGCATGCGCAGAACACTGTTTTGCCTGTTTGCGTCTCTTAGGGAAGTGCGCATGTGCAGACTGGTCAGACTGCACATGCGCAAGATGGCTGCGCTCAGAACTTCCGTCTTCTTAAATTTCAACCCTGCCTGCCTCGTGGTGAGTATTCATTCCATTTTTAACGATTTTGTTTTCTAGATACTTATTCTGTGTTTGTAGAGACTCAAAGTATTGATTTTGTTTTTGTTCATAAGCAAGGCATTTTTGTATAGCAATTTCTAGAGTTAGATACTTATTTTGTGATAGTTCTTCCCTCAAAATTTTATCAGATTGTCCAGAAATTCATTGATTCATTATCACAGTGTCTCTGAAATCAGCATAATCACAGCCTTGTGGTATTAACTTGAGATTTGTAATAAAATCAGTGATGGGCCCTCAGTTTCTCTGGCATATATGACATTTGTAAAATCTTGGATGGGAAGGCAGGTTCGTGTGATAAACTGGGCTGTGTTCACGACTCTCTGAAGTTTCTTGCGTCTTTTTTTTTCATAAACATTTTATTGAGGTATTTTCGGTACAGTAACAACAACAAAATAAACAATATACATGAAACCATAAACATAGTGTAAAAGCCATTTACCTTTTGTACAGGTCCCACCCTTATTAACCCCCTACTCTAATCTAAACTATTCCCCCCCCTCCCCCATCTGCTGCCGATTAATTTTCCGCAAAGAAGTCGACGAACGGTTGCCACCTCCGGGTGAACCCTAACAGTGACCCTCTCAAGGCAAACTTGATTTTCTCCAAACAGAGAAAGCTAGCCATGTCCGAAATCCAGGTCTTCGACTTCGGGGGCTTTGAGTCACTCCATGCTAATAGTATCCGTCACTGGGCTACCAGGGAAGCAAAGGCCCGAACGTCTGCCTCTTTCTCCTCCTGGATTCCCGGATCTTCTGACACCCCGAAAATCGGCACCTCTGCACTCAGCGCCACCCTTGTTTTTAACACCGTGGACATGACGTCCGCAAACCTCTGCCAAAATCCCCTAAGCTTTGGACATGTCCAAAACATATGGACATGGTTCGCCGGTCCTCCCGCACATTTTGTGCACTTGTCCTCCACCCAAAAATCTGCTCATCTGGGCCACTGTCATGTGAGCCCGGTGAACAACCTTAAATTGTATCAGGCTGAGCCTGGCACATGTTCCGGTCGCGTTGACGCTACTCAGTGCGTCCACCCATAGACCATCCTCTATCTCACCTCCCAGCTCCTCCTCCCACTTCCGCTTCAGCTCCTCGGTCAACGTCTCCTCTGACCCCATAAGTTCCTTGTAAATGTCCGAGAAGCTCCCTTCTCCTACCCACCCTCTGAAAACTACCCTGTCCTGAATCCCCCTTAGTGGTAGGAGCGGGAAGGTTGACACCTGTTTACGTAGGAAGTCCCGCACCTGCAGATACCTGAATTAATTTCCCCTCGCCAACCCAAACTTTTCCTCCAGCGCCCTCAAACTCGGAAAGCTCCCCTCTATGAACATATCCCCCATCCTCTCAATCCCCGCTCTCCGCCATAACGGGAACCCACCGTCCATACACCCCGGGGCAAACCGGTGATTATCACAAATTGGGGACCAAACCGATGCTCCCACTGTTCCCACATGCCGCCTCCACTGGCCCCAAACTTTCAGGGCCGCCACCACCACTGGACTGGTGGAGTACCGTGTCGGCGGGAACGGTAGAGGCGCAGTTACCAACGCCCCCAAACTGGTGCCCTTACATGAAGCCACCTCCATGTGCACCCATGCCGACCCCTCCCCCACCACCTACTTCCTGATCATGGCTATATTAGCAGCCCAGTAATAATTGCTAAAATTTTGCAGCGCCAGCCCACCCTCTCCCCGACTCCGCTCAAGCCTTATCATTTTTACTCGCGGGGTCTTGCCCGCCCAGACGAAGCCCGTGATCACTCTGTTGACCCGCTTAAAAAAGGACCGCGGAATAAAAATGGGGAGACACTGAAATACAAATAGGAATCTCGGGAGGACCGTCAACTTCACCGTTTGCACCCTCCCAGCCAAGGACAACGGAAGCGCATCCCATCTCCGAAAATCGTCCTTCATTTGGTCCACAAGCCGGGCCAGATTCAATTTATGCAGCTGGCCCCATTCCCGCACCACTTGGGTACCTAGGTACCTAAAGCTTCCCTTTACGAACCTAAACGGCAGCTCTCCCAGGCGCCTCTCCTGTCCCATCTCCTGGACCACAAACATCTCACTCTTTCCCATATTAAGCTTATACCCCGAATACCGGCCAAATTCCCCGAGAGCCCTCATGATTTCTTGCATCCCCTCTATTGGGTCCTGAGGTAAACCACTGTATTGTATTGTACTGTTGACTGTTACATGCCTGGGCGTGTCCCTGCTGGGTCCGAACCACTGTAGTCTATAATCTGTGTATTGTGGTAAACTGCCACTGTATTATATTCTAAACTGTATTATATGTAATGTGGTAAACTACTGCCTGCTAGCTCAGCCTCCCCCCGGGCTCGGTATAAAGGTGGCTAGTCTCTGCCGCTGCCTCAGTTCGGGATCTGAGGCCAGCCGCTGCCTCAGTTCGGGATCCGAGGCCAGGAGGCTTTCTGTTTAGTTTATTACAGCCTCAGTTACGTTCACCACTCATCATGTGTTCATTGATGGCATATCAATTTAATAAACTAAACATCTAAGATGAATTCATCACTCAAACCTGATCGCCTGGAGCTGGACCCACAGGCAGCCGACGCCACTGCAACATTCGAGCACTGGCTAAGCTGCTTCGAAGCCTACCTCGGATCCTTCACCGAAGACTTCACCGACCTCCAAAAGAAGCAGATCCTCCATGTACGGGTGAGCCCGCAAGTCTTTCTTCTAAACAGGGACGCCCCCTTGTATACGGAGGTGATAATGCTGCTGAAGGGACACTATGTAAAGTCTGTGAACTAAGTGTATGCTAGGCACCGTCTTGCCACAAGACGACAACAGCTTGAGGAATCATTAGCAGAATTCCTACGTGCCTTGCGGGTACTCTGCCGGAACTGTGATTGCCAGGCGGTATCGGCTACCCAACACGCGGAGCTGTTGGTCAGGGACGCTTATGTCGCAGGCATGAAATCAAACTACATCCGCCAGCGATTGCTAGAAGGGAGTACACTCGGCCTCCCAGAGACAGTGCAGCTCTCAAACTCACTGGAGGTGGCCTTCCAGAACATGGAGGCCTACACCTCCAACCGCGCGGCACCCTCGTGGACCTCGTGGGCGCCGCGATCACCCGACTCGAGTGCGGCGCAAGCCTGTGCCATGCAGCAGCCCGCCAACGCCGGAAGCCCGAAGTGCTACTTTTGCGGCCAGGGTAAGCATCCCAGACAACGTTGCCCTGCACGGAACGCGACTTGCAACAGGTGTGGGAGGAAAGGCCACTTTGCGAAAGCCTGCCAGGCCTGATCTCTCCCGAAAACTCCTAGGCCCAGCAGCACTGCCTGCTTGTCGGGGTCGCCCCCAGCTGCCACTCCCCCCGCCATGTGCGACCCGTGGGCGCCACCATCTTCGTCGCCATCTTCGATTTCGCCCGACACGTGCGATCCATGGGCCGCCATCTTTGACGTCATCTTGCACTCCACACCCCACGTGCGACCCATGGGGTCCGCCATCTTTGACGCCATCCCCGATGCCACGCGCGACCCATGGGGGCCGCCATAATGGGACCACTCCGCACCCTCCCGGGAGCCCTGCTCACCCGGTCGTACGCTGGCCGCCGCTACCTCCGACCGGCCTACCCATCACCTTCCGAAGCTCGCCTCCATCACGCTCGACCAGTCTCGGCCTCATCACATCACAAAATCTATGATGACCGTCCGGATCAATGGGCACAAGACGGCCTGCCTATTCGACTCCGGGAGCACAGACAGCTTCATCCACCCAGATACGGTAAGGCGCTGCTCCCTCCCAATTTTACCCGTGACCCAGAAAATCTCCCTGGCTTCCGGATCACATTCAGTAGCAATTCGGGGGTACTTTGTCGTGACCCTTACCGTACAAGGCGTAGAGTACACAAACTTTAAACTCTACGTCCTTCCCCATCTCTGCGCTGCCCTATTACTGGGGCTCGACTTCCAGTGCCACCTCCAAAGCCTTACTTTAAAGTTCGGCGGACCCTGCCCCCCCTCACCGTCTGTAGCCTCGCGACCCTTAAGGTTGCCCCACCCTCGCTCTTCACTAACCTCACCCCGGACTTTAAGCCCGTCGCTACTAGGAGCAGACGATACAGTGCCCGGGACAGGGCCTTTATCACGTCGGAGGTCCAGCGACTCCTACGAGAGGGGATCATTGAGGCTAGTACCAGCCCCTGGAGAGCCCAAGTGGTGGTCGTGGGAGAAGCACCGGATGGTCATCAACTACAGTCAGACCATCAACGGGTACACGCAGCTCGATGCGTACCACCTCCCCTGCATATCTGACATGGTCAATCAGATTGCGCAGTATCTTCTCCACAGTTGACTTGAGGTCCGCGTACCACCATCTCCTTATCCACCTGGAGGACCGCCAATACACTGCCTTCGAGGCAGATGGCCGCCTCCACCACTTCCTCAGGGTTCCCTTCGGCGTCACCAATGGGGTCTCGGTCTTCCAATCAGAAATGGACTGAATAGTTGACCAGTACAGGCTGCGGGCCACGTTCCCATACTTAGATAATGTCACCATCTGCGGCCATGACCAGCAGGACCATGACGAAAACCTCTGGCACTTCCGCCAGACCGCTAAACTCCTGAACCTCACCTATAATAAGGAAAAATGCGTTTTCCACACAACCCGCCTCGCCATCTTTGACTACGTTGTGGAAAACGGAGTTCTGGGGCCCGACTCCTGGAACTCCTGGAACCCCCCCTCCCCCACTGCCCCAAGGCCCTCAAGAGATGCCTGGGGTTCTTCTCTTACTATGACAAGTGGGTCCCCAATTATGCGGACAAGACCCGTCCACTTATTAAATCCACCGTTTTTCCCCTGACGGCTGAGGCCGGCCTGGCCTTCAACCGCATCAAGGCGGTTTCGGCGTGAGAACAGCTGGTGAGTCAGTATCAGCGGGAGCATTGCGGAGGTGGTTGCTGGGAGGTAAGTCTGTCCTTTAAAAGCACTTGTCTTTGCAGGGGCAGGCCAGTCGATTTCGGCGTGAGAACAGCTGGTGAGTCAGTTTCAGCGGGAGCATTGCGGAAGTGGCTGCTGGGAGGTAAGTCAACCTTTAAAAGCACTTGTCTTTGCAGAGGCAGGCCAGTCGATTTCGGCGTGAGAACAGCTGGTGAGTCAGTTTCAGCGGGAGCATTGCGAAGGTGGTTGCTGGGAGGTAAGTCTGTCCTTTAAAAGCACTTGTCTTTGCAGGGGCAGGCCAGTCGATTTCGGCGTGAGAACAGCTGGTGAGTCAGTTTCAGCGGGAGCATTGCGGAAGTGGCTGCTGGGAGGTAAGTCAACCTTTAAAAGCACTTGTCTTTGCAGGGGCAGGCCAGTCGATTTAGGCGTGAGAACAGCTGGTGAGTCAGTTTCAGCGGGAGCATTGCGGAAGTGGCTGCTGGGAGGTAACTGTGTCCTTTAAAAGCACTTGTCTTTGCAGGGGCAGGCCAGTCGATTTCAGCGTGAGAACAGCTGGTGAGTCAGTTTCAGCGGGAGCATTGCGGAGGTGGTTGCTGGGAGGTAAGTCTGTCCTTTAGAAGCACTTGCCTTTGCAGGGGCAGGCCAGTCGATTACGGCGTGAGAACAGCTGGTGAGTCAGTTTCAGCGGGAGCATTGCGGAAGTGGCTGCTGGGAGGTAAGTCAACCTTTAAAAGCACTTGTCTTTGCAGAGGCAGGCCAGTCGATTTCGGCGTGAGAACAGCTGGTGAGTCAGTTTCAGCGGGAGCATTGCGGAGGTGGTTGCTGGGAGGTAAGTGTGTCCTTTAAAAGCACTTGTCTTTGCAGGGGCAGGCCAGTCGATTTCGGCGTGAGAACAGCTGGTGAGTCAGTTTCAGCGGGAGCATTGCGGAAGTGGCTGCTGGGAGGTAAGTCAACCTTTAAAAGCACTTGTCTTTGCAGGGGCAGGCCAGTCGATTTCGGCGTGAGAACAGCTGGTGAGTCAGTTTCAGCGGGAGCATTGCGGAGGTGGTTGCTGGGAGGTAAGTCTGTCCTTTAAAAGCACTTGTCTTTGCAGGGGCAGGCCAGTCGATTTCGGCGTGAGAACAGCTGGTGAGTCAGTTTCAGCGGGAGCATTGCGGAAGTGGCTGCTGGGAGGTAAGTCAACCTTTAAAAGCACTTGTCTTTGCAGGGGCAGGCCAGTCGATTTCGGCGTGAGAACAGCTGGTGAGTCAGTTTCAGCGGGAGTATTGCGGAGGTGGTTGCTGGGAGGTAAGTGTGTCCTTTAAAAGCACTTGCCTTTGCAGGGGCAGGCCAGTCGATTTCGGCGTGAGAACAGCTGGTGAGTCAGTTTCAGCGGGAGCATTGCGGAGGTGGTTGCTGGGAGGTAAGTCTGTCCTTTAAAAGCACTTGTCTTTGCAGGGGCAGGCCAGTCGATTTCGGCGTGAGAACAGCTGGTGAGTCAGTTCCAGCGGGAGCATTTCGGAAGTGGCTGCTGGGAGGTAAGTCAACATTTAAAAGCACTTGTCTTTGCAGAGGCAGGCCAGTCGATTTCGGCGTGAGAACAGCTGGTGAGTCAGTTTCAGCGGGAGCATTGCGGAGGTGGTTGCTGGGAGGTAAGTCTGTTCTTTAAAAGCACTTGTCTTTGCAGGGGCAGGCCAGTCGATTTCGGCGTGAGAACAGCTGGTGAGTCAGTTTCAGCGGGAGCATTGCGGAAGTGGCTGCTGTGAGGTAAGTCAACCTTTAAAAGCACTTGTCTTTGCAGGGGCAGGCCAGTCGATTTCGGCGTGAGAACAGCTGGTGAGTCAGTTTCAGCGGGAGCATTGCGGAGGTGGTTGCTGGGAGGTAAGTGTGTCCTTTAAAAGCACTTGTCTTTGCAGGGGCAGGCCAGTCGATTTCGGCGTGAGAACAGCTGGTGAGTCAGTTTCAGCGGGAGCATTGCGGAAGTGGCTGCTGGGAGGTAAGTGTGTCCTTTAAAAGCACTTGTCTTTGCAGGGGCAGGCCAGTCGATTTCGGCGTGAGAACAGCTGGTGAGTCAGTTTCAGCGGGAGCATTGCGGAAGTGGCTGCTGGGAGGTAAGTCAACCTTTAAAAGCACTTGTCTTTGCAGGGGCAGGCCAGTCGATTTCGGCGTGAGAACAGCTGGTGAGTCAGTTTCAGCGGGAGCATTGCGGAAGTGGCTGCTGGGAGGTAAGTCAACCTTTAAAAGCACTTGTCTTTGCAGGGGCAGGCCAGTCGATTTCGGCGTGAGAACAGCTGGTGAGTCAGTTTCAGCGGGAGCATTGCGGAAGTGGCTGCTGGGAGGTAAGTCAACCTTTAAAAGCACTTGTCTTTGCAGGGGCAGGCCAGTCGATTTCGGCGTGAGAACAGCTGGTGAGTCAGTTTCAGCGGGAGCATTGCGGAGGTGGTTGCTGGGAGGTAAGTGTGTCCTTTAAAAGCACTTGTCTTTGCAGGGGCAGGCCAGTCGATTTTGGCGTGAGAACAGCTGGTGAGTCAGTTTCAGCGGGAGCATTGCGGAAGTGGCTGCTGGGAGGTAAGTGTGTCCTTTAAAAGCACTTGTCTTTGCAGGGGCAGGCCAGTCGATTTTGGCGTGAGAACAGCTGGTGAGTCAGTTTCAGCGGGAGCATTGCGGAAGTGGCTGCTGGGAGGTAAGTGTGTCCTTTAAAAGCACTTGTCTTTGCAGGGGCAGGCCAGTCGATTTCGGCGTGAGAACAGCTGGTGAGCCAGTTTCAGCGGGAGCATTGCGGAAGTGGCTGCTGGGAGGTAAGTCAACCTTTAAAAGCACTTGTCTTTGCAGGGGCAGGCCAGTCGATTTCGGCGTGAGAACAGCTGGTGAGTCAGTTTCAGCGGGAGCATTGCGGAGGTGGTTGCTGGGAGGTAAGTGTGTCCTTTAAAAGCACTTGTCTTTGCAGGGGCAGGCCAGTCGATTTCGGCGTGAGAACAGCTGGTGAGTCAGTTTCAGCGGGAGCATTGCGGAAGTGGCTGCTGGGAGGTAAGTCAACCTTTAAAAGCACTTGTCTTTGCAGGAGCAGGCCAGTCGATTTCGGCGTGAGAACAGCTGGTGAGTCAGTTTCAGCGGGAGCATTGCGGAAGTGGCTGCTGGGAGGTAAGTCAACCTTTAAAAGCACTTGTCTTTGCAGGGGCAGGTCAGTCGATTTCGGCGGGAGAATCAGCTGGTGAGTCAGTTTCAGCGGGAGCATTGCGGAAGTCGCTGCTGGGAGGTAAGTCAACCTTTAAAAGCACTTGTCTTTGCAGGGGCAGGACAGTCGATTTCGGCGTGAGAACAGCTGGTGAGTCAGTTTCAGCGGGAGCATTGCGGAGGTGGTTGCTGGGAGGTAAGTGTGTCCTTTAAAAGCACTTGTCTTTGCAGGGGCAGGCCAGTCGATTTCGAAGTGAGAACAGCTGGTGAGTCAATTTCAGCGGGAGCATTGCGGAAGTGGCTGCTGGGAGGTAAGTCAACCTTTAAAAGCACTTGTCTTTGCAGGGGCAGGCCAGTCGATTTCGGCGTGAGAACAGCTGGTGAGTCAGTTTCAGCGGGAGTATTGCGGAGGTGTTTGCTGGGAGGTAAGTATGTCCTTTAAAAGCACTTGCCTTTGCAGGGGCAGGCCAGTCGATTTCGGCGTGAGAACAGCTGGTGAGTCAGTTTCAGCGGGAGCATTGCGGAGGTGGTTGCTGGGAGGTAAGTCTGTCCTTTAAAAGCACTTGTCTTTGCAGGGGCAGGCCAGTCGATTTCGGCGTGAGAACAGCTGGTGAGTCAGTTTCAGCGGGAGCATTGCGGAAGTGGCTGCTGGGAGGTAAGTCAACCTTTAAAAGCACTTGTCTTTGCAGGGGCAGGCCAGTCGATTTCGGCGTGAGAACAGCTGGTGAGTCAGTTTCAGCGGGAGCATTGCGGAGGTGGTTGCTGGGAGGTAAGTGTGTCCTTTAAAAGCACTTGTCTTTGCAGGGGCAGGCCAGTCGATTTCGGCGTGAGAACAGCTGGTGAGTCAGTTTCAGCGGGAGCATTGCGGAAGTGGCTGCTGGGAGGTAAGTCAACCTTTAAAAGCACTTGTCTTTGCAGGGGCAGGCCAGTCGATTTCGGCGTGAGAACAGCTGGTGAGTCAGTTTCAGCGGGAGTATTGCGGAGGTGGTTGCTGGGAGGTAAGTGTGTCCTTTAAAAGCACTTGCCTTTGCAGGGGCAGGCCAGTCGATTTCGGCGTGAGAACAGCTGGTGAGTCAGTTTCAGCGGGAGCATTGCGGAGGTGGTTGCTGGGAGGTAAGTGTGTCCTTTAAAAGCACTTGTCTTTGCAGGGGCAGGCCAGTCGATTTCGGCGTGAGAACAGCTGGTGAGTCAGTTTCAGCGGGAGCGTTGCGGAGGTGGTTGCTGGGAGGTAAGTGTGTCCTTTAAAAACACTTGTCTTTGCAGGGGCAGGCCAGTCGATTTCGGCGTGAGAACAGCTGGTGAGTCAGTTTCAGCGGGAGCATTGCGGAGGTGGTTGCTGGGAGGTAAGTCAACCTTTAAAAGCACTTGTCTTTGCAGGGGCAGGCCAGTCGATTACGGCGTGAGAACAGCTGGTGAGTCAGTTTCAGCGGGAGCATTGCGGAAGTGGCTGCTGGGAGGTAAGTCAACCTTTAAAAGCACTTGTCTTTGAAGAGGCAGGCCAGTCGATTTCGGCGTGAGAACAGCTGGTGAGTCAGTTTCAGCGGGAGCATTGCGGAGGTGGTTGCTGGGAGGTAAGTGTGTCCTTTAAAAGCACTTGTCTTTGCAGGGGCAGGCCAGTCGATTTCGGCGTGAGAACAGCTGGTGAGTCAGTTTCAGTGGGAGCATTGCGGAAGTGGCTGCTGGGAGGTAAGTCAACCTTTAAAAGCACTTGTCTTTGCAGGGGCAGGCCAGTCGATTTTGGCGTGAGAGCAGCTGGTGAGTCAGTTTCAGCGGGAGCATTGCGGAGGTGGTTGCTGGGAGGTAAGTGTGTCCTTTAAAAGCACTTGTCTTTGCAGGGGCAGGCCAGTCGATTTCGGCGTGAGAACAGCTGGTGAGTCAGTTTCAGCGGGAGCATTGCGGAAGTGGCTGCTGGGAGGTAAGTCAACCTTTAAAAGCACTTGTCTTTGCAGGGGCAGGCCAGTCGATTTCGGCGTGAGAACAGCTGGTGAATCAGTTTCAGCGGGAGCATTGCGGAGGTGGTTGCTGGGAGGTAAGTGTGTCCTTTAAAAGCACTTGTCTTTGCAGGGGCAGGCCAGTCGATTTCGGCGTGAGAACAGCTGGTGAGTCAGTTTCAGCGGGAGAATTGCGGAAGTGGCTGCTGGGAGGTAAGTCAACCTTTAAAAGCACTTGTCTTTGCAGAGGCAGGCCAGTCGATTTCAGCGTGAGAACAGCTGGTGAGTCAGTTTCAGCGGGAGCATTGCAGAGGTGGTTGCTGGGAGGTAAGTCTGTCCTTTAAAAGCACTTGTCTTTGCAGGGGCAGGCCAGTCGATTTCGGCGTGAGAACAGCTGGTGAGTCAGTTTCAGCGGGAGCATTGCGGAAGTGGCTGCTGGGAGGTAAGTCAACCTTTAAAAGCACTTGTCTTTGCAGGGGCAGGCCAGTCGATTTCGGCGTCAGAACAGCTGGTGAGTCAGTTTCAGTGGGAGCATTGCGGAGGTGGTTGCTGGGAGGTAAGTGTGTCCTTTAAAAGCACTTGTCTTTGCAGGGGCAGGCCAGTCGATTTCGGCGTGAGAACAGCTGGTGAGTCAGTTTCAGTGGGAGCATTGCGGAAGTGGCTGCTGGGAGGTAAGTGTGTCCTTTAAAAGCACTTGTCTTTGCAGGGGCAGGCCAGTCGATTTCGGCGTGAGAACAGCTGGTGAGTCAGTTTCAGCGGGAGCATTGCGGAGGTGGTTGCTGGGAGGTAAGTGTGTCCTTTAAAAGCACTTGTCTTTGCAGGGGCAGGCCAGTCGATTTCGGCGTGAGAACAGCTGGTGAGTCAGTTTCAGCGGGAGCATTGTGGAAGTGGCTGCTGGGAGGTAAGTCAACCTTTAAAAGCACTTGTCTTTGCAGGGGCAGGCCAGTCGATTTCGGCGTGAGAACAGCTGGTGAGTCAGTTTCAACGGGAGCATTGCGGAGGTGGTTGCTGGGAGGTAAGTGTGTCCTTTAAAAGCACTTGTCTTTGCAGGGGCAGGCCAGTCGATTTCGGCGTGAGAACAGCTGGTGAGTCAGTTTCAGCGGAGCATTGCGGAAGTGGCTGCTGGGAGGTATGTCAACCTTTAAACGCACTTGTCTTTGCAGGGGCAGGCCAGTCGATTTCGGCGTGAGAACAGCTGGTGAGTCAGTTTCAGTGGGAGCATTGCTGAGGTTTTTGCTGGGAGGTAAGTCTGTCCTTTAAAAGCACTTGTCTTTGCAGGGGCAGGCCAGTCGATTTTGGCGTGAGAACAGCTGGTGAGTCAGTTTCAGCGGGAGCATTGCGGAAGTGGCTGCTGGGAGGTAAGTGTGTCCTTTAAAAGCACTTGTCTTTGCAGGGACAGGCCAGTCGATTTCGGCGTGAGAACAGCTGGTGAGTCAGTTTCAGCGGGAGCATTGCGGAGGTGGTTGCTGGGAGGTAAGTCTGTCCTTTAAAAGCACTTGTCTTTGCAGGGGCAGGCCAGTCGATTTCGGCGTGAGAACAGCTGGTGAGTCAGTTTCAGCGGGAGCATTGCGGAAGTGGCTGCTGGGAGGTAAGTCAACCTTTAAAAGCACTTGTCTTTGCAGGGGCAGGCCAGTCGATTTCGGCGTGAGAACAGCTGGTGAGTCAGTTTCAGCGGGAGCATTGCGGAGGTGGTTGCTGGGAGGTAAGTGTGTCCTTTAAAAGCACTTGTCTTTGCAGGGGCAGGCCAGTCGATTTCGGCGGGAGTGGAGCTGGCTGGTTAGACAATTTCAGCAGGAGCTGAGAATTTTTCTTTTTTTTAAATTAGTTTTTTAGGCGGGAACAGGGAGTCGACCCGCGGACGTCTGGGAAGACCCTCACCAATAAATTCTGGTGGAGAGGAAACCCGAGACACTACACGTGTAGTGTCTCCCACCCGCCCTCCTCCTCTAACCTAATAATAAAACCCATTGGCCTGAGGTAAGTACCATATTTTATTATATTATTATTATTTTTTATATAAATTTAATTTAGTTGTTAGCCAGATCTTGGTAGAAAGTTAGAGGAATGGCAGGGAAGGGAGTGCAATGTTCCTTCTGCAGGATGTTTGAGGTGAGGGATGCAGTTAGTGTCCCTGCTGATTTTACCTGCAGGAAGTGCTGCCATCTCCAGCTCCTCCAAGACCGAGTTAGGGAACTGGAGCTGGAGTTGGAAGAACTTCGGATCATTCGGGAGGCAGAAGGGGTCATAGATAGCAGCTTCAGGGAATTAGTTACACCAAAGATTGGGGATAGGTGGGTAACTGTAAGAGGGACTGGGAAAAAGCAGTCAGTGCAGGGATCCCCTGCGGTCGTTCCCCTGAGAAACAAGTATACCGCTTTGGATACTTGTGGGGGGGGACGACTTACCAGGGGTAAGCCATGGGGTACGGGCCTCTGGCACGGAGTCTGTCCCTGTTGCTCAGAAGGGAAGGGGGGAGAGGAGCAGAGCATTAGTAATTGGGGACTCTATAGTCAGGGGCACAGATAGGAGATTTTGTGAGAGCGTGAGAGACTCCCGTTTGGTATGTTGCCTCCCAGGTGCAAGGGTACGTGATGTCTCGGATCGTGTTTTCCGGGTCCTTAGGGGGGAGGGGGAGCAGCCCCAAGTCGTGGTCCACATTGGCACTAACGACATAGGTAGGAAAGGGGACAAGGATGTCAGGCAGGCTTTCAGGGAGCTAGGATGGAAGCTCAGAACTAGAACAAACAGAGTTGTTATCTCTGGGTTGTTGCCCGTGCCACGTGATAGTGAGATGAGGAAGAGGGAGAGAGAGCATTTAAACACGTGGCTACAGGGATGGTGCAGGCGGGAGGGATTCAGATTTCTGGATAACTGGGGCTCTTTCTGGGGAAGGTGGGACCTCTACAGACAGGATGGTCTACATCTGAACCTGAGGGGCACAAATATCCTGGGGGGGAGATTTGTTAGTGCTCTTTGGGGGGGTTTAAACTAATGCAGCAGGGGCATGGGAACCTGGATTGTAGTTTTAGGGTAAGGGAGAATGAGAGTATAGAGGTCAGGAGCACAGATTTGACGTCGCAGGAAGGGGCCAGTGTTCAGGTAGGTGGTTTGAAGTGTGTCTACTTCAATGCCAGGAGTATATGAAACAAGGTAGGGGAACTGGCAGCATGGGTTGGTACCTGGGACTTCGATGTTGTGGCCATTTCGGAGACATGGATAGAGCAGGGACAGGAATGGATGTTGCAGGTTCCGGGGTTTAGGTGTTTTAGTAAGCTCAGAGAAGGAGGCAAAAGAGGGGGAGGTGTGGCGCTGCTAGTCAAGAGCAGTATTACTGTGGCGGAGAGGATGCTAGATGGGGACTCTTCTTCCGAGGTAGTATGGGCTGAAGTTAGAAACAGGAAAGGAGAGGTCACCCTGTTGGGAGTTTTTTATAGGCCTCCTAATAGTTCTAGGGATGTAGAGGAAAGGATGGCGAAGATGATTCTGGATATGAGCGAAAGTAACAGGGTAGTTATTATGGGAGACTTTAACTTTCCAAATATTGACTGGAAAAGATATAGTTCGAGTACAATAGATGGGTCATTTTTTGTACAGTGTGTGCAGGAGGGTTTCCTGAAACAATATGTTGACAGGCCAACAAGAGGCGAGGCCACGGTGGATTTGGTTTTGGGTAATGAACCAGGCCAGGTTTTGGATTTGGAGGTAGGAGAGCACTTTGGGGACAGTGACCACAATTCGGTGACGTTTACGTTAATGATGGAAAGGGATAAGTATACACCGCAGGGCAAGAGTTATAGCTGGGGGAAGGGCAATTATGATGCCATTAGACGTGACTTGGGGGGGATAAGGTGGAGAAGTAGGCTGCAAGTGTTGGGCACACTGGATAAGTGGGGCTTGTTCAAGGATCAGCTACTGCGTGTTCTTGATAAGTATGTACCGGTCAGACAGGGAGGAAGGCGTCGAGCGAGGGAACCGTGGTTTACCAAGGAAGTGGAATCTCTTGTTAAGAGGAAGAAGGAGGCCTATGTGAAGATGAAGTGTGAAGTTTCGGTTGGGGCGATGGATAGTTACAAGGTAGCGAGGAAGGATCTAAAGAGAGAGCTAAGACGAGCAAGGAGGGGACATGAGAAGTATTTGGCAGAAAGGATCAAGGAAAACCCAAAAGCTTTCTATAGGTATGTCAGGAATAAGCGAATGACTAGGGAAAGAGTAGGACCAGTCAAGGACAGGGATGGGAAATTGTGTGTGGAGTCTGAAGAGATAGGCGAGATACTAAATGAATATTTTTCGTCAGTATTCACTCAGGAAAAAGATAATGTTGTGGAGGAGAATGCTGAGCCCCAGGCTAATAGAATAGATGGCATTGAGGTACGTAGGGAAGAGGTGTTGGCAATTCTGGACAGGCTGAAAATAGATAAGTCCCCGGGACCTGATGGGATTTATCCTAGGATTCTCTGGGAGGCCAGGGAAGAGATTGCTGGACCTTTGGCTTTGATTTTTATGTCATCATTGGCTACAGGAATAGTGCCAGAGGACTGGAGGACAGCAAATGTGGTCCCTTTGTTCAAAAAGGGGAGCAGAGACAACCCCGGCAACTATAGACCGGTGAGCCTCACGTCTGTAGTGGGTAAAGTCTTGGAGGGGATTATAAGAGACAAGATTTATAATCATCTAGATAGGAATAATATGATCAGGGATAGTCAGCATGGCTTTGTGAAGGGTAGGTCATGCCTCACAAACCTTATTGAGTTCTTTGAGAAGGTGACTGAACAGGTAGACGAGGGTAGAGCAGTTGATGTGGTGTATATGGATTTCAGCAAAGCGTTTGACAAGGTTCCCCACGGTAGGCTATTGCAAGAAATACGGAGGCTGGGGATTGAGGGTGATTTAGAGATGTGGATCAGAAATTGGCTAGCTGAAAGAAGACAGAGGGTGGTGGTTGATGGGAAATGTTCAGAATGGAGTACAGTCACAAGTGGAGTACCACAAGGATCTGTTCTGGGGCCGTTGCTGTTTGTCATTTTTATCAATGACCTAGAGGAAGGCGCAGAAGGGTGGGTGAGTAAATTTGCAGACGATACTAAAGTCGGTGGTGTTTTCGATAGTGTGGAAGGATGTAGCAGGTTACAGAGGGATATAGATAAGCTGCAGAGCTGGGCTGAGAGGTGGCAAATGGAGTTTAATGTAGAGAAGTGTGAGGTGATTCACTTTGGAAGGAATAACAGGAATGCGGAATATTTGGCTAATGGTAAAGTTCTTGAAAGTGTGGATGAGCAGAGGGATCTAGGTGTCCATGTACATAGATCCCTGAAAGTTGCCACCCAGGTTGATAGGGTTGTGAAGAAGGCCTATGGAGTGTTGGCCTTTATTGGTAGAGGGATTGAGTTCTGGAGTCGGGAGGTCATGTTGCAGCTGTACAGAACTCTGGTACGGCCGCATTTGGAGTATTGCGTACAGTTCTGGTCACCGCATTATAGGAAGGACGTGGAGGCTTTGGAGCGGGTGCAGAGGAGATTTACCAGGATGTTGCCTGGTATGGAGGGAAAATCTTATGAGGAAAGGCTGATGGACTTGAGGTTGTTTTCGTTGGAGAGAAGAAGGTTAAGAGGAGACTTAATAGAGGCATACAAAATGATCAGGGGGTTGGATAGGGTGGACAGTGAGAGCCTTCTCCCGCGGATGGATATGGCTGGCACGAGGGGACATAACTTTAAACTGAGGGGTAATAGATATAGGACAGAGGTCAGAGGTAGGTTCTTTACGCAAAGTGTAGTGAGGCCGTGGAATGCCCTACCTGCTACAGTAGTGAACTCGCCAACATTGAGGGCATTTAAAAGTTTATTGGATAAACATATGGATGATAATGGCATAGTGTAGGTTAGATGGCTTTTGTTTCGGTGCAACATCGTGGGCCAAAGGGCCTGTACTGCGCTGTATTGTTCTATGTTCTATGTTCTAAGGCAGATATTGCCAAAGCTACGATGCACACTGTGGACGTGTCCATTCCGTTCCAGGTGGAGAGCGATACGTCAGACTTTGCTCTGGCCGTTACCCTCAACCAGGCGGGCAGGCCCGTGGCTTTCTTCTCCCGTACCCTCCATGTCTCCGAAATTCGACACTCCTCCATCGAAAAGGAAGCGCAGGCCATTGTAGAAGCTGTGCAACATTGGAGGCATTGCCTGGCCGGCAGGCGATTCACTCTCCTCACTGACCAACGGTCGGTTGCCTTCATGTTTAACAATACACAGCGGGGCAAAATCAAGAACGACAAGGTTCTGAGGTGGAGGATCGAGCTCTCCACCTACAACTACGATATCGTGTATCGACCTGGGAAGCTCAATGAGCCCCCAGATGCCCTATCCTGCGGTACATGTGCCAGCGCACAAGTAGACCGACTCCAGGCCCTCCACAATGAGCTCTGTCACCTGGGGGTCACCTGTTTTTTTCACTTCATCAAGGCTCGCAACCTGCCTTACTCCATCGAGGAGGTCAGGACCGTGACCAGGGACTGCCAGGTCTGCGCGGAGTACAAACCGCACTTCTATCGGCCAGACAGAGCACACCTGGTAAAGGCCTCCCGCCCCTTTGAGCGCCTCAGCATCGATATCAAAGGGCCCCTCCCCTCCACTGACCATAACGTGTACTTCCTCAACATTGTTGACGAATACTCAAGATTCCCCTTCGCCATCCCATGCCCTGACATGACCTCTGCCACCGTCATCAAGGCAGTCACAGTCTTTTCACCTTGTTTGGGTTCCCCACCTACATCCATAGCGATCGGGTTTCCTCCTTCATGAGCGACGAGTTGCGCCAGTTCCTGCTCAGCAAGGGCATCGCCTCCAGCAGGACGACCAGATACAACCCCCAGGGCAACGGACAGGTGGAGAGGGAGAACGGAACGGTCTGCAAGGCCACCCTCCTGGCCCTATGGTCTAGAAGTCTCCCAGTCTCCCGCTGGCAGGAGGTCCTCTCCGATGCGCTCCACTCCATCCGGTCACTCCTGTCCACTACCACCAACGAGACCCCTTGTGAGCGCGTATGTGTGCCTTCCCCAGCAAGTCCAACTCCGGGGTTTCGCTCCCGTCCTGGCTGACAGTCCCAGGGCCCGTCCTCCTCCGGAAGCATGCGAGGAGCCATAAATCAGATCCCCTCGTCGAGAAGGTCCTGCTGCTCCATGCCAATCCACAATATGCCTACGTGGCACACCATGACGGGCGACAGGACACAGTCCCCCTCCGGGATTTGGCACCTGCTGGTTCCCCAGCGACCATCACCACCACCCCCGACCCTACACCGGGGGTGAATGAGGTAAACCACTATTGTATTGTGCTGTTGACTGTTACATGCCTGGGCTTGTCCCTGCTGGGTCCGAACCACTGTAGTATATAATCTGTGTGTTGTGGTAAACTGCCACTATTATATGTAATGTGGTAAACTACTGCCCGATGGCTCCGCCTCCCCTCGGGCCCTGTATAAAGGTGGCTAGACTCCGCCGCTGCCTCAGTTCAGGATCCGAGGCCAGGAGGCTTTCTGTTTCGTTTATTACAGCCTCAGTTACGTTCACCACTCGTCGTGTGTTCATTGATGGCATATCAGGTCAGAAACGTACAGAAGCAGGTCATCCGCATAAAGCGAAACCCTGTGTTCCACCCCCCCCCCACCCCCCACCCCCCCCCCCGGACCAGCCCTCTCCAGCCCCTCAAGGCTCTCAGAGCAATTGCCAACGGCTCTATAGCCAGTGAAAACAACAGTGGGGAGAGGGGGCATCCCTGTCTCGTCCCTCGGTGCAGTCTAAAATAGTCCGATGTAGTCCTATTCGTCCGTACACTTGCCACAGGAGCCTGGCCCAGACGATAAAGCCCCGCCCGAATCCAACCTGTCCCAGTACCTCCAACAGATAGTCCCATTCTACCCGATCAAAACCCTTTTCTGCATCCATTGCGATCACTACCTCCACCTCCCTACCTTCCGGGGGCATCATGATCACATTTAACAGCTTTCTTACATTGGCTACCAACTGCCTGCCCTTAACGAACCCAGTCTGGTCCTCCCCAATAACGTCCGGAACACAATCCTCAATCCTGGAGGACAAGATTTTGGCCAGCAATTTGGCATCCACATTTAACAGAGAGATCAGCCTGTCACAGGACCCACACAGCTCCGGGTTCTTGTCCCGCTTAAGAGTCAGCGAAATCATTGCCTGTGACATCGCCGGGGGCAGCACCCCTCTTTCCCTTACCTCACTGAACATCCTCAACAACACTGGCCCCAGTATCCCCGAGAACCTTTTATAAAACGCCACTGGGTACCCGTCCGGCCCCGGGGCCTTACCCGACTGCATGGCCTTCAGACCCTCCACTATCTCTTCCAACCCGATCGGAGCCCCGAGCCCTTCTACCCGCTCCCCGTCCACCTATAGGAAATTCAGCCCCTCCAAGAGGCGCCTCATCCCCTCCATCCCTGCAGGGGGCTCCAACCTGTACAGCCTGATATAGAAGTCCCTAAACGCCTTATTCATCCCTACTGAATCACCAACCAGTTTCCCATCTCCGTCCTTTACTTTCCCTATCTCCCTAGCTGCCTCCCTCTTCCTAAGCTGCTGTGCAAGCATTCTGCTGGCCTTCTCTTGTAAATCGCCCGACCTGCCTTTCTCAGCTGCTCCACCGCCCTCTCTGTAGTCAGCAAGCTAAACTCCATCTGTAACCTCCGCCGTTCCCTTAAAAGCCCTGCCTCTGCGGTCTCCGCATACCTCCTATCAAACTGTGGTATCTCCTTTACCAGTCGGTCCGTCTCTGCCCTGTCCACCTTCTCCCTGTGGGCCCAGATCGAAATCAGCTCCCCACTGACCACTGCCTTCAGTGCTTCCCACTCCACCGCTACTGAAATTTCCCCCTTGTCATTGACCTGCAGGTAGCTCTGAATACATTTCCTCAGCCGCTCGCACACCCCTTCATCCGCCAAAAGTCCCACATCCAACCTCCAGTGCGGGCGCTGGTTACTGTCTTTACTAACCTGCAGGTCAACCCAGTGCGGAGCATGGTCTGAGATTGTAATCGCCGAGTACCCCATGTCCACCACCCTAGCCAGCAAGGCCCTACTCAAAATAAAGAAATCAATCCGGTTGTACACTTTATGCATGTGTGAGTAGAAGGAGAACTCCTTCACCCTCGGCTGCCCAAACCTCTATGGATCCACCCCCCCCCCCCCCCCCCCCCCCCATCAGCTCCATGAACCCTCTTAGTTCCTTTGCCATTGCTGGCACCCTGCCCATTTTCGAGCTTGACCGGTCCAAGCCAGGGTCCATAATTGTGTTGAAGTCCCCTCCCATGACCAACCTGTGCGAGTCCAGATCTGGTATCTTCCCCAGCATCCTCTTTATAAACTCCACATCATCCCAATTTGGCCCATATACATTTACTAATACCATCTGCTCCCCCTCTAGCTTCCCACTGACCATAATGTACCGACCTCCCACGTCCGAGACTATTCTACCCGCCTCAAACACCACCCGCTTATTGATCAGGATCGCGACCCCTCCAGTCTTTGAATCTAATCCTGAGTGAAAGACCTGACTGACCCAGCCTTTCCTCAGACTAACCTGGTCCGTTACTCTAAGGTGCGGCTCCTGCAACATTACCACGTCCGCCTTCAATCCCCTAAGATGCGCGAACACACATGTCCTTTTGACCGGCCCATTTAGCCCTCAAACATTCCAGGTGATCAGCCTAGTTGGGGGCTCATTGCCCCCACCCCCCCCCCCCCCAAGGCCGATCTGCCATTCCCTTTTTTAGGCCCGCCTCCAGCCCGTGCTCCGCGCCTCCACCGGTCCATCTTCAGACAGCCCCCGCCCCCCAACCTCCTCTCTGTCCCTCAGCTCACATCCCTCCCTCATCAGCAGAACATTCGTCCCCCTTCCCCCCCTAGTAACAACCTGTAACCCAACCCCTTTACTCAGCCAAACATATGCACACCCCCCACTGCGCTTCTATGAACTAGCTCGCCCAGCTAGCTTGGTGGCCCCCATCCCCGGTGCCAGATAGTCTCTCACCTATTGTTCCCTACCCACCCACCCCCTTTCATACAAACAAACTCCAGCATCAAACAATCCCCACAAAATTGCCCAACAGAAAAACCACCTAGATCAAAAACAAGCACACCACCATCCCCCAACAGTGCAAATGAAAACCTTATCTCACTTAGCTCTACGAGAAACCTTTTACAAAAACAGAGAAACAAAAAGAAAAAACAAAAACATGAACGTTGTAGCCAAGTTCAAAAATTCGCGGTCCTTTGCCAGCCCTTTTTCGCAAAGTCCAACGCGTCCTCAGGCGACTTGAAATAGAAGTGCTGATCCTCATGCGTGACCCAGAGACGGCTGGGTATAACAGTCCGAACTTCACCTTTTTCTTAAAAAGGATCGACCTAATCTGGTTGAAGCCTGCTCTCCTCCTTAGGTCCTGGTAAACCTGCAGGATGCAATTGTCCCACTTCCAGCTCTGTGTCTGCTTGGCCCACTGTAGGATGCGCTCCTTGTCTGAGAATATGTGGAATCTCACCACCATTGCCCTCGGGGGGTCTCCCATTCGCGGCTTCCTCGCAAGTACTCTGTGAGCCCTAACCACCTCCAAGGGCCGGGAGAATGCCCCATCCTCCAGCAGCTTCACAAACATATCTGTAATGTATGCCCCAGCGTCCGTTCCTTCGGACCTCTCCGGGAGCCCGACGATTCTTAGGTTCTGCCGGCGGGTCCTATTTTCAAGGTCCTCCACCTTCTCCAGGAGCTTCTTCTGCTGGTCCTTCAGCATCCCCACCTCCAGCTCCACCGCAGTCTGATGTTCCTCCTGCTCAGCCAGCGCCTTCTCCACCTTCTGGATCGCCTGATGTTGGGCGTCCAATCTAAGCTCCAATCGCTCAATCGACTCTTTTACCGGGTCCAAGCAGTCCCGTTTCTGTGTAGCAAAGCCTTCCTGAATGACTTGCATCAGCTGCTCCATAGACTGCTTGGTCAACAAGCCCGAGGTCCGAACCTCCGCCATGCTGTCTTCTGTTGCAGCTACAGCCCAAGCCTTCTCTATCTTTTTATTTCTGCCCTTACGAACAGTTCTAGTCCCTTTCTCCATGCACCGAAGTGGAAATTCAGTAAACAATTTCCACTAATATCCGTTTTACAATTCAAGTCCGGTAGAAAAAAGGGGGAAAGGTCCAAAAGTCCGACCATAGCGGGAGCCACCAAATGTGCGACTTACTCTTCCATAGCCGCCACCGGAAGTCCGTTTCTTGCAGTCTTAAGCCTAGCAGTTGCCATACCAGGCTGTGATGCAGCCTTGCAGGACCCCGGTATTGAATACTATTGTGGAGGAGGTGTTGTTGTATTTTCTTACCGATTGTGGTCTGTGGGTTAGAAAGTTGAGGATCCAGTTGCAGAGTGAGGAGCCAAGTCCTCGGTTTTGGAGCTTTGATATGTGCTTGGCTGGGATTATGGTGTTGAAGGCAGAACTGTAGTCAATAAATAGGATTGTGATGTAGGAGTCCTTGTTGTCGAGATGATAGGAGTCTGATGTAGGAGTCCAAAAGCACCTCATGCCCATCGTACCACCTCCATAGCCAATCACCCAGTGTCCACCATGGGCAGATCTCAGGCAGCATGATGACAACATAATACAGGAATCACTCATACCCACTTGTTTTAAGGGCACGGCTGATGGTAAATGTCAAGCTGTTCAAATTCCAAAAGGGAAATTTAAAACAACTGCCCTCATGTTTGAATTTGCAATTTGTGTTGTATGAGGAGAAGTTTTGAAATCCAGAAATTATGTCCCCAACTATTTGTGATGATGTAATTTTAAAGTAAATGTTTATTAAGAAATAGGAAAAAAACAATAAAATAAAATAGAATCATACTTAAGACAACAGCTTTACACATTAACAATACTGTAAAACAGCTCCAAACAATTTGAATTTAACCATAGAACCAGAGAAAAGATAGAGCACTGAAGTGGGCATTCGCCCCATCTTGCCTATGCTGATCCAAAGACACCCAGGTGCCCTTTCCAATCCACAGTCTTAGGAGATGAGCTTGAACCATAAAAAGGTGAGCAGCCATTGGGGGAGTCCAAGTTGGTGTGCCTTTTGAGGGAATTGAGAGGGAATACTTTCTCCACTTCTCACAGCCATATTAAACATTTCCAGGTCAGGTTTAGAATGAATTATTTACAGGTAAAAACACTCTCCCCACTTCCCTTTAAACAGTCCTTGAAAATGAAGCACGAATTCCCTCATGAGGGAGAAGAATTTTAACAAGATTCTGTGACTCACAATGGCCACTGACATCTGGGTTTGTTGCTCAGAAAGCTTTGGGATCGGTCTTGGTCACATCTACCATTTACGGCAGGATGTAACTAAATGAGAACAAAGTCCCATAGCAAGTGCGTTCAGCCGTGTGTTTCCTGACACTCACAGCGCCCAGAAAATAAAACGGTACTCGCGTTAGATCGGGGACCTCAGCGGGGAATGCGCGGCCGAGGCCACACAAAGCCCCGTTTTGTGCACTGAACAGCCCCTGAGGTGTACTCTGACCCCTGCCCCAAGCCCCAGCACACTATGGCAGGGTCCCCCGCCTGCCCCCCACAGCCCCCAACACCCTTGTAGGGCACCCTCAGCAGATCACCACCATGCCAGCTAGGTACCTTGGCAGTGACAGCCGGTGAGTTTACCGAGGAACTGACTTCAGGTGAAAAACACTGAAAAAGTGACATCACAGGAAAGCTGTGGCCTGATTGGCTGGTAGGGAATCCGCACTCAATTTAAAAATAAAACATTGTTAAACAAATTAAACCTAATTAATTAATTACTTAATCATAAGTAGAGGAATATCTAAACCAGAGACAGGCGATCACTGCATTTAGTATTTTACATTTATAGTATAAATCTAGTGCTAGAATGCTTATAATTATTTTAATTTAATAAGTATTTATTTTTAAATTAATTTATTAATTAGTTCTAGAGATGGCAGTTAGAGTAGTAAAATGCTTTGCTTGTGAAATGTGGGAGGTCCGTGAACCTTCCAGCGTTCTGGGCAACTCCATCTGCAGGAAGTTCACCCAATTGCAGTCCTCACAGACCACATAGGTCAGTTGGAGCAGCAGTTGGATTCATTTCAGAGCATGTAGGTGGCGGAAAGCATCATAGTTAGGAGTTTAGAGACATGGTTACACCCAAGGTGCAGGAAGATAGAGGGGTGACCACTAGAAAGGGCAGGCAGTCAGTGCAGGAATCTCCTGTGACCGTCCCCTGCTCGAACAAGCATACAGCTTTTGATATTGTTGGCAGGAGGGTGGCTTATCAGGAGAAAACAGCAGTAGCAGCCAGAGCAGTGGCACCACACTGGCTCTTTGTTAAGCAGGGAGGGACAGGGCAGCACAGTGGCACAGTGGTTAGCACTGCTGCCTCACGGCACCAAGGACCCGAGTTTGATCCTGGCCCCGGGTCACTGTCCGTGTGAAGTTTGCACATTCTCCCCGTGTCTACGTGGGTCTCACCCACACACCCCAAAGATATGCAGGGTAGGTGAGTTGGTCACGCTAAATTGCCTCTTAATTGGAAAAAAGTAATTGGGTACTCTAAATTTAAAATAAAAACAAGGAGGAACAAAGCGCAGAAGAGCAATAGTTATAGGGGACTCTATATTAAGGGCACAGATAGGTGCTTCTGTGGACGTGAAAGAGACTCCAGAATGGTATGTTCTCTCCCTGATGCCAGGGTCCAGGATGTCCATGAACGGGCAGGGGCATTCTGAAGGGGGACATTGAACAGTTAGAGGTCGTGGTACATATTGATACTAACGACATAGGCAGGAAGAGTGACGAGGCAGCAGGAGTTCAGGGAGTTAGGTAGAAAATTAAAACACAGGACCTCTAAGGTTGTAATCTCAGGATTACTCCTTGTGCCACGTGCCAGCGAGGCTAGAAATAGGAAGATAGTACAGCTAAACCTGTGGCTAAACAGCTGGTTTGGAGGGAGGGTTTCAGGGGCGTCATTCTCCGACCCCCCAGAGGGTCGGAGAATGGCCGTTGGCCGCCGTGAATCCCGCCCCCGCCGAAGTCTCCGAAGGGAGAAAAGTCGGCGGGGCGTTAATGGCGCCGCTGCCGCGGAGAATGTCACGGGTCTGCGCAAGGCAGCCGATTTTCGGCCTGCCGATATTCTCCCTTCCGGATGGGCCGAAGTCCCGTCGACGTGATGACCGTTCACGTCGACGTGAATCAAACCTCCTTTTCATCGGCGTGAGCCGGTGCTCCAGGCTCACGCGACCAGCGAGGAGGTGAGTGACGGCCTGGGGGGTTGGCTCTGGGCAGGAAATGGCGTGGCCGCAGACTGATTGCGTGAGAAGTGTGTCTCGGCTTGTGTGTGTGTGTGTGCGGCGGGGTGGCGGGGGGGGTGGTTAGAGTAGGCTGGGCTCCGGGGGAGTGCCGGGAGGGGGTCCGTGCTGGGGTGGAGGTTGGGGGTTGGGGGGGGTCCGTGCTGGGGTGGAGGTTGGGGAGGGGGTCCGTGCTGGGGTGGAGGTTGGGGAGGGGGTCCGTGCCGGGGTGGAGGTTGGGGGTTGGGGGGGGTCCGTGCTGGGGTGGAGGTTGGGGGTTGGGGGGGGTCCGTGCCGGGGTGGAGGTTGGGGGTTGGAGGGGGTCCGTGCCGGGGTGGAGGTTGGGTGGGGGGGGGTCCGTGCTGGGCTGGAGGTTGGGGAGGGGGTCCATGCCGGGGTGGAGGTTGGGGGTTGGGGGGGGGTCCGTGCTGGGGTGGAGGTTGGGGAGGGGGTCCGTGCCGGGGTGGAGGTTGGGGGTTGGGGGGGGGACCGTGCTGGGGTGGAGGGTGGGGAGGGGGTCCGTGCTGGGGTGGAGGTTGGGGAGGGGGTCCGTGCCGGGGTGGAGGTTGGGGGTTGGAGGGGGGTCCGTGCTGGGGTGGATGTTGGGGAGGGGGTCCGTGCTGGGCTGGAGGTTGGGGAGGGGGTCCGTGCCGGGGTGGAGGTTGGGGAGGGGGTCCGTGCCGGGGTGGAGGTTGGGGGTTGGGGTGGTCCATGCCGGGGTGGAGGTTGGGGGTTGGGGGGGGTCCGTGCCGGGGTGGAGGTTGGGGGTTGGAGGGGGTCCGTGCCGGGGTGGAGGTTGGGGGGGGGGGTCCGTGCTGGGGTGGAGGTTGGGGAGGGGGTCCGTGCCGAGGAGGGTGATGGGAGGGCAAATGAGTTGGTCCACCTGGCCAGGTGCCAGCCTCCAACAGTTGGACCCATGCGGTCCATGCCACCTGGCTGGGGGGAGGAGGGGATATGGGCAATGATGACATGTCGTCGTTCCCCTCCCCCCACCAGGCCGTCATGTTTTCAGATCATCCAGCGATGTTGGCCGCCGTGGTGGCAGCCGCTCATGTCTATGTTGCCCTGTATGAGGAGGAGGAGGAGGAGGAGGAGCGTGCCAGAGAGGCGGCGCAGGCTGCCGCAGAGGGGCAGGCGGCAGCCGCCCAGGCTGGAGGGACACCTGACCGACAGGACGAGGAGGGGGAGGAGGACATCGCGGCCCCACGGCAACGGAGGCACCCGAGGGCGCCCCGTGTGTACCGGCCCCGGCAGTCATACCAGAACCTCACGGACCGGTAATGCAGGAGGAGACTCCGGATGAGCCGGGAAACCGTGGCACACATCTGCCACCTGCTGGCACACCTGTCACCGCGTGGCACTGGCGGGGGACACCCTCTCCCCGTGTCCGTCAAGGTTATGGTGGCCCTGAACTTTTATGCAACGGGGTCATTCCAGGCACCGAGTGGGGACCTGTCCGGCATATCGCAGACATCGGTGCACCGGTGCATCCGGGCAGTGACAGATGCCCTTTATGCCATGGCGCACCGCTACATCCGCTTCCCCGTGGACCGGGCCAGCCAAGATGCCCGGGCCGTGGGCTTCTCTGCCGTGGCCGGGTTCCCCATGGTCCAGGGCGCGATCGATGGGATGCACGTCGCCGTGCGGCCACCTGAAGATAACAGGGCCGTGTTCACTAATAGGAAGGGGACCTATTCAATGAACGTACAGGTGGTCTGCGACCACCGCATGATGATCCTGCACGTCTGCGCCCGTCACCCAGGCAGTGTACACGACTCATTCGTGTTGTCGCGGTCATCCATCCCCGGCATGTACGAGGGACGCCATCCCCGGCTGAGGGGCTGGTTGCTGGGCGACAGGGGCTACCCATTGCGATCGTGGCTGATGACGCCTATACGGAGGCCACGCAATGAGGCGGAGAACCGCTACAATGATGCCCATGTAGCGACAAGGGGAGTGATCGAGAGGTGCTTTGGCGTGCTGAAGATGCGTTTCAGGTGCCTGGACCTCTCTGGGGGCGCCCTCCAGTATCGGTCAGATAGGGTCGGCCGCATCATTGTGGTGTGCTGCGTCCTGCACAACATAGCCCAGCAGAGGGGCGATGTGCCGCAGGCAGAGGAGGGCGGAGTGGAGGAGCAGCAGGAAGAGGCACAGTCCTCCCCAGATGAGGGGGATGGGGGCAATGGTCAGATGTTGATGGCGGCCCAGGGGGAAGGGGGCAGACTCACCTGGGGCTGAGGTAAGACCACCCCTCACACACACACTTGCGCTCAACGTACATGACATGCCCGCACACTTTGGACAGAGCACAAAGGCAGCTTCGGTAGGTGTAACATTGACTTTAATAACCAAAGGAGTTCATGCACGTGCCCTAGCCCCTAAAACTCATCTGTGCCCTGCACCCGTGCCAACTTACTCAGTGTCTAATTGTTTGGCCTTACGGGCCCTTTGACTACGTCTACGTGGTTCCCCAGACGGTACAGCAGAACTGGAGGTGGACTCCTGTGATTCCTGCCCTCTGACACTGGATCCCTTTGGCGGCCGTTTCCTGGGGCGTCCTGGCCTAGATGGGCCAGGCTGCGGCCCGGGCGACTGGGATGGCGAGCTGCCAGCCTGTCCTGCCCGTTGCCCACCCGATGCACCTGGGACGGAAGGGGGGGAGTCCGAGGTGTCACGGTGTACCGGGACCTCCCCTACAGAGGGAGCCGGGACGGACCACACCACCTCCTCCTCCCTCGGGGTGCCCGATGGCCCCCAGGCCTCTACATGGGTGGGGGATGCGAACGGACTGGCCATCCGACGCCCCCCCGACATCTGGCGCTGCCAGTCCTGGAGGCCCGTGCTGGTATCGACAGGGGTCTGCAGGTTTGCAGCCATGGAGCCCAGGGTGTTGTCAAACCCTGTCTGTGACAGTGCGACGCCGGCACGCACATGGCCACTGGCGCCGATGCCCTCAGCGATGGCCTGCTGAGACTGGGCCATGGCCTGCAGAGACTGGGCCATGGCCTGCAGAGACTGGGCTATGGCCTGCTGAGACTGGGCCATGGCCTGCTGAGACTGGGCTATGGCGTTGAGCGCCTCTGCCATCTGGCGCTGGCACTGGCTCATGGCCTCCTGTGAGAGGGCAGCCATTTCCTGGGCCACAGACGCCGCCTGCACGGAAGGCCCCAGGCCTCGCAAACCGTTTCCCATGTCTGACACCGTCGCAACCATTGCCTCCACCGCAACCGCCACCCGTGCGGTGTCAGCCTGGGTGGCACGCATGACCGGGACCACTCCCAGCTCCTGGCCGCGGGTGGACTCCTCCACCTGCGACCGCAGCCGCCGCAAGCCGCCCGTCACCCTCTTCGCTCGTCTCCGGGTCGGTGGTTGCATCTATGTGTGGGTGTGGTAACTGCAGGAACCCGGGGTCCATCTGGGCGGCAGATGTTCGCTTGGCCTGGGCTGCCCTCCGACCGCCCGGTCCCTCTGCTGCTCCTACCTCCACCTGCTGTACCGGGACGGCTGTGTTGTGCGCACCAGTGAGTGTACCAGACGCCTCATCACTAAAGTGCCCAACCGTGGTGAGTGTTTCTGCGATGGTGGAGGGTGTTGGTGACAGCAGTGGCGTTGTGTCGTGCTCTTCGTCCCACTCTGAGTCCATGGCACTTTGGGGTGGGGGTTCGTCTCCACCCATCCACTCTGAGTCACTGTCCGGTATTTCGTCTTCCCGGGTAGGGGTGTCCTGGGTAGTGCTGTCCCGGGTAGTGCTGTCCCGGGTAGTGCTGTCCCGGGTAGGGGTGTCCTGGGTAGTGGTGTCCTGGGTAGTGGTGTCCTGGGTAGTGGTGTCCTGGGTAGTGGTGTCCTGGCTCGGATGTGACGGGGGCCTGTGGCTGCCCCCCTCATCGCTGGGTGGTTGCTCCCGCACGTGACGGGGGTGTCGTCTCCCTGTTGCTCCAGGTCTCTCCGTCTCCCGTGGTGTGCGAGGGGCATCCTGCGGGCGTCGCATGCTGGAGGGTCCGGGTCTCTCCGTCTCCCGTGGTGTGCGAGGGGCATCCTGCGGGCGTCGCATGCTGGAGGGTCCGGGTCTCTCCGTCTCCCGTGGTGTGCGAGGGGCATCCTGCGGGCATCGCATGCTGGAGGGTCCGGGTCTCTCCGTCTCCCGTGGTGTGCGAGGGGCATCCTGCGGGCGTCGCATGCTGGAGGGTCCGGGTCTCTCCGTCTCCCGTGGTCTCCGAGGGGCATCCTGCGGGCGTCGCATGCTGGAGGGTGTGGGTCTCTCCGTCTCCTGTGGTCTCCGAGGGGCATCCTGCGGGCGGTGTGCATCTGCGGGGATGGGTGCCTGGACGTTTGGTCCTGCGATACACAATGAAGCATGCATGGTTAGACATCAGGCAGTGATCAGGTGATACGGGGGAGGGGGATATAGGGGAGGGGGGATATGGGGACGGGCTGTCGGTGGCTCACTTGCTGGTGGGCCCCCGACCTCTGCATCAGCAACCTCCCGGTCCTCAGGTCCGCCAGCCAGTTCCAGGGCCCTTTCCTCGTGTACGGTCAGTGGCCTCTCATCAGCGGGCCCTCCTCCAGTCCTCACATGCTCCCTATTGTTGTGTGCGCGCTTCTCCTGTTGTGGGGGGGGGTGGTGGCAGGGGTAAAAGGCAACAGTGTTAGGCAGGTATATGAATGCACGCCATCGGTTGCGCGTGCATTGCAGAGGTTAAGGTTAGGGCTGGATTCACTTGGGGATATGGGGGATATGGGGGAGGGGGGATATGGGGGAGGGGGATATGGGGGAGGGGGGATATGGGGGAGGGGGGATATGGGGGAGGGGGATATGGGGGATGGGGAGGGGGGATATGGGGGATATGGGGGAGGGGGATATGGGGGAGGGGGGATATGGGGGATATGGGGGAGGGGGGATATGGTGGAGGGGGGATATGGGGGATATGGGGGAGGGGGGATATGGGGGAGGGGGATATGGGGGAGGGGGATATGGGGGAGGGGGGATATGGGGATATGGAGGAGGGGGGATATGGGGGAGGGGGGATATGGGGGATATGTGGGAGGGGGGATATGGGGGAGGCTCACCCTGCCTGCTCTGACGAGGTCGTTCACCTTCTTGTGGCACTGGGTGCCTGTCCGTGGTGTCAGGGCCACAGCGGTGACGGCCTCTGCCACTTCCCTCCACAGACGCCGGCTGTGGCGTGGGGCAACTCTGCGGCCGTGCCCGGGATACAGGGCATCCCTCCTCTGCTCCACCGCGTCCAGGAGCGCCTCCACATCGCGTGACTCGAACCTCGGGGCTGAGCGACGGCCAGCCATCCAGTCGGGTGTTGCGGTCGGGTGTTCCGGTCGGGTGGGGGGGAGCTGCGCGGCCTTATGAGCCGTCACGCCGTGCAGCGCGTATGACGCTGCACGGCGTGAACCACTGCGCAAGCGCGGATCCCGTTACGTCGCTGCTAGCCCATTTCGGGCCGGAGACTATCGTCCCATTTTTATGACGTGACGTAAGTGGGATTTGTGCCGTTTTTTGCGCCGATCGGCGGACTTTCCGCCGATAACGGAGAATTTCGCCCCAGATATCTGGGGCGGGATTCTCCCATACCCGGCGGGGCGGGGATCCCGGCGGGATGGAGTGGCCCCAAAGGTGCGGAATCCTCCATACCTTCAAGGGCTAGGCCCGCCCCGGAGTGGTTGGCGCCCCGGCGGGATAGGGGCATGGCGCCACGCCAACCGGCGGCGAAGGGCCTTCGTCGGCCGGCGCGAGTCGGCGCATGGGTGGGAGCGCCAGCACGTGCTGGCATCATCCCCGCGCATGCACACATGGAGTCACCTCCGCACCGGGAATGGCGTATGACCACGGCCTCTGGTGTGGAAGGAATAGAGTGCCCCCATGGCACAGGCCTGCCCGTGGATCGGTGGGCCCCGACAGCGGGCCAGGCATGTGGGGGCACCTCCCGGGGCCAGACCCCCCCCCGCGACCACCCATGAACCCCGGAGCCCGCCCGCGCCATCAGGTCCCCCCAATAAGGGACCAACTCCAATTTACGCCAGCCTGACCGGCATAGAACGGGCGGGACTTTGGCCCATCGTGGGCCGGAGAATCCAGACCGCCCCGGGGCCCATTGAGTTGCGCCGGACCCCGCGACTCACGCCAGTTTTTGCGGGGTGGGAGAATTGGGAGGACGGAGGGGGCGGGATTCACGCCGACCTCCGGCAAATCTCCCACCCGGCGGGGGGTCGGAGAATCCCACCCCTGGACCTTTGCGATCTCTGCCGGGTCAGGTGAGACCTGTACAAGAAGGACAGATTGTATCTAAACCGGAAGGGTATAAATATCCCAGCGAGTGTCACAAGGGAGGGTTTAAACTAATGTGGCAGGGGGTGGGAACCAGAGCAATTTGTCAAAGGTGAAATAACTGAGGGGGAACTGGAGAATAGGGCCAGTAAGACTTAGAGGAAGAGCAGACAGGGTGATGTTGCTGAACACAGCAGGACTGGTGGTTTAAATGTATTTGTTTTAATGCTACAAGTTTAACAGGTAAGGCAGATTAATTTAGAGCTTTAATTAGTACTTGAAACTATGATGTTGTTGCCATTACAGAGACATGATTGAGGGAGGGATAGGATTGGCAGCTGAACGTTCCAGGATTTAAATGTTTCAGGCAGGATAGAGGGGGTTGTAAAAGGGGTGGGGGAGTTGCACTGCTGGTTAAGGAGAATATCACAGCTCTACTGCGGGAGGCCACCTCCGAGGGCTCATGCAGCGAGGCAATATGGGTAGAGGAATAGAAAGGGTGCAGCCACAATGGGCTGGATTCTCCACCCCGTCGTGCCACATTTCTGCCTCAACTCGCTAGCGGGATTCTCCATTATGCCTGCCAGTCAATGGGGATTCCCATTGTGGGGCAGCCCCACTTCATCGGGAAACCCCCATGCGCTGGCAAAATGGAGCATCCCGACGGCGGAGAATCCCACCCAATGTTGGGGGTTTACTATAGGCCTCCCAACAGCCAACGGGAGATAGGGGGCAGATATATAGACAGATTTTGGACAGGTGTAAAAGCAACAGGGCTGTTGTGTTGGGTGATTTTAACTTCCCTTATATTGACTGGGACGCACTTAGTGCTAGGGGCTTGGATAGGGCAGAGTTTGTAAGAAACATTGAGGAGGGCTTCTTTAAACAATATATAGAGTCCAACTGGGGAAGGGGCTGTATGGGATCTTGTATTGGGGAATGGGCCTGGCCAGGTGGTCGAACTTTCAGTCGGGGAAAATTTTGGGAACAGTGACCATATTCAGTAAGTTTTAAGGAACTGTTGGATAAAGGTAAAAGTAGTCCTGCAGTGAAGGTGCTAAATCGGGGGAAGGCTAATTACAACAATATTCAGTGGGAACTGAAGAATTTAAGCTAGGGGCGGATGTTGGAAGGTAAATCAACATCTGGCATGTGGGTGGCTTTCAACTGTCAGTTGATAGGAATTCAGGACCGACATGTTTCTGTGAGGAAGAAGGATAAGTATGGCAAATTTCAGGAATCTTGGATAATGAGGGATTTTGTAAGCCTAGTCCAAAAGAAAAAGGAAGAGTTTGGAAGGGCTTGAGGCTAGGAACAAACAAAGCCCGCGAGGAATATAAGGAAAGAAGGAAGGAACTTAAGCAAGTCATTAGCAAACAGGATTAAGGAAAATCCGAAGGCTTTTAATATGTATATAACAGAAAGAGAGTAGCCAGGGAAAGGATTGGCCCAGTTAAGGACAGGAGAGGGAATCTATGAGTGGAGCCAGAGGAAATGGGTGAGGTACTAAATGGGTACTTTGCATCAGTATTCACCAGGGAGAAGGATTTGGTGGGTTCTGAGTCTGGGGAAGGGTGTGATGATAGTCTGGGTCAAATTAGACCAAGAAGGAGGAGGTGTTGGGGTCTTGAAAAACATTAAGGTGAATAAGTCCCTAGGGCCTGATGGGATCTACCCTAGAATACTCAGGGAGGCAAGGAAGGAAATTGCTGGTGCCTTGACATTGTATCCTCCTTGGCTACAGATGAGGTCCCAGCGTTCTGGAGAATAGCTAATGTTGGTCCTTTATTTAAGAAGGGTAGCAACGATAATCCAGGAGATTACAGGCTGGCGAGCCTTACGTCAGTGATAGGGAAATTATTGGAGAAGATTCTTCGAGACAGGATTTACTCCCATTTGGAAGCAAGTGGACGTATTAGTGAGAGACAGCACAGTTTTGTGAAGGGGAGGTTGCGTCTCACTAACTTGGTTGAGTTTTTCGAAGAAGTGACGAAGATGATTGATGAACGTAGGGCAGTGGATGTTGTCCACACGGACTTCAGTAAGGCCTTTGACAAGGTCCCTCATGGAAGATTGGTACAGAAGATGAAGTCACATAGGATCAGAGGCGAGCTGGCAAGATGGATACAGAACTGGCTCGGTCACAGAAGACAGAAGGTAGCAGTGGAAGGGTGCTTTTCTAAATGGAGGGCTGTGACTAGTGGCCTTCCCCAGGGATCAGTGTTGCGACCTTTGCTGTTTGTAATATGTATAAATGATTTGGAGGAAAATATAACTGTCTGATTAGTAAGTTTGCGGCCAACACAAAGGTTGGTGGAATTGCGGACAGCGATTAGGACTGTCAGCAGGATATAGATCGGTTGGAGACTTGAGTGAAGAGATGGCAGATAGAGTTTAATCCGAACAAATGTGAGGTAATGCATTTTGGAAGGTCTAATACAGGTGAAAAATATACAGTAAATGGCAGAACCCTTAAGAATATTGAGATGCAGAGGGACCTGGGTGTACAGGTCCACAGGTCACTGAAAGTGGCAATGCAGGTGGAGAAGGTAGTCATGCCTTCATCGGCTGGATTATTGAGTATAAAAATTGGTGAGTCATGCTGCAGCTATATAGAACCGTAGTTAGGCCACACTTGGAATATGGTGTTCAATTCTGGTCGCCAAACTACCAGAAGGATGTGGAGGCTTTGGAGAGGGTACAGAATAGATTTACCAGGAAGTTGTCTAGTATGGAGGGCATTAGCTATGAGGAGAGGTTGAATAAACTTTGTTTGTTCTCACTGGAACGACGGGTGTTGAGGGGCGACCTGATAGAAGTCTACAAAATTTTGAAGGGCATGGACAGAGTGGATAGTCAGAAGCTTTTTCCCTGGGTGGAAGAGTTAATTACTAGGGGACATAGGTTTAAGGTGCGAGGGGCAAAGTTTAGAGGAGATGTGCGAGGATAGTCGGTGCCTGGAACTCGCTGCCGGAGGAGGTGGTGGAAGCAGGTACGATAGTGAAATTTAAGGGGCACCTTGACAAATACATGAATAGGATGGGAATAGAGGGACACGGACCCCGGAAGTGTAGAAGGTTTTAGGTTAAATGGGCAGCATGGTCAGTGCAGGCTTGGAGGGCTGAAGGGCCTTCTCCTGTGGTGTTCTTTTCTTTGCTCTTTGCTTTTCTTACTGCTCCGTAACCAGATCACAGTATAAGGGCATCCAATTTTCCAAAGGCTGGTAGCTTGGGACCTTGCAATTGAGTGGCACCACATGTTAATGAGGCCTAGGAGTTAAAATATCCCTGGCTGTTTTCTGATGCATTAAGTGAGTTTCTAATTTTCCTTGCCACAATTAAAACCAAGGCCACTTTTAGCTTGTAATAATGATCTTTATTGTCACAAATAGGCATACATTAACACTGCAATGAAGTTACCGTGGAAAGCCTCGAGTCGCCACATTCCAGCTCTTGTTCGGGTACACAGAGGGAGAATTCAGAATGTCCAATTCACCAAATAGCATGTCTTTCGGGACTTGTGGGAGGAAACCGGAGCACCCGGAGGAAACCCATGCAGACACAGGGAGAACGTGCAGACTCCGCACAGACAGTGACCTAAGCCGGGAATCGAACATGGGACCCTGGCGCTGTGAAGCAACAGTGCTAAGCACTGTGCTACCGTGTGCCCCCATAATGAAACTGCAGCGAAAATGAGACTGCTTGAAGGGTAGTTTTTACAGTGTTTTTACATGTAAGCAATTCAATCTAAACCTGACCTGGAAATGCTTAATATCGCTTAATATTGCTCTGAAACGTGGAGAAAATACTGCACATCCAGCAATAATCCAATTTAATGAAATCAAAGGGAAAAGATAAACAGATTTAAACAATTTCAGGAGAAATTCATGAGAGCCTGCTGTCTAGCTAATCTTGGGTCTGGATTTTCTTTGAAGTTAACTAGCAGAGGTTTATATTGTCTTTTCCTGTGTTAGAATGTCATAATTAGAAAATATTCTATTATTCTTTAATCATTACTGCCCTTTCTAACACTCTCCCGCTTTCAAAGCAGCAGTTAATATCCCAGCTCATTTAATCCATTCCTGGTCATTCTTGTATTCAAGCATTAAGAGACAGATGGGAAGCATGATGAATGGCCACTTTCAGACTCGATTTGGTTTATGAAGTGCGAAGGAAGGCACTCAATTAAACATTTTCTTATGAACATTAACCTATAGCACTCCCTCTTTCAATCTGACATTTCTTTTTAAATCTTCCAGATCCTGCTCAGATTCTCCCTGCCAGCAACGTGTTTTTTCAGTCTTTCCCTTGAATTTCTTTTGGTGTTTCTCCATGGCCTTTTTATTTGTATTCACTGGAGTGAAAACACACCAAGAGAAGTATGAAATCAAGAAGTCGTAAAAAGAACACAAATTGTTTCAACTGATTCAAACTGTTGGTTCTCATTAAACCACAAGTCACACTTCAGCGATTGAAAATTCTTCATTTTGTGATACCTAGGTTTGTTTCCTGCATTTTAAAATACTAATAAATTACTACAATTGATCAAAATGATGCCCCAGAATAGATATCTGCCCAACTAGCACCTCCCCCTGTCCCCACGCGCTCCATTCTCACTGTTTAATGTGCCTGTCCCACAACAACAGTTAGGCAATCTCAACTGAAAAGGAATATAATTCAAATAAGTGCTTTACAATTTAGCCTCTCGAACGACAAATCCGAATTTTGTTCTAGGTTTCTAACACACCGATTGACAATTCTGTGAGTTTGTCAGAATTTTAGCATGCCTAATATTGACAAAAGAAAATATTATATTGTACTTTGAATCTGTTCATGTTTTTCCTCCTTATATTGAATTAAAGCTTGATTGATGCAATGAAAAGTTTTGTGTGAATCCATTTCTCAGAAAGTTAAGTGTGATTGCATATTATCTCACCAAATAATAGATTAATAAGGAGCAACAAAACTGCCTTCTTTAAATCATTCTTATTAATTCTTCTCACAGGCACTGCAAGACCATGCAGACTTCGTAATATCCACGTTGTTCACTCATCATTTGATGGTGTCTTCCCATCTGCCATCCTTCAAGTGTTATGTCTGATCCCGCCTCTGGGTCACTGTCCGTGGGGAGTTTGCACATTCTCCCCGTGTTTGCGTGGGTTTCGTCCCCACAACCCAAAGATGTGCAGGGTAGGTGAATTGGCCATGCTAAATTGCCCCTTAATTGGAAAAAATGAATTGGGTACTCTAAATTTATCCTTAAAAAGTGTTATGTCCATCGATCAAACGTCACCTTATCATTTACACGAGGTGACCACCCCATATAACGTTACTTATCGCCCTGGTAATAGTCCAAGGGCTACTGAATGCAGTAAGAAAAAGGATTTCTCACAAACGAAAGATGTGAAGCGGCACTCTCCGTTTGGGATCCTCTGGGTGGAATTTTCCATCCTGGCAGCCAGCCAATGGTGTTTCCCATTCTGTGCACCCCAACGCCGTCGCGAAATCCGTGGGCGTGAATGCACTACCGGCAAAGCGTAGGATCCCGCCAGCGGAGAATCCAGCCCCATGTTCATCCGCTAGTGATGAATTGCACTGGTTTTACGATCCCCTTGTGGCCATAAAGTGGGATGTAATTCAATGTTCCACAGCATGCAAATAATAATAATAATCTTTATTGTCACAAGTAGGCTTACATTAATTGCAATTAAGTTACTGTTAAAAGCCCCTAGTCACCACATTCCGGCGCCTGTTCGGGTACACAGAGGGAGAATTCAGAATGTCCAAATAACCTACAGCACTTCTTTCGGGACTTGTGGGAGGAAACCGGAGCACCCGGAGGAAACCCACACAGACACAGGGAGAACATGCAGACTCCACACAGACAGTGACACAAGCCGAGAATCGAACCTGGGACCCTGACGCTGTGAAGCAACAGTGCTACCCACTGTGCTAAAAGGGATTCCCAGGGAATCCCACTACCGGGCTGCCATCTAGAGTGGGCAGCCCGATAGTGAGGTCCCACAGCTGGCAGCTCACCCTGCCCCCAGTGTCGCAAATCGGTTCGGACCTTCCTCACCCCAGTCGGCCCCAACCCCTACCCCGCCCCCACTGCAAATAACCCCAACCCCTGCCACCTCACTCAGGCCTCTACCCCCAGATTGCCTGGGTGCCCCCTCAACCCCAAGTATAGGGGTGACACAACATGCCCCCCTAGGGCCCCTGTAATAGATGGAAACTCACAAGGACCCAATGCCTAAAGCAACCCCTCCACAGATCACCACCTATACACAGATCGCCCTCCCCAAATCACAGATTCCACCCCCACACAGACTAATTGTTCACGGACTAATGCTTTGGAGGCATGAATTCAAATCTCACCACACCAACCATTTGAATTTAAATTCAATTATCAGAATCTGGAATTAAGAGCAAAGTCCTGAAGGGATTTGAAAACAAGAATACGATTGTTTAAATTTGTTGTTGCCAGCCGGTATGTCACAACAGGGCAGCACAGTAGCATAGTGGTTAGCATAATTGCTTCACAGCTCCAGGTTCTCAGGTTCGATTCCCGGCTTGGGTAACTGTCTGTGCGGAGTCTGCATGTTCGCCCCGTGTGTGCGTGGGTTTCCTCCGGGTGCTCCGGTTTCCTCCCACAAGTCCCAAAAGACATGCTATTTGGTGAATTGGACATTCTGAATTCTCCCTCCCGAACAAGAGCTGGAATGTGGTGACTCCGGATGCTCCGGTTTCCTCCCACAGTCCAAAAGATGTGCAGGTTAGGTGGATTGGCCATTCTAAATTGCCCTTAGTGTCCAAAACTGCCCTTAGTGTTGTGTGGGGTTACTGAATGATGGGGATAGGATGGAGGTGTGGGTTTGGGTAGGGTGCTCTTTCCAAGAGCCGGTGCAGACTCAATGGGCTGAATGGCCTCCTTCTGCACTGTAAATTCTATGATTCTACAATGTCTACGTTAGCGAGCAGAGGCATGATGGGTGGAAGTGGACTGTTACAGGTATGGGCAGCAGATGCCTGGATGAATTCAAGGGAGGGTTGAAGAAGGGGGGGCCAGCTCGGGGGACAATTTGAACAGTGAAGTCTAAAAGAAACAATGGGACTTCCGGTTGCGGCTATGCTGAGCTAATTTGCACGTTCGGCAGCTCCCGTCAGAAACGGACTTTTGGGCTCTTTTTAGGGGCCACAGCGGCATTTGTTCGACGGTTCCCAGTGTGGGAAGGTGACAGTACAATTCCCCCAGCACTGTATGGATTGGACCAGGAGTGCAGCGGTGAAAAAAGTGATTTTGGTGCAGCGAAAAGTGCGAGGGAGGAAAACCAAGATGGCGGCGGGTGAAGACCAGGCAGCGTGGGCGCAATGATCGCAAGAGCAGCAGGAGTTCCTCAAGCGCAGTTTTGCAGACCTGAAGGCAGAGCTGCTGGAGCCGATGAAGGCATCGATCAATAAGCTGGTTGAGACCCAGAAGGCCCAAGGGACGGCGATCCGGGAGTTGCGGCAAAAGGCCTCGGAGAACGAGGACGAGATCTTGGGTCTGGCGCTGAAGGTGGAGGCGCACGAGGCGCTGCACAAGAAGTGGCAAGAATAGTTCGAAGACATGGAGAATCGGTCGAGGAGGAAGAACCTTCGGATTCTGGGTCTCCCGGAGGAAGTGGAGGGGTCGGATGCTGGAGCATACGTGGTCACGATGCTGAACACGCTGCTGGGCGTGGGAGCTTTCCCGAGGCCCCTGGAGCTGGATGGGGCTCACCGAGTCCTGGCGAGAAGGCCCAAGGCCAACGAGCCGCCGCGGGCGGTAATGGTGCAGTTCCACCGCTTTGTGAACAGGGAGTGAGTCTTGAGATGGGCTAAAAAGGAGCAGAGCAGCAGGTGGGAGAACGCAGAGATCCATATATATCAGGACTGGAGCGCGGAGGTGGCCAAGAAGAGGGCCGGGTACAATCGGGCTAAGGCGGTTCTGCATCAGAAGGGGGTGAAATTCGGGATGCTGCAGCCGGCGCGATTGTGGGTCACGTTTAAGGACCAACACCATTACTTTGAGACGCCGGAGGAGGCGTGGACCTTTATCCAGGCCGAAAAGTTGGACACGGACTGAGGGTTTGCTGGGAGGGGATGTCGAGGGGGGGTTATTGTGGTTATTGTGTTTTGGGGCATGTTCTGTTCTGTTTTCTTTGGTGCTGGGTGGGGTTGGGTAAATGGTTCGAAGTGGGGGTTGTGTGAGAGTGTGGGCGTTGGTGGTTGGAAGGACGGGGCCCCGCCGGGGGGGAGGGGGAATGGGAGGCCCGAGGTGGGGGAGCTGAGATAAGGTCGCAAAAGGGAGCTGTGCCAGAGAGGGCGGGGCCAGCTTGGTGGAAAGATTTTTCCGTGCTAGGGAAGGAAGGGGCGGGGCAGGGGGGGGGAAGGGCAGTGTTGGAGAGGAGCGCACGCTGACTGCCAGGAGGGGAGGAGAGATTCTCACACTGGGGGTTCGACGGAGTGGCGGGAGAGGCCAGGGTCAGCAGGAGTCAGCTGACTTACGGGAGTGCCATGGGGGGAGCAATACAGCTAGGGGAGACCTAGCTGAGGGGGGGGGGCAGGGGGGGAGGGGGGGGGACTGGGTTGCTGCTGCATTGGCCAAAGGGGAGCTGGAGTTCGGAGAGAGAGTCGGGGCAGGGGTCCGCCGCGTGGGGGAATGGAGGGTGCGGGAGGCGCGGGCATGTGGCTGGCCTAGAAAGGGAAATGGCTAGTCGGCGGGGGGGGGGGGGGGGGGGGTGGGGGGGGGGGGGGGGCAGGAAGCCCCCTGATCCGACTGATACCTTGGAATGTGAGAGGCCTGAACGGGCCGGTCAAGAGGGCCCGTGTGTTCGCGCACCTGAAGGGACTGAAGGCAGATGTGGTTATGCTCCAGGAGACGCATTTAAAGGTGGCAGATCAAGTTAGGCTGAGAAAGGGGTGGGTAGGGCAGGTTTTCCACTCGGGATTGGATGCGAAGAATCGAGGGGTGGCGATCTTGGTTGGGAAGCGGGTGTCGTTTGAGGCGCTGAACATCGTGGCAGATAATGGAGGTCGGTACGTGATGGTGAGTGGTAAGCTGCAGGGGGTGCGGGTGGTACTAGTGAATGTATACGCCCCGAATTGGAACGATGCCGGATTCATGAGGCGCATGTTGGGTCGGATTCCGGACCTAGAGACAGGGAGCCTGATAATGGGGGGGGACTTCAACACGGTGTTGGACCCAGCATTGGACCGCTCCAGGTCCAGGACGGGTAAAAGGCCGACGGCGCTCAAGGTGCTTAGGGGGTTTATGGACCAGATGGGGGGAGTGGACCTATGGAGGTTTGCCAGGCCGGGGTCAGGGAATTTTCCTTTTTTTCCCACGTCCATAAAGCCTACTCCCGGATAGATTTCTTCATTATGAGTAGGGCACTAATACCGAGAGTGGAGGGCATGGAATATTCGGCCATGGCTATCTCAGATCATGCCCCGCATTGGGTGGAGCTGGAGTTGGGGGAGGAGAGGGACCAGCGCCCGCTGTGGCGCCTTGATGTGGGACTGTTGCTGGATGAGGAGGTGAGTGGGTGGACCCGGGGGTGCATTGAAAGATATTTTGAGGCTAACAACAATGGGGAGATGCAGGTGAGGGTGGTCTGGGAGGCGCTGAAGGCGGTGGTCAGGGGAGAGCTAATCTCCACTAGGGCCCATAATGAGAGGAAGGAGAGGAGAAAGAGGGAGAGATTGGTGGGGAAATATTAAGGGTGGATAGGAGGTATGCAGAGGTCCCCGAGGAGGGATTACTCAAGGAGCAACGAAGCCTCCAGGCCGAATTCGACCTGTTGACTACCAGGAAGGCAGAGGTGCAGTGGAGGAAAGCGCAAGGGTCGGTGTACGAATATTGGGAGAAGGCGAGCCGGATGTTGGCACATCAGCTTCGGAAGCGGGAGGCAGCGAGGGAGATTGGGGGAGTTAGGGATCGAGGGGGGGAACACGGTGTGGCGTGCAGTGGGAATAAATGGGGTATTCAGGGACATTTATGAGGAGCTGTATAGGTCTGAGCCCCCGACGGGGAGGCGGGGATGCGCTGATTTTTGGATCGGCTGAGGTTCCCGAGGGTGGAGGAGGAGCAGGTGGTTGGGCTAGGGGCACCGATTGGGCTGGAGGAGCTGGTTAAGGGGTTGGGGAGCATGCAGGCGGGGAAGGCACCGGGGCCAGGTGGGTTCCCGGTGGAATTTTACCGGAAGTACATGGACCTGTTGGGGCCCACTACTAGTGAGGACTTTCAATGAGGCGAGGGAGGGGGGGCTCTGCCCCCGACAATGTCCAGGGCGCTGATCTCGCTGATCCTGAAGCAGGACAAGAACCCATTACAGTGTGGGTCGTACAGGCCGATCTCGCTCCTCAACGTCAACGCGAAGTTGTTGGTGAAGGTGCTGGCTACCAGAATTGAGGACTGTTGTCCGGGGGAGATTCACGAGGACCAGACGGGATTTGTGAAGGGTAGGCAGTTGAACACCAATGTGCGGAGGCTCCTCAACGTGATTATGATGCCTGCAGTGGAGGGGGAAGCGGAGGTAGTGACAGCTATGGACGCGGAGAAAGCCTTCGATAGGGTGGAGTGGGAGTATCTTTGGGAAGTGCTGAGGAGGTTTGGGTTCGGGGAGGGGTTCATCAGCGAATCGGCGGAGGTCGGAATACTTTTGGTTGTACCGGGGGATGAGGCAGGGGGATCCCCCTTGTTGTTCGTATTGGCAATTGAGCCTTTGGCCATGGCACTGAGGGAGTCCAGGAACTGGAGGGGACTGGTTCGGGAGGGAGAGGAACACCGGGTGTCGCTGTATGCCGATGACCTGTTATTGTATGTGGCAGACCCAGTGGAGGGGATACCGGAGGTTTTGTGGATCCTCAGGGAGTTCGGGGACTTTTCCGGATCTAAGCTTAACGTAGGGAAGAGTGAGCTCTTTGTGATACACCCAGGGGACCAGGGAAGGGAGATAGACGAGCTTCTGCTGAAGAGGGCGGAAAGGAGCTTTCGGTACCTGGGATCCAGGTGGCTAGGAGTTGGGGGGCCCTGCACAAGCTCAATTTGACATGGTTGGTGGAGCAGATGGAGGAGGAGTTTAAAAGGTGGGCTATGTTGCCACTGTCGTTGGCGGGTAGGGTGCAGTCAGTGAAAATGACGATCCTTCCGAGGTTCCTCTTTGTGTTCCAGTGCCTTCCCATCCTGATCCCTAAGGCCTTTTTTAAACGGGTCAGCAGGAGCATCATGGGATTCGTGTGGGTGAATAAGACTCCGAGGGTAAAAAGGGTGTTTCTGGAGCGTAGCAGGGACAGAGGAGGGCTAGCATTGCCCAATCTATGTGGGTACTACTGGGCTGCCAATGTGGCGATGATCGGTAAGTGGATAATGGAGGGGGAGGGAGCAGCGTGGAAGAGGCTGGAGATGGCGCCCTGTGTGGGCACGAGTCTGAGAGCGCTGGTGACGGCACAGTTGCCGCTCCCGCCGACAAGGTACACTACGAGTCCGGTGGTGGCGGCGACTCTGAAAATTTGGGGGCAGTGGAGGTGCCACAGGGGTGAGGTAGAGGCCTCGGTTTGGTCTCCGATCCGAGAGAACCATCGGTTCGTCCCGGGGAGAATGGATGGGGGGTTTCTGAGCTGGCATCGGGCAGGAATTAAAAGAATGGGGGACCTGTTTATAGATGGGACGTTTGCGAGCCTTGAGGCGCTGGAGGAGAAATTTGGGCTGCCCCCCGGAAACGCCTTCAGGTACATGCAGGTGAGGGCGTTCGTGAGACGGCAGGTGAGGGACTTTCTGCTGCTCCCAGCACGTAAGATTCAAGATAGGGTGCTCTCGGGGGGGTGGGTTGGAGAAGACGATGGTCGCGATTCTCCACCCCCACGCCGAAGTGGCCGCGCCGTCGTGAACGCCGTCGAGGTTCACGACGGCGCGGAACGGCCCCGGTCCCGACCGATTCAAGCCCTGACAATGGGCCAGTATCGGGGCCGCGTCATCTACCCGCGCCAGGCCTTGTCGCCCGCGTAAAAGCGGCGGCGAATAGATGACGCGGCCGGCGCCGCATAACGGACGTCATCCGCGCATGCGTGGTTGCCATCCTGTCCAAATCCGCCCCGCAAGAAGATGGGGGACGGATCTTGCGGGGCCGCGAAAGGAAGGAGGTCCTCCTTCAGAGAGGACGGCCCGACGATCGGTGGACACCGATCGCGGGCCACCCCACATTCAAGGTACCCCCCGGTGCAGGATCCCCCCTCGCCCCCCCACAGGCCGCCCCCGCAGCGTTCACGCACCACCCACGACTGTAGCGACCAGGTGTGGACGGCGCCGGGGGGAACCCGTCCTTTTGGCCTGGCCGCTCGGCCCATCCGGGCCTCAGAATCGCGGGGGCGCCGGAGAATCGCCATTTTGGGTATCTCCGGCGATTCTCCGGCCTACGGCCCGCGAAACTCGATCTGCCTGTTCCCACCGCTTGGGAGAATCGCGGGAGGGCATCGGACCGGCGTCCCCGGAAATTTTGGTGGCCCAGGCGATTCTCCCAACCGGCGTGGGAGTGGAGAATCGTGCCCAAGGTCTTGGCAGTCTATCAGGAGATGCAGGAAGAGGAGGAGACCTCGGTGGAGGAGCTAAAGGGTAAATGGGAGGAGGAGCTTGGGGAGGAGATAGATGAGGGTCTGCGGGCTGATGCCCTGGGTAGGGTTAATTCTTCCTCCTCTTGCGCCAGGCTTAGCCTGATACAATTTAAGGTTCTTCACAGAGTGCACATGACAGGGGCGAGGTTGAGTAGGGTTTTTGGGCTAGAGGACAGGTGTGTGAGGTGCTCGGGGAGCCCAGCAAACCACACCCATATGTTCTGGGCATGTCCTGCGCTGGATAGGTTTTGGAGGGACTTTCTGAGGACTGTGTCTAAGGTGGTGAACACCCGGGTCAAGCCAAGCTGGGGGTTAGCATTATTTGGGGTATCGGACGAGCCGGGAGTACAGGAGGCAAAAGAGGCCGGTATTCTGGCCTTTGCGTCCCTGGTAGCCCGGCGGAGGATTCTGCTACAGTGGAAGGATGCGAAGCCCCCAAGCGTAGAAGCCTGGATCAGCAACATTGCAGGGTTCATTAAATTGGAGAGGGTAAAGTTTGCCTTGCGAGGGTCTGTGGAAGGGTTCTTCAGGTGGTGGCAACCGTTCCTAGACTTTCTAGCGGAACTTTAGGAGGTGGTCAGCAGCAACAGCAACCCAGGGGGGCGGGGGGGGGGGGGGTTTCAGGTCTGTGTTTATTATTGTTTCATGGGGGGGGGTTTGTACATTGGGGGAATTCGCGATATAAGTGTACAATGTTGATCTGTGTGTTTTATGCTTTTCTGTTGGGGGGGGGGGGTGTTTATTGAAAATTTGCTAAAATGGAATAAAAATATTTTTTGAAAAAAATAAATAAAAGGAACAATGGGTTGGGTGAGGGTTTCAGTAGCAGATGAGCTGAGGTAGAGTTGGATATCATGGGGATGGCTTTCGGCGGTCTTGCTGATGAATAATCACTTGGATGAGATACAGAAGGATAGCCAGTAAAACAATATTCTGGCACAAATTAGCATCATTTGGAGGAGAGAAAAATTAGAGGGAATAAAATAAATAAAATAGTCAAAATGAGGCAACACTCAGTCCCTGGCTCAGTAGATTTGTGAGCAAAGGCCATTGCTGTACTCAAATTTCATTCAATGCCAGTCTCCTGCGCAGGGCTTTTTAAGAAATAATTCAGCCGCTAAAGACTTGTGTTTAAGATATGTCTCACAATAACTAATCTTAATGTAGATCTTAATCTGTAGAAACATGTATGCATTTATGCCGAACCTATTCCTGAGATAAAAGAATTGATACAAATGGAAATATCAGCTTTACAGCGGTTCAAAAGCTATGAAATCCCTTATAAGAATTGAGATAGTAATTGTTCCTATAAATGGATTTTATAAGTTGGCAGCAGCAGGATGTGGCTTAAAGAGGAGTTGAAATTTATGTCTGGTTTCCATAGTGTAAATATTTGTGTAGTTATTGGTGCTCAGGCTATACTCAATTGGTTTGCATTCATGCTCTGTGCTTTTAGTGTTATACAATCTATGTGGTGATTACTGCTAAGAATTCAGTTTGAAGTTCTTCTAATTAAATTTTAGAAAGTATCTTTATTGCAGTGTATTCACAAGAACTGCAATATTTTCTCATGATGTAATCACTTTTCAAATTTGTCCAAAATTTAAAAGGCGAGCAATAAAATGGCAGCTAGATCCGCAAGAGTTATCCAAGTGAGTTGGGGAGCATTCTATTTAAGAAACACTTTGGACAGTTGGTTCTCTTATTAAAATATAAAAGCTAACAACACCCCCTTTTATCATTCTACTAAAGTTTCCATGATGGGTGCCAGCAGCTTGAACTGACTGCACAATGCAGGTGTTTTTTTAATTATTATTACTGTAACACTGCCAGTTTAATCCAGGGGGCTCTCAGAGGGAGGATGAAGTCCGAACGACAGAGAACTACACCTGTGTCACAGGCCTGTATCATAGGATATTTAAGAGGCAGGTCATGGAGGGCTGTACCACAGGGCTTTATGAATCAGCTCTTTATCATAGAGATTTAAGAACCATCCTGCTGAGGTCTCTCCCGCTGGGCTTTATGAATCAGGCACGTATCATAGAGATTTAAGAACTAGGCCTGTATCATAAAAATAAGAGCTTTATAAACCAGACCTCTATCATTGGAGATTAACAGTACTGCCAACTCACTGAATGTAAAAATCATGTGACAGCAATTTTGAAAAAATTCTTGAGTTTGTGGTGCACAATTTTGGACACTGCTCCTTTTGCAGTAACCACAGCTCCTTTGTATTTTTAATTATCTTCTTTTTTCAAATCCCTCAATGGCAGAGAGGGGATTTAAACTTGATTAGCCTTCAGTTCCTGTAAGATTGCTTTCTACTACTTGTTTATTCTAAATGTACAGCATACAATTTTTCACATTACATATCCTCAATGCTTCCTTTGAATAATGTTTAATCAGTTAGGTGATGTTTAACACTTATAACAATGATAAATTTTATAAATTCCCAGTCATTCATTTGTCCAAAAGGCAAGCACTGATCGTTATTATTCCAACATTTTCCCAAAATGTAAATGGTTATCGAGGGGAGAAAAAGGTGCCAAAGTATTACTTCAGAAGGAAAGCAATTTGTGCAACAAAACCAAATCCTAAATTAGCAGATTCAAACACCGTTGGCTTCAAATGCCAAAGATCAAATATCCTCTCTGGTATTAAGATACATTTTTCTTTTCCACACAAGTGGCATTAAATTGTGGAATGACCATTTTCCAATTTGATAATTTTTAAACTTCCTTCTGCAGCAACTGCTTCTGGGAAACAAAGACATTTCAAAATTATAAAAATCATTTGGATGTTTTAATTTATAAAATTCTCAAACGCAGAAAAGGGAGTTGAGCAGAATGTGGGGCGAAATTCTCCTGAAACGGTGCGATGTCCGCCGACTGGCGCCCAAAACGGCGCCAATCAGACGGGCATCGCGCCGCCCCAAAGGTGCGGAATGCTCCGCATCTTTGGGGGCCGAGCCCCAACATTGAGGGGCTAGGCCGGCGCCGGGGAATTTCCGCCCCGCCAGCTGGCGGAAACGGCCTTTGTTACCCCGCCAGCTGGCGCGGAAATTACATCTCGGGGCGGCGCATGCGTGGGAAACTGTCAGCGGCCGCTGACGGCATTCCCGCGCATGCGCAGTGGAGGGAGTCTCTTCCGCCTCGGCCATGGTGGAGACCGTGGCGGAGGCGGAAGGGAAAGGGTGCCCCCACGGCACAGGCCCGCCCGTGGATCGGTGGGCCCCGATCACGGGCCAGGCCACCGTGGGGGCACCCCCCCGGGGCCAGATCGCCCCGCGCTCCCCCCCCCCCAGGACCCCGGAGCCCGCCCACGCCGCCTTGTCCCGCCGTTCAAAAGGTGGTTTAATCCACGCCGGCGGGACAGGCAATTTATCGGCGGGACTTTGGCCCATCCGGGCCGGAGAATCGAGCGGGGGGTCCCGCCAACCGGCGCGGCCTGATTCACGCCCCCGCCGAATATCCGGTGCCGGAGACTTTGGCAACCGGCGGGGGCGGGATTCACGCAAGCCCCCGGAGATTCTCCGACCCGGCGAGGGGTCGGAGAATGACGCCCCAGAAGTGCCATTCAGGTCAACCCACAAACCCAAATCTTGTAGAATTTAAACTTACCAGTATTCAGTTAGGTGCCATGTCCTCCGATTTCAAAAAGAAACAAGACCTGTCAAATGTTGCTGAAATGAGAGACATGCTGCAGAGGCTTTACAGTGCCAGCTACGTAGGCCATACATCTCAGTGATTGGCTGATTAAATTAAGCAGCAAGTTTCTTCAGTTGTTTCCAATAAACAGAGTACAAACTGCATTCAACCAGCCTGGGATTGGAAGACCCAAAACACAATGCCTACTATTAGATGTGATTCGATGATTGGGTAGCACTTGCTGAACAATCCTGAGTGAGAATTTTTGCATTTTCCTTGATGAGTGCAAGACAAAAGCTCCAGGAACATGTCTCTTAGCAATATTCGAGGTTTGTGCTGCCAAACAGCTGTCTACATATCAAATAATAACTGCACGGTACACAAAAGAAAACTAGAGTGCCTTGTGGCACAGTGGACACCAACCCTGCCTCCAAGCTAGAAGGTCTGGGTTTGAGTCTTATCCTAGGACTTGATGGCCAAGGAAAATGAATTCATTACACGGCAAACAGGTGGAGTGTCAACCTACAAAACCCTTCCAAACACATGGCACTGACAGATGGTTAGAACAGAGAGACTCCTGCTCAGCCATGCTTGATGTGTTGGTGCCCCTCTGGTGACAGGCCAGTGACCTTTTCCAGGAAAATCTAGCTATGGAAACAAATGAAAATCTGCCTTGGGCACCACTAAGTGCAGGAAAAGAAGCAACAAGTTATAAAGATAATTCAAATTCTGAGGTCTAGAGCCTAATTTTTTGTCAAATGATGTGTCATCCTTAAAAGAAAAGCTAAAATTCGGAACCCTCCGTTCCACAATCCAGCCAATGGGATTTTCCATTGTGGCCACCCCACGCCGTCGGGAAACCCGCGGGCGTGTGTGCGCTGCCGGCAGTGGATCCCGCTGACGGAGAACTCTGCCCAATATGTTTTCATTGTGCAGTATATCGTTTTTTCTTGCAGCTGGCCTCTTACCTTCCTTTTTTGGTATATTATTGTTCTCAACGAGGTGACAAAATCACTATTGTGGAGGGAAACACTCCTCCACGTTAACCTCAAGTCATTTACAGCTCAGGTAAAGCATAGCAATGGCATAGGTTCGCTGCAGGTTAAAGATCCTTATGCATCTGCTGTGCTCATTAAATGGATATCAAAAACACTTCTGACCTTCAAACCCTGACTTTGGACACAGACCAGTTCTACAACTTACTTTCAGCGCCAGACATTCTGTTTGACTCAGATCCACTAACATTTTTGCTCCCAGGGGTAAATCCAAACCAAGATCCCATTGTTAACCTGAAGTTGGTTTTCATGTGGGGTGTCTGGAATTGCATAGGTCAAATCTGAGCAGGTCAGAATCCATGACCACAACCCAATTGAATCAATTAATTTTGACTTCTGAATTTCATACCTGAAAGCTGCACAGCAAGCATGATGCAAGCCTATATGACACAATCTCTGCTGTATTTAAAGGGCCAGTACTTTGCTGGTGTTCAGGTGTCAAGGCAGCACCAAATTGCTGAATGAACGCTGGATGCAGTAGAATAGCAGGAGGAGGGACGGACTATGCCAGAAATCATAGAGTAATAGAAAAGTTATGATACAGAAGGAAGTTTATGGGCAGCACGGTAGCATTGTGGATAGCACAATTGCTTCACAGCTCTCGGGTCCCAGGTTCGATTCCGGCTTGGGTCACTATCTGTGCGGAGTCTGCACATCCTCCCCGTGTGTGCGTCGGTTTCCTCCGGGTGCTCCGGTTTCCTCCCACAGTCCAAAGATGTGCAGGTTAGGTGGATTGGCCATGAAAAATTGCCCGTAGTGTCCAAAGTTGCCCTTAGTGTTGGGTGGGGTTACTGGGTTACAGGGGATAGAGTGGAGGTGTTGTGTAGGGTGCTCTTTCCAAGAGCCGGTGCCGACTCGATGGGCCGAATGGCCTCCTTCTGCACTGTAAATTCTATGTAAATCTATGTAATTCAATCCATCCTATAAGAGTGCCAGTCGATAAATGGGATCCCAAACCTAATCCCATATTCCTGCACTGGCCCTACAGGCTTTGCAGGTAGACCAAGGGAGGAAGAAAACTACTGCCCCCACCAGGGGGGTGATAGCTCAGGATGTGAGCACTTATGGTAGGGTCATGGAGGCAATGTAGAAAGTGATTCAATTGCTTAAATAGTTCAAGAAAGGTGAATACATTTGCTGTTTCAACTACATCCAATGTGTTCTGTAGTGATTTCTGTATGGCATGTACATAAGTGGTTAATGCGTAATCAGTAGCACTAGATGATCACTAGAGGGCTGGATCAACAGGGGTATAAAAGAAACCACATTGGGTCTCTCTCTCTCTCTTTTGGTTGGACTGTGACCAGGACAGGAGTATCAGATTAGCTCCGATGGTTAGTGGAGTCAAGCATAGTTACTATAGTTCGATCTTGTTAATCTTATCACTAGTATCAATGTTAAAGTAAAGAACTCACGCAATTATTGTTATAGTTGCTGAATAAACCTTTTGTTGCTACTGGACGAGTTTGAATCTTCTTCATCGAGATTCAGAAGACCTCATCAGTAACCAAGGTTTGAGTAACACATATTACACTCTATAGTATATCAAAATACACAGAGAAGTGTAATGAAAGATAATACAGGAGCACAATAAAAGATGTTCAACCCATGCCTTCCTTTCACTCATTCTTGTTGAGTGTTTTCATCCCATCACTCCTTAACCCACTCAACTTTCAGTAGCATTTCCCCTTCACTTTTGATGCTTCACTTTCATCACCTCCCCATTTCTCCATTTAAAAGTGACATTCACCCCCAATCCTCATACAATGTGATGAATGTGCCTCATAGCCACTTTCATCAAACCCATTGCATCCATCAAGTAAACATCTCACCTTTAATCATAGGTCTGTTGTTTCACACTTTGAGCAAGAAGAGGCACAAAGCACAAAGGTGAGAGACGGGACTGGAGGTGGACCACCAAGGCTGCAAAGGAAGAAAACCTGGCAGGAAGAGGCACATTTGTAACCCTCTGAGTCAGAGAGGTAGAAACAGGGAGCTTGCAAATAGCTGATGCCAGAATTACAAGTATCTCTGACACATATGCTGACTGCATTTCATCAAGAGCAATACTATAAGAAGACTAAATATCATGATGTTGTCACAACAAATCAATATCCTTCCCATTTGACTTCCAAGGTCCTCAGGCATATATTACCAGTGTCACCGGACATCCTTGAGGATGGTCAGAAGATTCACTGTCACAAGATCTACAACCAGGCACCAACACAAGCACGGGCAGCACAGTAGCATAGTGGTTAGCACAATTGCTTCACAGCTCCAGGGTCCCAGGTTCACTTCCCGGCTTGGGTCACTGTCTGTGCGGCGTCGACACGGTTCTTCCCGTGTGTGCGTGGGTTTCCTCCGGGTACACCAGTTTCCTCCCACAGTCAAAAGATGTGCAGGTTAGGTGGATTGGCCATGCTAAATTGCCCTTAGTGCCCAAAATTGCCCTTAGTGTTGGGTGGGGTTGCTGGGGTATGGGGATCGGGTGAAGGTGTGGACTTGGGTAGGGTGCTCTTTCCAAGAGTCGGTGCAGACTCGATGGGCTGAATAGCCTCCTTCTGCACTGTAAATTCTATGATTCTATGATGCACTCACACTTTGGTAGGTTCACTTATACAATTCGTTGAGTTTTCACCTGGCAATTCACACATTGGGCGTCATTCTCCGCCGGCGGGAGTCTCCGTTTTGCCGGCGCCCGGGGGTTTCCCGACAGCGTGGGGCTGCCCCACAATGGGAAACCCCATTGACCGGCCGGTGTTACGGAGACTCCCGCCGGCCGGTCGGGGCAGAAATGTGGTGGGGCGGGTAGGAGAATTTCGCCCATTGTAAGTAAACATAAGCAGACACTGGTGGCAGGGACAAGTGTGGAGAATCTGTGTTGGTGGGTGAAATCTTACCAAGCTCTACCCAGCCATGCATATGGTGCTGAACTCTGGAGTCCATTGTCAAGAAAAAATAATTCTTGAGATTCATCAGCAAGTTAGTCAAATACTGACAGACATGCCAGGCAGACTTTCCAAGAGCAGAGAGGATAAAGGAGTCAATGTTGGATTTGTGGTGCAGGAAATTGGGAGAATGTTTGCAATGTAGAAAGAGCCCACTTTCATGGAGAGTCAAAAAAGTCTCTCTAATGAATCCATCTGAGCCATGGCTATGATTGTCAACTTTGGATACCATCTTGTCTGCTGCATTAAACATGATGCTGGATAGCATATCCATGGCTTTGTGGTGTGTCATTAATCTTCACCAATGCCTTTCTGGTAAGGATGGTCTGGCATTGCCCCAGGATAGGAATTATCACAAATGTGGAAGTGGGAACACTTCTCAAAGTACTCCCAACTCTCACCTACACATTTCATTCTCACTGACATAATATACACCAGTATATCATGGTGCAGACACACACACTGATGGACACACAGCAGGACCAATCAACACACACACCGCAGCCAATCACCAGTTAGAGCACACTCACTATATCGACAGAGGGCATCAGTTTTCCCGGTCATTCGGGATACAGCCTCTCAGAAGGACAGAGCTTACAGCATACAGCACAGTTCTTCACTATGTACTGAGTGCATAGACTGCTAAGGACAGGCATAGGTCTTTAGTTTAATCTAACATCGTGTTAACCCACAGTGTAAGTATGTTCAACAGTTTCTAACTTAATAAAATAGTGTTGTACTATTTTAAGTGTTGGTGGCCTGTATGTGTTCCATGGATCCAGAACACCCAACACATCATGATACCAGGAGTTGAGGGATGTTAGAACTTCTTAGACCTACCTGCAAATGATCTGCCTTCCACCAGCATACCGTCATCCTGCAAAATGGACAGCGTCCGCCCGCCGCTCAGCATCACCGGTAACCTAGGGGCCAACTGGAAGATATTCAAACAACGCTTCCAGCTCTACCTTGAAGCCACAGACCGGGAAGCTGCCTCAGACACCAGGAAGATCGCTCTCTTCCTATCCACGGCTGGGGAACATGCCATCCACATTTTCCATTGTCCTCCTTAAGTTTGACAGTCACTGCGACATCGAGGTAAATGAAAGTTTCGAGCGCTATGTATTCCAACAGCATTTGCAGGGTAAGGATGAGCCTTTCCAGTTCTTTCTCACCCACCTCCGCATCCTTGCGCAGTCCTGTAATTACGGGCCCACCTCCGACACCATGATACGCAACCAGATCGTTTTCGGTGTTCAGTCGGACCCCCTATGCCAGCAGCTCCTCAAGGTAAAGCAGCTCACCCTAGCAATTGCCATCGAGACCTGCGTGCTACATGAACACGCCACTAGTCGGTATTCCCACATCCAAGCGGCTGTAACGGCGCGGCAAGCTCCCCACAAGGCAGAACGGGTCCAAGCAATCGAGCAACTCCAGGGCCTCAGCCTGGATGAGGGCAGCCATTTCACGTGCTTTTCGCAGACTCCCGCGCTTGTGCGCACCGAACGAGAGGACGGTGACGTCGACGAACATACTGCGCAGGCGTGCACCACGTACGACCGCACCGCACATGCGCGGTGGCGCAGCGAACGTACTGACGCCACAACATGCGGCAACTGTGGCTCCGCACACTTAAAGCAGCAATGTCCTGCCAAATCCCGACGATGCCTGTGATGTGGCAAACTTGGCCACTATGCTGCTTTATGCAGATCAGCTCAGCCTGCCAACTCTCGTCGCTCCAGCCAGCCTCGCAGGAATGTCGGGGCCATTCAACCAACGGTCACCGAGCCCGATTCGGACCTGCTACCCGATATTGACACCGAGGCCTTTTCGAGTCGGTATCATTACAAAAAACAGGGTGCCCCGAAGCAAAGAATCCAGTCTCTATCAGTATACAGCATCGATCCAGACGATGAGTGGTGTGCCACCCTGACGGTCAACCGGTCCCAAATACGATTCCGCCTGGACACTGGTGCCTCCGCCAATCTCATTGTGCGGTCTGACCTCCAAAGCCTTCGGGTCAAATCAGCCATCCTCCCATCAGCCTGCCAGCTATTAGATTATAATGGCAATGCCATTGCTGCCAGCGGCTCATGCCAACTCGAAGTGATGCACAGGTCATGCAAAGCCATCCTTCCCTTTGAAATTGTGGGCTCCTCGAAAGCCTCCCTGCTTGGCACGCAGGCATGCAAGCTGTTGAACCTGGTTCAGAGAGTTCACTCTCTCTCTCCTGCTGACGCATCTGCCTTTCAGGACACTGACTTCAGGGCGCAGCTCAACGCCATTATCAACCAGTACCACGACGTCTTCGAGGGCATGGGCACGCTCCCGTACACCTACAAGATTTTATTGAAACCGAATGCCACGCCTGTGGTGCACACACCTTTCGGGGCCCAGCACCCCTTAAGGACCGCCTCAAGCAGCAGCTGCAGGACCTCCAGAACCAAGGAGTGATTTCCAAAGTCGTGGAACCGACAGACTAGGTCAGTTCCATGTTATGTGTAAAAAAGCCTTCTGGCGAATTGAGAATTTGCATTGATCCCAAGGATCTCAATCGCAATATTATGAGACGGCACTATCCAATTCCCAAGTGCGAAGAGCTCACATGTGAGATGGCTCACGCCAAGCTCTTTACCAAACTCGACGCCTCAAAAGGATTCTGGCAAATCCAGCTCGATAAATCCAGCAGAAAACTCTGCACATTTAACACCCCCTTTGGAAGATATTGTTACAACAGGATGCCATTTTGGATCATCTCTGCATCAGAAGTGTTCCATAGGATTATGGAACAAATGATGGAAGGTATTGAAGGTGTTCGCGTCTATGTCGATGACATAATCATTTGGTCCATGTTAGTCGCCTCCAGCGCGTATTCAGACGAATACATGAGCATGACCTCCGCCTCAACAGGGCCAAATGCTCTTTTGGTCAGACAGAACTTAAGTTCCTCGGGGACCACATCTCCCAATTGAGTGTGCAGCCGGATGCAGTCAAGGTAGCTGCCATCACAGCTATGAAAACACCAGAGGACAAGAAGGCGGTCCTCCGATTTCTGGGCATGGTCAATTTTTTAGGGAAATTCATCCCTAACCTCGCCTCTCATACCACGGTTCTCAGGAACCTGGTCAGGAAGACGACAGACTTCCAATGGCTCCCTGCCCACGAGCGCAAATGGAGAGAACTCAAAACAAAACTTACCATGGCCCCGGTCTTAGCTTTCTTTGATCCAGTAAAGGAGACCAAAATTTTGACCGATGCCAGTCAATTCGGCATTGGGGCAGTGCTCCTTCAATGTGATGAGGCCTCATCATGGGCCCCCGTTGCATTTGCATCACGTGTGATGACCCCCACGGAACAGCGCTACGCGCAGATAGAAAAGGAGTGCCTGGGCCTTCTGACTGATGTTAAGTTTCATGATTATGTCTACGGACTTCCTCAATTCACCGTCGAGACCGACCATCGCCCGCTGGTCAATATAATACAGAAAGACTTGAACGACATGACGCCTCGCCTCCAGCGTATTCTTCCCAAGCTCCGGCGATATGACTTCCAGCTGGTATACACCCCAGGCAAGGACCTCATCATTGCTGATGCTCTCTGGCAGTCAACACTCCATGTGACCCAGTGGGATTTGTCTGCCAGGTTGACGTCCATGTGGCATTCGTGGCCTCCATTCTACCTGCCTCGGATGAACGCCTCATCCAAATTTGCCGCGAGACGGCGGCTGACCCCTTGCTACAGCGTGTCATGCGCCACCTAACACACGGGTGGCTCAAGGGCCAATGCCCTCAATTCTACAATGTCAGAGATGATCTGGCGGTAGTAGACGGGGTTCTTCTAAAATTGGACCGTATTGCCATCCCGCATAGCATGCGCCAGCTTGTCCTGGAACAACTACATGAGGGCCACCTTGGCGTGAAAAAGTGCCGCCGATGGGCCCGAGAGGCAGTGTACAGGCCCGGCATTAATTTTTAAAAAAAAAATTTTTTAAATAATTTTTATTAAAGGTTTTCATAAAATATCAATAACAAAATGAGAAAGAAAAAAGAACCCAACAGGGATAAGTACAAAACACAATCTAAAAAAGCAACCCCCCAAGCCCCTCCCCCCGTACCTAAATAATAAATTAACATTAACACCCCGACTTAAGACAACAGGTGTATACACCCCCTCAGACCCTTCCAGTGTAAATAACATAAACAAAAATAAAGTAACCCCCCCCCCCCACCCCCCGAGCTGCTGCTGCCATTGACCAATGTCTAGCGTTCTGCCAGAAAGTCTAAGAACGGTTGCCACCGCCTAAAGAACCCTTGTACCGACCCTCTCAAGGCGAATTTCACCCTCTCCAATTTAATGAACCCTGCCATATCGCTGATACAGGATTCCACACTTGGGGGCCTCGTATCTTTCCACTGAAGGAGAATCCTCCGCCGGGCTACCAGGGACGCAAAGGCCAGAATTCCAGCCTCTTTCGCCTCCTGCACTCCCGGCTCCTCTGCCACCCCAAATATTGCGAGCCCCCAGCCCGGTTTGACCCTGGATCCTACCACCCTCGACACCGTCCTCGCTACGCCCTCCCAAAATTCCTCCAGCGCTGGGCATGCCCAGAACATATGGGTGTGATTTGCTGGGCTCCCTGAGCACCTAACACACCTGTCCTCACCCCAAAGAACCTGCTCATCCTTGTCCCGGTCATGTGTGCCCTGTGCAGCACCTTAAACTGTATGAGGCTGAGCCGCGCGCATGAAGAGGAAGAGTTCACCCTCCCAAGGGCATCTGCCCACGTCCCCTCTTCGATCCCCTCTCCCAACTCCTCCTCCCACTTACCTTTCAACTCCACCACGGAGGCCTCCTCCTCTCCTGCATCACCTGGTAAGTTTCCAAGATCTTCCCCAATCCCACCCACCCCCCCCCCCCGAGAGCACCCTGTCCTGTACTGTGTGTGGCAGTAGCCGTGGGAATTCCACCACCTGCCGTCTGGCAAACGCCCTTACCTGTAAGTACCTGAAGGTGTTCCCCGGGGGGAGCCCGTACTTCTCCTCCAGCTCACCCAAGCTCGCGAACTTCCCGTCCACAAACAGGTCCCCCAACTTTCGTATGCCTGTCTTGTGCCACCCCGAAAACCCTCCACCTGTTCTTCCTGGGGCGAACCGGTGGTTCCCCCGTAATGGGGTCCACGCTGAGGCCCTAACTTCCCCCCTATGCCGCCTCCACTGCCCCCAGATTTTGAGGGCCGCCACCACCACCAGGCTCGTGGTATACCTCCTTGGAGGGAGCGGCAGCGGCGCTGTTGCCAGCGCCCGCAGACTCGTACCCACACAGGACGCCGTCTCCAGCCTCTTCCATGCAGCCCCCTCCTCCTCCATCACCCACTTGTGCACCATTGTCGCATTGGCGGCCCAGTAGTACCCACAGAGGTTGGGCAGCGCCAGCCCCCCCCCTATCTCTACTCCGCTCCAGGAACACCCTTCTCAACCTCGGAGTCCCTCGCACCCACACAAACCCCATTATACTCCTGTTAACCCGCCTGAAAAAAGCCTTCAGGATAAACACGGGGAGGCACTGGAACAGGAACAAAAACCTTGGGAGCACCGTCATTTTGATTGACTGCACCCTACCCGCCAGGGACAGCGGCAACGCATCCCACCTCTTGAACTCCTCCTCCATTTGCTCCACCAGCCTTGTAAAGTTAAGCCTATGAAGGGCTCCTGGCCACCTGGACCCCCAAATATCCACTCCGCCCTTTTTAGTGGGAGCTCGCCAATCCCCCTCTCCTGGTCCCTTAGCTGAACTACGAACAGCTTGTTCTTCCCCATATTGAGCTTGTACCCCGAAAAGTCCCCGAATTCCCTAAGCATCCTCATTACCTCTGGCATTCCTCCCACCGTGTCCGCCACATACAGCAGCAGGTCGTCCGCATAAAGCAACACCCTGTGCTCCTCCCCACCCCGTACCAACCCCCTCCAATTCCTCGACTCTCTCAGTGCCATAGCCAGGGGTTCAATCGCCAGTGCGAAGAGCAGGGGGGCCAGGAGACACCCCTGTCTCGTCCCTCGGTGCAACCGAAAGTACTCGGACCTCCTCCTATTTGTGGCCACACTCGCTATCAGGACCTCGTACAACAGCCTAACCCACCTGACAAACCCCTCCCAAACCCGAACCTCATCAGCACCTCCCACAGGTACCCCCACTCTACCCTATCAAAGGCTTTCTCAGCGTCCATCGCCACCACTATCCCCGCCTCCCCCTCCCTCGCCGGCATCATGATAACGTTCAAAAGCCTCCGCACATCCGCGTTCAACTGTCTCCCCTTTACAAACCCCGTCTGGTCTTCATGGATGATCTGCGGCACACAATCCTCGTGGCTAAGACCTTCGCCAGCACCTTGGCATCTACATTTAGCAAGGAAATCGGTCTGTAAGACCCACATTGCAGGGGATCCTTGTCCCGCTTCAGGATCAAGGAGATCAGTGCCTGGGACATCGTAGGGGGTAAAGCCCCCCCCCCCTCCCTTGCCTCATTAAAGGTCCTAACTAACAGCGGGCCCAACAGGTCCATATATTTTTCATAGAAATCGACCGGGAAACCGTCCGGCCCCAGTGCCTTCCCCGCCGCCTGCCACCCCTCGATTTTTGGCATCTAGCCCCGAGTGAAACACCTGACCTACCCACCCTTTCCTCAGTCTTACCTGGTCTGCCACCTTCAGGTGTGTCTCCTGGAGCATAACCACATCCGCCTTGAGCCCCTTCAGGTGCACGAACACGCGGGCCCACTTAACCGGCCCATTCAGTCCCCTTACATTCCAGGTTATCAGCCGGATCAGGGGGCTACCCGCCCCCCCTCCCCCGCCGACTAGCCATGACCCCTCCTCGGCCAGCCACGCGCCCGCACCCCACACCCGGCCCGTTCCCCACAGCGGCCTACCCCCGTCTTGACCCACCCCACTCGCTCCAGCTCCTCCTTGATCTTAGCAGCAGCAACCCCCCCGGCTAGGACCCATCCTAGCTGGTTTACTCCCCCCATTGCACTTCCGCAAGTCAGCTGACTCCTGCTGACCCCGGCCACTCCCGCCTGAGCACACACTCCCGATCGACGAACCGATGGAACTGCACCAGCACCGCTCGTTAGCCTTGGGCCTCCTCGCCAACACTCTATGGGCCCCTACCAGCTCCAGGGGCCCCTGGAAGGACCCCGCTCCCATCAGCGAGTTTAACATGGTGACCACATAGGCCCCTCCAGCCCCTCCGGGAGGCCCAGAATCCGCAGATTCTTCCGCCTCGACCGATTCTCCATCTCCTCGAACCGCTCCTGCCATTTCTTGTGGAGCGCCTCGTGCGCCTCCACCTTTACCGCCAGGACTAAGATCTCGTCCTCATTGACAGAGATCTTTTGCCGAGCCTCTCGGATCGCCACCCCCTGGGCCGTCTGTGTCTCCAGCAGCTTATCAATAGAAGCCTTCATTGGCTCTAGCAGGTCCTTTTTAATCTCTCTGAGGCAGCGCTGGATACCCTCCTGTTGCTCTTCCGCCCACTGCCTCCACGCTGCCTGGTCTCCGCCCGCCGCCATTTTGTCCTTCTTCCCTCCCTTCTTCTGGTCCACCGCCACCTTTTTTGTCACCCTGCTCCTAGTTAAAGCCATATACTGACGGGGAACTATTATTAACTCCTTCCCACACCGGGAAACGTCAAAAATGTGTCCTTGGGGGCCCTGAAAAGAGCCCAAAAGTCTCGAGAGGGAATCCTTTTGGCAGTGTTCGCTTCACCAATCTGCCCCAAAATGTCCGTGGAAACTCCTGAAAAAGGTCTAAGTGTCCGTTCCAGACGGGAGCTGCCGAATGCGTGACCTACTCCTCCATGGCCGCCACCGGAAGCCTCGTCCCCGCTTCTTCAGTGGCCCTGGTGAGATCTTTTCACAGTTGTTCCTTCTGCTGTTAGAATTCACTTTTGATAAAGGTCCTCAGGACTGTTTGCAGCTTTAAGCTTGCCCTTCCCCCGCTTGCATGCTGCAAACTGCTGCAAATGCTGTTTATCCTGTTGCAGCCAAATCTTCCACTGCTTCTGCCGGGCCTGGCAGCCAAAAGACACAACACTCCTGGGGGACACCGTCAGGGGAGTGTTGCAGTCCTCTTGCCACACCGGGAAATGTCAAACAAATGCCGTGGGGGCCCTGCAAAAGAGCCCAAAAGTCCGTTCCAAGCGGGAGCTACCGAATATGTGACCTAGCTCTACATAGCCGCACCCGGAAGCCTTGGCCCGGCATTAATGAGGACATAGCCAACACAGTGCTCAACTGCCCCACTTGTCAGCGCTTCCAGCCGGCCCAACCACGTGAGACCCTGCAGCCCCATGAGTTGGTCACGTCACCATGGACCAAGGTGGGCATCGACCTGTTCCACGCGCTGGGTAGAGACTATGTCCTGATCGTGGACTACTTTTCGAATTACCCGGAGGTGATACGGTTGCACGACCTCACCTCGTCTGCAGTCATTCCTGCATGTAAAGAAACCTTTGCTCGACATGGCATCCTGCTCACGGTTATGTCGGACAATGGCCTCTTCTTCGTCAGCCAAGAATGGTCCAACTTTGCCAGGCGGTACAATTTTGCCCATGTGACGTCCAATCCCCTGTACCCCCAATCCAACGGCAAAGCAGAGAAGGGAGTACATATCGTCAAATGGCTCCTATGCAAGACTGCCGGTGCTGGGTCTGATTTCTACCTTGCCTTGCTGGCCTATCGCTCCGCCCCACTGTCCACTGGCCTGTTGCCAGCCCAGTTACTCATGAGTCGCATCCTGAGGACGACAGTGACATCCATCCATGTCCCAGACCTCGACCACGTTCCAGTCCTTCGCCGGATGCAGCTGTCTCGTGCACAGCACAAGGCGGCTCATGACTCCCGTGCAGCTGATCTCCCTGCTCTGGCTCCAGATGACAATGTCCGTGCCCATCTTCCGGATGGTGGCTGGTCTGCAACCGCTGTTGTCCTTCGGCAGGTGACCCCCCGCTCGTTCCTGGTTCGTCTACCGGATGGCTCTATTCTGCGCCGCAATCGACGCGCCCTTCGTCTCATTCCACGCTCACCACGTGATCCTCCAGTGTCGCCTTGCCCTCCTGCTGACCCTGCCACAGACGATGCAGAGCTCCCTGTCACTCTGCCTCCCCCTGACTTTGGCGCATTCCAGCCCGCTCCTGAACCGGCGGCTCTCGACCCACCCCTGAGGCGGTCAACCAGAATTCGGCGCCCACCTCAGAGACTAAATTTATGAACTATTCCAATTCATGGATTCGCTGAATTGTTTTGTTGCTTTGTTTGATCGTTTCCCTGGTTTGTATATAGTGTTGATCTCGTTACCCTTGTTGCATACTGCTTCTCTGCACCAGGCACCTTCCCATGTAAATAGCTTAGTTCCCATGTACGTAGTTAGGACAATTCTCACCACGCATTATTTATTGCCACACACATACATGTTTTTATAAAAGGGGGGGTGTCATAATATACACCAGTATATCATGGTGCAGACACACACACTGATGGACACACAGCAAGACCAATCAACACACACAACACCGCAGCCAATCACCAGTTAGAGCACACTCACTATAAAGACAGAGGGCATCAGTTTTCCCGCTCATTCGGGATGCAGCTTCTCAGTAGGACAGAGCTTACAGCGTACAGCACAGTTCTTCACCATGTGCTGAGTGCATAGACTGGTTAGTTCAGGCTTAGGTCTTTAGTTTAATCTAACATCGTGTTAACCCACAGTGAAAGTATGTTCAACAGTTTCTAATTTAATAAAATAGTGTTGCACTGGTTTAAGTGTTGGTGGCCTGTATGTGTTCCACGGATCCAGAGCACCCAACACATCACTCACTACCATTAACCAGTACCCAACATGCTTCCTCATCTCCCATTGGCCGAGTCTGTACCTGCACAGAGGCTCCAAAGCCCTGAGGTCACAGGCCAAGGGCATCTCAGGAGACAGGGACGGTTAGAGCAGCCTGCCTCTACCTCTGCTGAAAGCAGACAAAATGAATCATGTAGAAGCAATAGGAAACATACATTGCATAAATTGTAGATCACCATGGAGGTTTGACAAAATATTATGTGATTTTGTTCACGATTTTTACAATACCACATAAAATTTTATAATTTGCACCATCTTCCATATCTTTCCCATTATGACATCCTGAGGGTCAATTCACTTGTTTCATAATGAATGCTGATACATGCTGGGAACCATTAGGTGGATATACAAATGATTGATAAGTATTTGAAGGGCCGTTTTGTGCAATGAGTGCTGAGGGCAACAGTAGGGTTTGGTGGTGGTGTTGTGAGGAGATCACAGCATTTAATTTTTGTTATGTTTCACATTAGATCAACATTCACACTAGGGCATCCCTGGCAACAATGTGAGCAGCTGCTCTGGTAATGGGTGCCTCACCTACATCCTCTTGCTCTTCTTTCTTTCTGTGCTCCTCATGAACAGATGAGTGATGAACCATTTTGTCCTTCTATACCTGCAAACTTCCCTCCTGGGACCTCTGACCCCATGTACTGATCATAACACAGCACATTGTCACTGGCATGGAAGGATTCATCTTTTGATGTACAATCAAAGATATCCAAGGTGCCTCTTATCCTGATCTTGTCAATCTGAAATCCTCCGAGATTGCAAAAGAGATGCATTCAAACAAGCACCTTCTGACAGACAATCATTCGAGGGAACTGTGATAGCAGATGCATTAAGTGAGGTTTTATTAGATGGGGCAATAATAGGTTTTAACGTCAATGTGAACTTCTGTCAAAACTTGTTTCTGTTCCACTTGCCAGATGCTCAAGTGCTGGTCACGAAAAATTTGGAGCCAAGTTTAAAAAGAAATTGTCATTAGCATCTCTTAAGGATGTTAATTTCACCAGTAAGTACCTGCCCATATCCAATTAGGAAATCCCTGTCATCAGCAAGTAGCCTTCTCAGCTGCATCCAAACATGCCTCCATTAAACCCAAGCATGTTGAAGCCAGATTTTCTCCCACTCTAAAAATCAATCACTTATACTCCCTCACCTTCTCTGGGCACAGCCTTTTTTTCGTATTTAAGTATTGATTGCTCTTTTAATCGCCCTTGAACTTACACTTTCTTAAAGGCTGCTTGCTGGGTTCACCCAAAAACAGTAGGCCAATTGTCAAGGAAACATTGTCAATCAAACTATTGTATCATGTTGAATTCTGTAAATGCACCAGGTTCAGATACAGTGAGCCAGTTTATTGGTGCTAATTTTACTCTACCGAAATCTCAAACTGCTAAGAAATGGGAGAAGACAGTAATAGGAGTAAGAATCCACAGGAAGAAAGCCGTACACAAATAAAAAAGTGGTTGTGTCGTACTTTATAATGTATTTATATGTACATAATTAATGCAATTACAATTTATTTTTGACATTGCATTTCCCTGCTCTTTTGCCTCTTCGTTGCAGGCAGACAAGAGAGTGATAATTCCCTCGTTTCTCACTTCTCGACTGACTGTCATGATATTCAGGTAAACATCATGGTGCAAACATACATACATACTGATGGACAGATGAATGGACCAATCAATACACACACAACACCACAGCCAGTCACAGGCAAGAGCATACACACTATAAAACGGGGATCACGACAATTCCCGCTCATTCCAGCAGGAGACAGCTCAGGGCACATAGCTCACAGCAAGCCACTCAGACATTCACCATGTGCTGAGTGCCACTCCAAGATAGTGTTAGGGATAGGTCCACAGATTCAAGGGTAATGAACGAACCACAGTAACCAGTTTACCATTGTAAATATTGTTAGTAATAAAACTGAGTTGTACCATCCGCAACCGTGTTGGTTCGTCTGTATAGCAGAGCACCCAACACGATATAGTACCAGGATTGGAACCCGGTAACTGTGAGACCTACCTACGAATCCTCAGGAATCCGCCATCAAAACAAAAGAGAAAGCCTATAATGTGGCAAAGAGTAGTGGGAAGTCAGAAGATTGGGAAGGCTACAAAAACAAACAGAGGATAACAAAGAGAGAAATAAGGAAAGAGAGGATCAATTATGAAGGTAGGCTAGCCAGTAACATTAGGAATGACAGTAAAAGTTTCTTTAAATACATTAAAAACAAACAGGAGGCAAAAGTAGACATTGGGCTGCTCCAAAATGACGCTGGTAATCTAGTGATGGGAGTCAAGGAAATAGCTGAGGAACTAAATAAGTAGTTTGCGTCAGTCTTCACAGTAGAAGACATGAGCAATATCCCAACAATTCCAGAGAGTCAGGGGGCAGAGTTGAATATGGTAGCCATCACAAAGGAGAAAGTGCTAGAGAAACTAAGAGGTCTAAAAATTGATAAATCTCCGGGCCCAGATGGGCTACATCCTAGAGTTCTAAAGGAGATAGCTGAAGAAATAGTGGAGGCGTTAGTTATGATTTTCAAAAGTCACTGGAGTCAGGGAAAGTCCCAGAGGATTGGAAAATCGCTGTTGTAACCCCCCTGTTCAAGAAGGGAACAAGGAAAAAGCTGGAAAATTATAGGCCAATTAGCCTAACCTCGGTTGTTGGCAAGATTCTAGAATCCATTGTTAAGGATGAGATTTCTAAATTCTTGGAAGTTCAGGGTCGGATTAGGACAAGTCAGCATGGATTTAGTAAGGGGAGGTCGTGCCTGACAAACCTGTTAGAGTTCTTTGAAGAGATAACAAATAGGTTAGTCCAAGAAGAGCCAATGGATGTTATCTATCTTGACTTCCAAAAGGCCTTTGATAAGGTGCCTCACGGGAGACTGCTGAGTAAAATAAGAGCCCATGGTATTCGAGGCAAGGTACTAACATGGATTGACGATTGGCTGTCAGGCAGAAGGCAGAGAGTTGGGATAAAAGGTTCTTTTTTGGAATGGCAACCGGTGACGAGTGGTGTCCCGCAGGGTTCCGTGTTGGGGCCACAGCTGTTCTCTTTATATATTAACGATCTAGATGACGGGACTGGGGGCATTCTGGCTAGGTTTGCCGATGATACAAAGATAGGTGGAGGGGCAGGTAGTATGGATGAGGTGGGGAGGCTGCAGAAAGATTTAGACAGTTTAGGAGAGTGGTCCAAGAAATGGCTGATGAAATTCAACGTAGGCAAGTGCGATGTCTTGCACTTTGAAAAAAAGAATAGAGGCATGGACTATTTTCTAAATGGTGACAAAATTCATAATGCTGAAGTGCAAAGGGACTTGGGCGTCCTAGTCCAGGATTCTCTAAAGGTAAACTTGCAGGTTGAGTCCGTAATTAAGAAAGCAAATGCAATGTTGTCATTTATCTCAAGAGGCTTGGAATATAAAAGCAGGGATGTACTTCTGAAGCTTTATAAAGCATTAGTTAGGCCCCATTTAGAATACTGTGAGCAATTTTGGGCCCCACACCTCAGGAAGGACATACTGGCACTGGAACGGGTCCAGCGGAGATTCACGCGGATGATCCCAGGAATGGTAGGCCTAACATATGATGAACGTCTGAGGATCCTGGGATTATATTCATTGGAGTTTAGGAGGTTGAGGGGAGATCTAATAGAAACTTACAAGATAATGAATGGCTTAGATAGGGTGGATGTAGGGAAGTTGTTTCCATTAGCAGGGGAGACTAGGACCCGGGGGCACAGCCTTAGAATAAAAGGGAGTCACTTTAGAACAGAGATGAGGAGAAATTTCTTCAGCCAGAGAGTGGTGGGTCTGTGGAATTCATTGCCACAGAGGGCGGTGAAGGCCGGGACGTTGAGTGTCTTTAAGACAGAAGTTGATAAATTCTTGATTTCTCGAGGAATTAAGGGCTATGGAGAGAGAGCGGGTAAATGGAGTTGAAATCAGCCATGGTTGAATGGTGGAGTGGACTCGATGGGCTGAATGGCCTTACTTCCGCTCCTATGTCTTATGGTCTTATCCTGCGCCATGGACATTGTCAGCACGCCGCAGCCGTTACAAATCGCTGGAAACCTCGGTGTCAATTGGAAGCTGTTCAAACAGCGCTTCCAGTTCTTCCTGGAAGCCACCGAAAGGGAGAGCGCTTTAGACACCAGAAAAATCGCCCTCCTCCTCTCCACGGCAGGGCAACACGACATCCATGTCTACAACTCCCTGGTGTTCGCGGAAGGTGAGGACAAGACCAAGTACAAGACGGTCCTTCTCAAACTCGAGCAACACTTCAGCGTCGAGGTAAATGAGAGTTTCGAGAGATATCTCTTCCAGCAGCGCCTGCAGGGTAAGGATGAGCCCTTTCAATCTTTCCTTACACACCTCCGTATCCTCACGCAGTCCTGCGGTTACGACACCACCTCCGATTCAATGATTCGGGACCAGATTGTTTTTGGGGTCACCTCGGGCGCCCTACGCCAGCAGCTCCTCAAAATTAAAGGCCTCACCCTAGCCTCCACAATCGAAGCCTGTATCCTTCATGAAAACGCGACCAGCCGCTACTCCCAATTTCAAGCGACCGAATCGGTGCGGCAGGCGTCCTACGTGGCCGGATCGGCGAGGCAGGCGTCCTACGAGGCCGAACTGGTCCAGGCGATCGAGTTCCTCCCATCCCGCTGCCCGGACGAGGGTGGCCATTTTGCGCGCTTTCCGCGGCCTCCCGCGTTTGTGGGCGCCAAAAAAGACATTGACGCAGAGGGACGTGGTGCGCAGGCGCGCTCGACGCAAGACTGAACTGCGCATGCGCGGTGGCGCAACGAACGCCATGACGTCACGACGTGCGGCAACTGCAGAGCCGTACATTTCAAGTGGCAATGTCCGGCAAAAAGCGACAATGCCTCCGCTGTGGCAAGATGGGCCACTACGCTGCCTGCTGTCGAGTAGCTCAACCTGCCAAAGCTCCCCAATTCCGACAACCTCGCAGGGACGCGCGGACCATTCAGCCTCCGTACTACGAGTCATGCCCAGACGATATCTAAACCAGTGACACAGACGACCGGGACGCCTTCCGTGTTGCGGTCATTGATAGGAACTGGATGTCTCCAGGCAGGACCCACCAGCCGATGCCAGTGAACAGCATCAATCCGGGTGATGAATGGTGTGCCACCCTAACGGTCAACCAATCACCGATAACATTCCGTCTGGACACTGGTGCCTCCACCAACCTAATAGCATGGTCAGCCTTCTACGCCTTGAAGGTCAGACCACCAATTCGGCCATCTCGTTGCAAGATGGTCGACTACAATGGAAACGCTATCTCGGCCATGGGATCCTGCCAGCTCCAGGTGACACACAACACATACACGGCCACACTGTCCTTCAAAATAGTCGGATTATCAAAGGACTCCCTGCTAGGCGCACAGGCATGTAAGGTTCTCCACCTCGTGCAGCGGGTACACGCTCTATCTCCAGAAAGCACATCAGACTTCCCGGATGCAGAATTCAGGGCACAGCTTCAATCGCTCCTCGCCCACAACCAGGAGGCATTCGAGGGCATGGGCACACTGCCCTATACCTACAGAATACAACTCAAACCGGACGCCACCCCGGTCATTCACGTACCTCGCAGGGTCCCAGCGCCACTCAAAGACCGCCTCAAGCAGCAGCTGCAGGATCTCCAGGACCAAGGGGTGCTATCCCGGATCACAGAGCCCACGCCATGGGTCAGCTCCATGGTGTGTGTTAAGAAGCCCTCTGGCGAACTCCGGATCTGCATTGACCCGAAAGACCTGAACGACAACATAATGAGGGAACACTACCCCATACCCAAACGGAAAGAGATCACGAGCGAAATGGCCCGGGCTAAAATCTTTACAAAGCTGGATGCCTCGAAGGGTTTTTGGCAGATCCAACTGGATCAGTCCAGCAGGAAGCTGTGCACCTTCAACATTCCTTTCGGCAGGTTCTGCTATAACAGAATGCTGTTTGGCATCATCTCGGCATCCGAGGTCTTTCACAGGATCATGGAACAGATGATGGAGGGCATCGAAGGGGTGCGCGTCTACGTTGACGACGTCATCATCTGGTCCACCACACCACAGGAGCACATCAATCGTCTCCAGCGCGTCTTTGCGCGGATACGGGAAAACAGCCTGTGCCTCAACCGAGCCAAGTGTTCTTTCGGCCAAACCGAGCTGAAGTTTCTGGGGGACCACATATCCCGGTCAGGGGTCCGTCCGGATGCAGACAAGGTGAGCGCCATTACAGCCATGCCGCAGCCGGCAGACAAGAAAGCAGTGCTACGCCTCCTAGGCATGGTCAAGTTCCTGGGGAAGTTCATTCCCAACCTTGCCTCCCACACGGCAGCTCTTCGCCACCTAGTCAAGAAGTCCACGGAGTTCCAGTGGCTGCCCGCACACCAGAAGGAATTGGAGGAGCTCAAAATTAAGCTCACCTCAGCCGCGGTATTAGCATTTTTCGACACATCTCGTGACACTAAAATTTCGACTGATGCCAGTCAGTCCGGCATTGGGGCGGTACTCCTACAGCGGGATGACACTGCGTCATGGGCCCTGGTCGCCTATGCCTCGGGGAGCATGACCCCCACAGAACAGCGCTACGTGCAGATCGAAAAGGAGTGCCTGGGTTTGCTAACCGGAATAGACAAGTTCCATGACTACGTGTATGGTCACCCCCAGTTTACCGTTGAGGCTGACCATCACCCCCTGGTCAGCATCATACATAAGGACCTGAACGAGATGACCCCTCGCCTCCAGCGCATCCTACTCAAACTCAGGAGGTACGACTTCCAACTGGTCTACACCCCGGGAAAGGACCTTATCATTGCGGATGCCCTATCTAGAGCAGTGAGCACACCGCCCGACTTGGAGGGGTTCGTCTGTCAGGTCAAAGCGCAGGTGGCCTTCACATCGGCAAATCTGTCAGCCGATGACTCCAGTCTGGCCCGTATTCGCCGGGAGACTGCGGCTGGGCCCCTTCTACAACGTGTGATGCGCCACATGATGGGAGGGTGGCTCAAAGGACAGTGCCCGCAGTTCTACAATGTCCGGGACGACTTGGCCGTCATTGATGGTGTCCTCCTAAAGCTGGACCGGATTGTGATTCCGCACAGCATGCACAAGCTGGTCCTCGACCAACTACACAAAGGCCATCTGGGGGTCGAGAAGTGCAGACGGAGGGCCCGAGAGCCGGTATACTGGCCAGGCATCAGTGATGACATTGCCAATATGGTGCTCAACTGCCCCACCTGCCAAAGGTTTAAGCCGGCGCAACCTCCTGAGACGCTTCAGCCCCATGAGCTGGTGACGTCCCCCTGGGCGAAGGTGGGGACTATGTAATCGTCATAGATTACTTTTCCAACTATCCAGATGTCATACGCCTGCACGATTTGACATCGCCCGCTATCATAAGGGCCTGCAAAGACACATTCGCACGCCACGGCATTCCGATTACTGTCATGTCGGACAATGGGCCCTGTTTTGCCAGCCAGGAATGGTCTTCCTTTGCTGCTTCGTATGGCTTCACACACATGACGTCCAGCCCTCTGCATCCCCAGTCCAATGGAAAGGCGGAGAAGGGCGTTCACATCGTCAAGCGGCTCCTCTGCAAGGCTGCTGCTGCCGGATCGGATTTTTGCTTAGCCCTGCTAGCCTATCGCTCGGCCCCACTAGCCACTGGCCTCTCACCAGCCCAGCTGTTGATGGGTCGCGCCCTCAGGACCACTGTGCCGTCCATTCTGGTCCCCACAACCAACCATGCTCCAGTACTGCACAGGATGCAACAGCAGCGTGTTCACCAGAAGGTGGCACATGACACACGGGCAACTGATCTTCCCGCCCTGGCGCCTGGGGACGACGTCCGCATCCGCCTACCAGAAGGCGGCTGGTCAGCACCTGCCGAAGTTCTCCGACGCGTGGCTCCCCGCTCGTTCTTGGTTCGCATGCCTGATGGCTCCATTCGCAGGCGCAATCGCCGGGCTCTTCGCCTGCTTCCACGCTCGCTACGGGAACTTTCACCGATGCCACGCCCTCCTGTTGTTCCTGATGTCGACTTCGTGGAGCTTCCTGCCACCATGCCCATTCCGTCGTCGCCCGTGGCCAGGCCCATTCCTCAGCCGGTGAATCCTGACCCACCCTTGAGGCGGTCAACCCAAATTCGTCGCCCACCTACTAGGCTGGACGTATGAGCCTGTTTGAACATTGAACTCACTGATGTATCATACCACTGTGTTAATCTGTTTCTCTTTTTCCTTGTCGTTACAGGAGTTCGCTTTCACGTTTAACATTTCCACGTGTTTTGTTTATGGTACAACTTTGTTGCTATGTCGCACCTGACATCGCCCCATGTATATAGTTTAGCCTCATGTACATGCTGTAGATATTGCACACACAAACATTCAGCTGCACTCAGTACACATCTCTATTTATTACCAAATAGGCACATGTTCTTGTAAAAAAGGGGCAATGTCATGATATTCAGGTAAACATCATAGTGCAAACATACATACATACTGATGGACAGATCAATGGACCAATCAATACACACACAAAACCACAGCCAATCACAGACAAGAGCATACACACTATAAAACAGGGAACACAACACTTCCCGCTCATTCCAGCAGGAGTCAGCTCAGGGCACAGAGCTCACAGCAAGCCACTCAGACATCCACCATGTGCTGAGTGCCACTCCAAGATAGTGTTAGGGATAGGTCCACAGATTCAAGGGTAATGAACGAACCACAGTAACCAGTTTACCATTGTAAATATTGGTAGTAATAAAACTGAGTTGTACCATCCACAACCGTTTGTCTGTGTAGCAGAGCAGCCAACACGACACTGACCACATCAAGATGTATTTTGGAGGGGTGTTTTAACCCTATGAGTACTCTAACTTTTAAGAACATACTCAAAACAGGCTTTCTTGTAAGTTAAAAGAAAGGATAAGTGTTTATTTTCATAACACCCAAAATATAATTGCAACAAACACTCACTCCTCATTCACACAAGATACACACACACTTATTTCTCAAGATGTGGTATGCACTTCGACTTCTTGCAAGTCCGTAAAAACAGTACTATTCCAGTTCTCCAAGAAAGTTGCTGGAAGTGTTGCAGGTCTAAACATTCTCTTGTTTCACTGAAGGAAAAATGGAGGCTGAGGTACTCTGGTGATTAACTCATAATGATTTAACTTCAATCCAATTCACAGCCCCAAAAAAGAGACATGAATCCAAGCTGACAATATCATTACACCTGACCTCGTGGTTGATGCTGCACTTTGATCTTGGCCAGAAGGCCGAGATCAAGGCTGAACTTGAAGACTCAGCTGATTTTCCCTTCTCTGAACTGTAAAGGAGATTGCCCAAAATTACTCTCAAAGGATGATGCAGGAACTGATTTCTTGGCCATGTAGGTTGATTGATGTATGTAAAAGTGTGTCACAAATACTGGGGACTGATTGCTTCTCGGCCTTTTGGCAAAGATGAGCATGAGGTCAGGTGTAATGCCTGGATCTGGTATGTCTCTCTTGTGGCGACCATGAATTGGGTTCAATTTGAATTTGAATTGCTTTTTTGAGCAGGTAAGGAGATGGGCGTCGCTGGTTAGGTTAGCATTTATTCCCATCCCTAGTTGCCCTTCAGAAGGTGGTGGTGAGTTGCCTTCTTGAACCGCTGCCGTCCTTCAAACCCACTGTGCTGTTCGGGAGGGAGTTCCAGGATGTTGCCCCAGCGACAGTGAAGGAACGGCGACATATTCCCAAGTCTGGGTGGTGAGTGACTTGGAGGGGAACCTTCAGGTGTTGGGGTTCCCAGGTATCTGCTGCAATTCTAGATGGTAGTGGTTGTGGGCTTGGAAGATGCTGTCTAAGGAAACTTGGTGAGTTATTGCAGTGCATCTTGTAGATGGTACATGCGGCTGCCACTGTTCATTGGTGGTGGAGAGTTTGAACTTTTGTGGAAGCAGGAGCATCAAGTGGGCTGCTTTGTCCTGGATGGTGTTGAGCATCTTGAGAGTAGCTGGAGCTGCAATCATCCAGGCAGGTGGAGAGAATTCCATTACACTCCTGACTTGTGCCTTGCAGATGGTGGACAGGCTTTGGGGGGGTCACGAGGTGAGTTATTCGCCGCAGGATTCCTAGCCTTTGACTAGGAATCAAATCATTGAGGTTTGCCTCTGTCCGCTTTGGCTTTGTAACTCTGATAAAGGAATTTAAAAAAAAACAATGGGGACTGGTATTCACTAGTGAATGTGTGTATCAATGCTCCACTCCCTGTGCTATTCTGTGTGGCAGAAGATGCAGTTTCAGAGGTAGCCCGCCATGGTGGTTGGCAGGGTTTGGTCTAAATCAGTGTTTTCAAACTTTTTGCCCTGGACCCATTTTTACCATCCTTCAAGACCCACGCTGGCCAAACTTCGCGACCCACACTGCTCGAACTTCATGACCCACCATTTTCACTTACCTTTAATGTGACAGGTGAGCCTGCTTGGGCCTCACAATCTCACTTGCTTTGTCAGTCAATGTTACATTTCTGGTAATGACTTCAGCTGATGATTTAAGATCTCGCTGCATCCATTGGAAAAAAATTAAGAGTTTGAACTCGAACTCACCATGCCTCAAATGTCTTGAAGTTTTGAGGGTATTAAACTTTCATTTGCCAGTGCTTCCCCGCATGAACTTTGAATCCTGACTTGCAATGGCACAATTAATAAACCTCTAGTAATGATCTTTATGCTGCTTTATTCTTGTTTTCAGCTTCTTCTGAATGGATTGTTCACCAAAGGCCCTGGAACTCACACCAGCACGGCTGGCAGCTGCAAAAGGAAGGAATCTCTCGCCCTCAGAACACGTGACGTCAGCGTATGCCCCGTGACCTGCACCCTGCTACCGTTCCAGGCAGGAAGACTCCAGCGACTTAAAAACAAATCTGCTCTTGGGTCAATGTGCTGACTTCAGGAGGAGGCATTCTGCCCTACTGGGCTCCAGGCATGCGCACTGCTAAGGGAGCACGCATGCGCGGAATGGTCGGCATTGTGAAAGCTGGTCACAGCCGCCATTTTTAAAAGCTGGTTGCGCTGTTGGCCACTACTTGGGCGATCAGGATCACCGCGATTTATGGGCCCGCAACCCTCCCAACACCCGCCCATGACCCACCCTCGGGTCGCGACTCTAGGTTTGAAAATGACTGGTCTGAATCACAAACAGGCAATGGTGTTCCGGTGACAGGATAATGTTCCAGTAGATGCCTCTCTCTTGGATGAATCTGGTGTATGATAACAAGGTGACCAACTCCCCAGCTTTTCATCCCGCATCCTGGTTCAGGCCTTCCCAGGACCTGTTTTCTCTTGGATTTCTTCTGTCCTTGTACAGGCCTTGTGTCTGCACATGCGTTGGCTACAGCAGGTTGTTGGTTCATTTTCAGGGCTGTTCAGTAGGTTGCCTCCTCCTTCCCACTGTCCTCCACCACTCTCGCAATCTCACACCCCGCAAAGTCTCACCAGTAAACTCCCACCCTGGCTCCCAAGGTCTTGCCCCCATCATCCTGCTCCCACAATGTTAATAACCTGAGATACCCTCAATTACGACTCTGGAGAGAAGATTGATAATTTAAAGGCTTTAATTACCAGAGAACCAGACAGCTGCCGAGAAGTGTGCTCACTGCACGCTGCCTACTGAACGGAACCTTATATACAGTTCCCTGGGAGTGGAGCCGGAGGCGGAGTCCCCCAGGGTTCCAAACCCGGTCTTAAAGGGGCCTACGCATTAAAGGTATCCATCACATAACCCCTACCACATTGCCTCCTCATTCCAATGGTCTCCACCTCCCACTTCCCATAGGATCTGCCGTCTCCATCATGACGAGGTGTCCCTTACTTTCCTTGCACAGAGTTGCTCACCCTGATTATTAGGTGCCTGATATCCTGCCACTTCTCTCCATGGCCTTGGCATCCAATAAAGGCTTCTACATATTCAGGATTTGTTTCTCAGAGATATCCAATTCATTCTCATTTGAGCAGGAGTGCTGCTTCTTCCCATCCATCCTGTTGCAACCGTTCTCCACATTTCTCGCTCTGTGTAGCACACAGCAGACCAACGCTCTACTCTGTGGTGCATACTGCAGAGCCCCTCTATGCTGATCAAGGCAGCGGAAGCACACTTCCAGAAAGCCAGTGATTTGTTCAACAATGGCTCTGATGGAGACTTGAGCTGCATCATACCACTCTTCTGCTGCATTGTGGGTGTGCCTCACGCGGTATCAACACCTATGTCCAGAGGGGATGGACCTTATCTCCCAGGATCCAGCTGTCACCCTGGGCTGGGGCCTCAACATGCTGGGGAAGCTGCGAGTTGCATAAAATATATGAGTCATGAGAGTGTCTCCGGAGAATTGAGCACAGACATGCATGATTTTTGCCTGTGGTGACAGACTGATTGCATGTTCAAAGAGTGACAACCTCTGTGGCTAGCCCCAGGGGGCTCTAATGGTCACATGACTGCAGTCGATAACCCTTTTCCCTCTCGGGAAGCAATCAGTAGTCCTGCAGTCCAATGCCTTAGCTGCCTGGCGTCCTCGTCTGTGATGTACTCGATTAATTAATTTACAAGATGGAAAAGGACATTGGTCATCTCATTTATACACCTATGTGTGTGGCAGCCTGTGATTTGCCACGTATATCGCCTGTGGATCCCTGGAAATCACCTGTGATGAAAAAACTGAGGGTCACTAAGAGTGGGTTCCTGACATATCCACATGGCTGCAGATCTTGCCACAGAATCCCATGTATTTCAATGGCTGCTTCCTGAAACAACCTCAGTCATCTCTGGCATTTCCCTTTTAACATCTGCAGATATTTTCTTGTTATGGGGACGCGGCGATGCGTTGGTCCCCTTCTATGATGCCTTTCCTCGATGGCTACATCCTGACCAGCCTCTCCCTCTGGTGCTGCCTACTGCTGGCACTGCAGCCTCTGTTGTTGACAGGCAACAGCCGTCCCTTGTCACATTCTCTGCCCCATACGTCCAAGATTGTCAGAATATAATGTGTATTTCAGCAGTTGAACTGTGTGAAGAAAGCGGACAATACTATGAGAACCGGTGTTTGCATGGATTTCACACAGAACTGATGACAGTAAGATTTTCAATTTCTTTCATTGCCCACAACCAAAACTCCACTCACCCCACCATGGCCTCCTCTCGCTTAAAATCTCCAACACTGGTGGCCACATTTGCATTTGGAGATACTTTGAGAAAATGGCGCAAGTCATGTTTGTGCAGACGCCTATTACCCTACACCATTCTCCTGTCACCTACATGCTTATTCCCATTACTAATGATGCTACTAACATAATTGTTTTCCTCCCCCTCTAACCCTTCAACCGTCCATCCCATTATCCTGGACCTTGTCACCATCCAATTGGGCATTGCATGTCTTTACACTCAACTTACACTGGTCCCTGTCGACATTCCCGTTCTGATCCTCGATCCTCCTCGGATCATTCTAGAATTTTTGTTGGATCTCGTGATCTGCCCCATAAGACCTTCAATTATCCTAATCTTTGAGTGGACCTGCCCTCCAGAACGCATTAAAGTCCCTCCGTGACTGTGAATGTTCTCTCTGCCAACCAGCACCCTGAGATGGACCCACAGGAACTCAATATGGATACTACTAATGCTGCCCTTTAGGTCCATTATACTTATTATTTTGATTGACTCTCTTCCCCATCAATCTCTGATTCTGCCCAGCCCCACCCCCATACCGAACACATCCATGTCTCCATGCCCATCCCACTTCATTCCTCCATGCCCCTAACCCTGCATTCTGTCCTCTCTTGGATTCCTCTTCCACGCTTCCATGCGCCCAACTCCAACTCCAGTCACTCCCACCCCTTTATCCTGGCTTGCCCTTGCCAATCCCAAGCCTCCACCCAAGCTGCCATTTTCTGTTCCCTTCACTTGCGCCAAAGAGTGTAAAAACAAAAAGGCTAACTTCAGACCTAACTGCATAAGGCTGACTATTGCCACCTTTAAACAAACGTGAACAAGCCATGCTACGAGATTCCCATGTGCCACTGATTAACTCTTGAAGGTAGGACTTAATTTTAAATAATTATTTAAAAAATTATTTAAATTTAGAGTATCCATTTTTTTTCCCAATTAAGAGGCAATTTAGCGTGGTCAATTCACCTACCCAGCACATCTTTTTGGGTTGTGGGGGTGAGACCCACGCAGGCACGAGGAGAATGTGCAAACTCCACACAGACAGTGACCCTGAGCCGGGATCGAATAGGGGTCTTCAGCACCGTGAAGCAGCAGTGCTAACCACTAAATAATTATAACGTAATGAGCATTCATAGTATGTAAATATATTCAAAGTATGAACCACAAGGTCCACCGTCATGCCACCAACCTAATTTCTGCATCCCAACCCACCATCGGAAAACCAACATTTCAATTACCCCCCTAATTAAGTCACCCCATTTTCTGCACTTACAAGCCCCATAAAACATGTCCTGTTGTGTATATTTGTATCAGTAATGGCGGACTTGATCAGCTGTTTTTCACAGGGGCCAAAAAAATGTAACTGAACTGTTCTGTTTTTAAAATCTTGCATTTTGCAGTGTTGTAGTTAGACTCACTGTAAAGTTTAGCATTACTAATTTAACAGAAAAGAGTTTGAAGCTGAGAATATGAGGATAAATGTAAGCTTAAAAAGATGTTGAGTTATATAATCCTTTGCTTCAATCTAAAATTTAAACTCTTGAAAGGGTTTTCCAATCCCTGAATCTGGAAAAAGTTTATAAGTATTTATGCATATAAAAATTATCCTAATTAAAACAGTTTGATTTTTATATATGTTAAAAAGAACACTTGTAAACTTTTCCAGGTTCATATATTGAGTACAATTACAATAAAAGGACTGCTTTTGGGCCTTTATTTTTAATTAAAACATTTGTACATGCCTTGCCTCTCAGGGTCCAAAAACAAAACATACGTTACTTTAAATTTGTTGTCCTCCATTAGTAATATTTTATTTTCACAGATCTCTTTCCTTCCCCTCGTTGTTGGGAAAACCAGAAGGAACAAATTATTTCTAGAGGTGGGAGTGCAAACCAGGCAGTTGTGGATTGGTCAGCAGTTTTACTGTCCATTTCAGTTCTCTTTCTGATGAATCTAATAGACTCACCTGGTCTATCGAATGAAGTGTATCAAACAGTCTGCTCCTGTTCATTTCGCACATGTTGAATTTCAACCTCACTACTTTTTAAAAATGTACTTTTCATAAAGATACTTTTTTTGTTTCACTGGACTGAAACAATATGACTTCTATGGCATCCTTGGGAAAACATCCCTTAAAACAAATGTCATCGACCTCTGCAAATATCCTGTCCTCCCATCCAGTTGTTGCCATTTCTCTTCCCGCTCCCAGTGGAACCTATGGTCTGTTCCCGTAGCAAGGTTTTTCCTGGCATGATTTCACAGGTTGATTCTCAGCCAGTTGGCTGTGATCTGAACGCACCTTCCTTGGCCATCAAGTCCTGGGGTGGGACTCAAACTCGGGGTTTCTGGCTGAGATGCTACCCATTACCCCACAAGACTTCCTCCTCCCAGCCAGTACTCCCGGTCAAATACAAAGCTCTATTTATTAAACAACTTTACTGAATCTCAGGTTAGTTGTAGGTTTGATGTGGAGTAAAGTTTCTTCCACACTGTCCAATTAAGCACTCTCTGATCAGCTATAGTTCATTTTGCTCTGCCCCACAATAAGGTTTAACTGTTCCTCTTCATGAGCACCCACCAAAGTATCTCAATGCAGTATAATATCAGTTATGTGCTTTATAGTTTCTGAATGAAGAAAATGAGAAAAAAAGAAGGACTGGAAGTTTTCATGACAGTCCAGAAACAGATTTATGGCTACTTTATTACAATCATCACCATATACCCATGAGGAAAAAGTGTTTTATGCACTGTGCAAATTATATTTAAACTCCTCGCAGGAATTTGACAATTACCAAGCAGAATGTGGAAATTGGCAGATTACATTTCTTGTAAATTTCTAAATTTGGAGCAATTAGCTTCTTTGCCAGGAATGCAATGTAAATCTCCAGCTTAACTTTTTGAAATTTCGTCTGATCACCTATGCCAGAAATGTGAAACATTGCGTAGCATAGAATGCTGCACATTAACAGACTAATGTAAGGTGACCAGCATTGTTAATTTGGCATGTATTTTCGTCTTGGCTTGTTAAGTGAGCAGATTGTTTTTTAATGTACATTTATAAAATTGAAGTGCTAGATTGTTCCCTTTCTTTAGAGTGTGGGCAAGTTACCCAAATTCTCGCATATAGATTTCCCCCCCCCCTCCCCAATTTAGTAATAATTACCTGGCAATTGAAAAGCTCGTTTAGAGTTAAAGGCTACAATTGGAGCTTTTTAACAGTTTCATGGGATATGTACAAGTCAGCTTTTGAATCAGATGAGTAGATTTCCAAACTCCTACTGCCAGGTTCCGCTGTTTCAAGAAAACACAACCTACATTTATTTTTTTCTAAAGACAAAGCTACTGAGAGCGGGGGCACAGATTTGTGATTTTTATTTTGAGCAGCATATATTGTAGCTGGAGGCAACTACAATAAACACTAAATTCTCACAAATCTGAATGTGGTGGTTCCTGGGAACAGGAGCGTTTAGAGAAATTGTCTGAAATGCCAGCAGGCAAGTCACAACACCCTATAGGTTAATGCATCTTATGTTTAATTCCTGCACATAAAGGACAAAGTTCCAGACAATACTGTCTAGGAGTGAATTACAGATACAGAAGGTGTACTGTGAGAAAGTTTGCCTTTGCTATTCCCAGCAAACATTTGGATTTATACAAGCAGTGAGGTTGCTGCTGTAGTGCCCCACTATTGCTGACATAAACAAGGAGATCCCATTTAAGGTCCCACAACTCTTGTGTAGCCATAGTCATAATAGTATGGAGAACTCACATCTCCACAATGTGGCAGAGTATGCATCATGGTGCAGGAAAGCATGTCCTCATTAAGTCTGTTGTCATGGACAGAATTCTCTTACAGTCTGTGATCAGTATGTTTTGCATGGAAAGAGGTTTGTGTGCTCTGATCCTTGGAGTGTGATTTCCAATTAAACAATTCAGCAGCAAGCTTTTGTAAGTATGAAAGTAACACAGGTTATTTAATCTCGCACACTTACTCCAAATTAAATGCATCATTGCCCATTTAAGTTATGAAGAGAGGTTGGATAGGTTTGGGTTGTTTTTCCTGGAGCAGAGAAGGCTGAGGGGTGACCTGATCAAGGTGTACAAGATTATGAGGGGCATGGACAGGGTGGATAGGGAGCAGCTGGTCTCCTTAGTTGAAGGGTCAGTTACGAGCGGACACAAGTTCAAGGTGAGGGGCAGGAGGTTCGGGGGGATTTGAGCAAAACCTTTTTTACCCAGAGGGTGGTGATGATCTGGCATGCACTGCCTGGGAGAATGGTACATGCGGGTTTCCTCACTTCCTTTAAAAAATATCTGGTTGCACACTTGGCACATCATAACATTCAAGGCTATGAGCCAAGTGCTGGCAAGTAGGATTAGGTAGGCAGGTCAGGTGTTTTTCATGCATTGGTGCAGACTCAATGGATTGAAGGGCTTCTTCTGCACTGTATTATTCAATTATTATTGCAGCATCTCCCTTATGAATTTTAACTATAAAAATCCAGGAATGATACCTAAGGCAGAAACTGATACCAATTTAGTAAAGGCATACCAAACGACTTTGCAAACATTTCCACTCTGCTGTGGAAATCCAAAACGGTTCAGGCATAAATTGCTTGCTGAAAACAAATACTTTTCTGGGTTGACTGGAATGCTGCCACACAGCTCAACACCTTCCCTTAAATAACATTTTCCTCTTTCATCTCAGACTCCATTGCACCTCTTCAAACTCAGGTTTTCCAAAATATATTTTTTAATAATAATGGCTGGGATTCTCTGATCCCACGGCCAAGTTCTGACGCTGGCGTCAAAAGCGGCGTGAGCCACTCCGGCGTCAACGGGCCTCCAGGCTCAGGTATCCATCACTTCCTAGGGGGCTAGTATGGCGCCAGAGTGCTGTGCGCTTGAAAGCCGGTGCGCCACGGTCGACGCGAGTCTGTGCATGCGTGCCACGGCCAGCGTGAGTCCGCGCATGCGCATGGGTTCCTGTCTCCGCGCTGGCCCCCGGGCAATTTGGCGGAGCCCTACAGGGGCCCGGCGCGGAGGAACATAGGCCCCCCACAGAACTAGCCCGTCCGCCAAATAAACCCTGTTCACGGGCCAGGCTACCGTGGAGGCCCCCCCACCCCCCGGAGTCGGATCCACCCGCCCCCCCCCCACCAGAACGGCCCCCACAGCCCGAACTCAGAGGTCCCACCGGGTAGGACCATACGTAACATACGCCGGCGGGACTCGGCGAACTTGGCGGGCACTCAGCTCGTCGAGGCATGGAGAATCCCCGGGGGGGGGGGGCACTTTCAACGGCCTCTGACTGGCGCGGCGGGGATCCCGCAAGAGCCCGAGAATCGGCGCGGGAGAATCGGCGGGCCGGTGTCGGAGCTGCGAGGCTATGGGCGTCATTCTCCGCCGGCGGGAGTTTCCGTTTTGCCGGCGCCCAGGGGTTTCCCGACGGCATGGGGCTGCCCCACAATGGGAAACCCCATTGACCGGCCGGTGTAACGGAGACTCCCGCCGGCGGGTCAGGGCAGAAATGTGGCGGGGTGGGTAGGAGAATTTCGCTCATGATTCCCGGAGTGGGATCGGAGAATCCCGACCAATGTTTCCCTCCTGCCTTCACTTCTGGATCAATAAAATGTAATTACTTTCCCCTCTTTACTTTTGTAAGTTACAAAAATCCCTTGTCACTTCTAAACTCCCCTTTCAAATTCAACAGCTGAAAGGCCAGGTCCCTACCTACCTCCTGATGCAAATTTTAAACCCAATCTATTTACCTGTAAATCCAACCTCATCTTAGCCTCCCATTACAAATGCATGCACCTAGCACCTTAACCTTTTTATCTCTCAGCTCTTACAGACTATCACTATTATTGGTCCCAGGTTCAATTAACCATGGATACACGCATACACTGTTCTTTACAGAATACCACCATATCCCCCAAAATATATCATCACACCACACACTGTCCTGACTTGGAATTATATTATCATTCTTCACTGAAATGGGGTTGAATTCCTGGAACTCCCTCCCTAAGTATACCATATGGACTGCAGTGGTTCAAGAAGGTAGCTCACCACTACCTTCTTAAGAGTACAGTACGAAGTCTTACAACACCAGGTTAAAGTCCAACAGGTTTGTTTCGATGTCACTAGCTTTCGGAGCGCTGCTCCTTCCTCAGGTGAATGAAGAGGTCTGTTCCAGAGACACATATATAGACAAATTCAAAGATGCCAAACAATGCTTGGAATGCGAGCATTAGCAGGTGATTAAATCTTTACAGATCCAGAGATGGGGTAACCCCAGGTTAAAGAGGTGTGAATTGTACCAAGCCAGGACAGTTGGTAGGATTTCGCAGGCCAGGTGGTGGGGGATGAATGTAATGCGACATGAATCCCAGGTCCCGGTTGAGGCCGCACTCATGTGTGCGGAACTTGGCTATAAGTTTCTGCTCGGCGATTCTGCGTTGTCGCGGGTCCTGAAGGCCGCCTTGGAGAACGCTTACCCGGAGATCAGAGGCTGAATGCCCTTGACTGCTGAAGTGTTCCCCGACTGGAAGGGAACATTCCTGCCTGGTGATTGTTGCGCGATGTCCATTCATTCGTTGTCGCAGCGTCTGCATGGTCTCGCCAATGTACCACGCTTCGGGACATCCTTTCCTGCAGCGTATGAGGTAGACAACGTTGGCCGAGTCGCACGAGTATGTACCGCGTACCTGGTGGGTGGTGTTCTCACGTGTAATAGTGGTATCCATGTCGATGATCTGGCACGTCTTGCAGAGATTGCCATGACAGGGTTGTGTGGTGTCGTGGTCGCTGTTTTGAAGACTGGGTAGTTTGCTGCAAACAATGGTTCGTTTGAGGTTGCGCGGTTGTTTGAAGGCAAGTAGTGGAGGTGTGGGGATGACCTTGGCAAGATGTTCATCGTCATCAATGACGTGTTGAAGGCTGTGAAGAAGATGACGTAGTTTCTCCGCTCCGGACCATCTGGCCTGCGAAATCCTACCAACTGTCCTGGCTTGGTACAATTCACACCTCTTTAACCTGGGGTTACCCCATCTCTGGATCTGTAAAGATTTAATCACCTGCTAATGCTCGCATTCCAAGCATTGTTTGGCATCTTTGAATTTGTCTATATATGTGTTTCTGGAACAGACCTCTTCATTCACCTGAGGAAGGAGCAGTGCTCCGAAAGCTAGTGACATCGAAACAAACCTGTTGGACTTTAACCTGGTGTTGTAAGACTTCGTACTGTGCTCACCCCAGTCCAACGCCGGCATCTCCACATCATCCTTAAGAGTAATTAGGGATGGGAAATAAATACCAGCCTAGTCAGCGATGCCCACATCCCATGAACGAATAAAAAAAAGGAAATACTGTAGGAGTAACTTAACTTATGGAACCAGCCACTCACAATTCTTTTTCACACCTGGGTTACTCAAACCCTGGGAAATCTGTGCAGCAACTGTAAAATCAATGCATGGGAAATTGGATTTAAATATGTTAATTAGGTTCCTGTTTCTCCGCGGTGGTACACATGGTTGCCAAGAAAGGTATTGCCAAATGATCAGCAATGGGCACACACACAGCAGGTTAGGACCAGGTTCCTCATTCTTTTCATTTTGAATCTCCCTGACCCTCTCCCTCCAATCTGGGGTAGGGAGTGTGGCCTTTTAAGGCCCTATGTATTGCCTGTTTCTCTTGCCACGGATGCTTCCTACCCTGCAGAATTTTTCCAGTATTTTTTAGTTTCAAACTAATAATCATGAGTGTTCCAAAGTTGCTCGGCTACATTCTGTAGAGTAAAGGGTTAACATCAGTATACATGATGCTAATGTAACAATAAGGTAGACCATAAAATAAGGAAGTAAGAGAGATCTGAAAGGAAGAGAAGTTTGAACCTCATGTAAAAGTTCAAATGTAGAAATACTCTCTGTAAACATAGAACAATGGTTTTGAGAAACTACAGACTCGAACAGCATACTTTGGGAGGAACAGTAATCCCCCAAACCCCCGTCTATTCCCCGACCTCAAAACAAAACACCTACCACTGATACAATCCTGCTTTCAGGCGGAGCTCTGTTAAATCCTTTTTCTTTTCTTCCACTCCTGCCAAGCCATGTCAATTGGACTCACCTTAAAAATGCCTCATGTGACTTGCCTAAAATGCCTCAGTGAGCGAATGTACTAACCTGAGCCACATAGAACGATAAGGTCCATGTTCACTGCATGTTTTTTTTGTTCAGTTTTGCCATAGCAGCGAGGGTGCAGCCTCATGAAAAGAACAACTTGCCATGGTTCTCACCTCCAGTCCCTATTTAGCAATCTCTGTGAAAGCTGGCATACATTTGGACATGAAGTGAGAGATGCATTGAGCTTCGTTGCTCTGTCACAAGTAGTTAAATAGTCATCTGCAATTCTCCCTCTGGATGCATAAACAAAGAACTGCTGCTTGGGTGATGAGCCACTTTGTTGAGAGTACCATGAAAATGTACCTCAGCCAAATTAGGAAATTAGAGAGGAAATGTAGAGACGTTTGCTGGCATGAGGAATAAAGTCTTCATTTACTAGATGTGAAATGGAGAATTTTTTTGTGCAATTGGGGAAACAATCTTAAGCAGGGGGGAAATACTTTGACTAAATTCAGTTCTGTACACTTGCGGCAAACTCAAAAATATAGAATAAGTGTTCACAAATTAACAAACTTGTTTTGAATTCTTCTAAAGCCCGGTAATTACTGTAATTCCCCCGCCCTGCCTGCTCATATTTGCCCATTCATCCTCCTTGATCTCAAGCCTTCGCTGGTCTCTGATGCACATTTGGAAGGTTTTCACTTTAGTATGGCAGATTCCCATATCAGTCAATAATTATGCAGCTGAACCATTGATAGATCGAATGCAGGCTTTGCAGAAAGCCACAAAGAGCAGTAGGAGGAGCAATCTCAGCAGGTGACTGACATAAGAGCTAAGAGGATGTAAACAATTGAATACCTGACTTGTTGAACTGTGACTGGACAACAGGCAGAAAGAACAAAATGTTAGATCTGTTTCCATGGAATTTTGCTTCAATTCATTCCAGTCTGAAGCACCCATGTTTTAGCTTCTTTCTGGTCCATTCCTTGTCCTTTGTAATCTTGCCAATCAGGAAACACATGCGATAAATGGAGTTATGTCTATTTTATTTAATAAATAGCCTTGAAATCCATTTACAAGTTGTCTGTGAATATCCAGTTTTTTTTGTGATTTCCCATTGCAAAAATTGCTATCAAAATCAAAATTGATTTTGCGTGGAAGACCTTTTATTTTGCATTAGACAGTAGGCTGGAATCTTGGGTGCATGTTACTATCTTAAAGAAAATTATTGATGAGCAAAAGTTTATTATATGCCAGTGCACATTTTATGGTAATACATTACTGTACAGTCCAAAGATGTGTAGATTAGGTGGATTGGCCATGCTAAATTGCCCCTTAGTGCAGCTTAAGTACGGTTATGGGGTTGCAGGGCTAGGGCAGGAGCCTGGTTACGGTGCTCTTTCAGAGTGTTGGTGCAGACCTGATGGGTCGAATGGCCATTTTCTGCACTGTAGGGGTTCTATGATTGGTTCTATACATGGGGCGAAATTCTCCCGAAACGGCGCGATGTCCGCCGACTGGCGCCAAAAACGGCGCCAATCAGACGGGCATCGCGCCGGCCCAAAGGTGCGGAATGCTCTGCATCTTTGGGGGCCGAGCCCCAACATTGAGGGGCTAGGCCGACGCCGGAGGAATTTCCGCCCCGCCAGCTGGCGGAAACGGCCATTGTTGCCCCGCCAGCTGGCGCGGAAATGACATGTCGGGGCGGCGCATGCGCGGGAGCGTCAGCGGCCGCTGACAGTTTCCCGTGCATGCGCAGTGGAGGGAGTCTCTTCCGCCTCCGCCATGGTGGAGACCGTGGCGGAGGCGAAAGGGAAAGAGTGCCCCCACGGCACAGGCCCGCCCGCGGATCGGTGGGCCCCGATCGCGGGCCACGGCACCGTGGGGGCACCACCCGGGGCCAGATCGCCCCGCGCCCCCCCCCAGGACCCCAGAGCCCGCCCACGCCGCCTTGTCCCGCCGTTCAAAAGGTGGTTTAATCCACGCCGGCGGGACAGGCAATTTATCGGCGGGACTTCGGCCCATCCGGGCCGGAGAATCGAGCGGGGGGGGCCCGCCAACCGACGCGGCGCGATTCCCGCCCCCGCCGAATCTCTGATGCCGGAGACTTCGGCAACTGGCGGGAGCGGGATTCACGCCAGCCCCAGGCGATTCTCCGACCCGGCGGGGGGGTCGGAGAATGACGCCCATGTTTTTAATTGATACTGCACTAGGAATAATGATTGGCTCACATATCTATTTGCTGAGAAATTAGAGTGATCAGTAAAAAACACAGATGCTTGCAATTTAGACATCAGGCTGAAGGCATGGGGACAGTCAAACTTTCATTGAAGCAGCAGGTGGCAGCCCTGTTGCATAAAGGTTTTGCCTGGCAGCATTAATTAAACACCTTGGGAGTGCTGAGCCGATCATAATTTGTCCTGTTGAAAATAAGAAGTAAACAGTATCCGAACAGAGCAAAGCAGCAATCGGAAACAGCCCCTTTCACCGTCACTTTCTAAATGATAAAGCTCGGCAGAGCAACAGTAAGCATGGATGAAATGCAAGGACACGTAGGTGCTCAGAACGTCAAAGGACGGTGCTTGGTGCTGCAGAAACTTGAATATTGCTGGCTGCTGATTGTACCGGCTGATTTGAAGTGTTGAAGGCAGGTTCTTTTTTAAAAAATGAAGGAGGAGGGCAAAAAAATTAAAAAGCTTCCAACACCTTAACGCGAGAATGGTGGCAGAACAGAAATTCATTTCACTGCTGAATAAAATGAGTAACAACCCGGACAGGGGCTTGCATCATTGCTTTTGTGATAACCTGTGGAGAGCTTGACAAGAAGGCATTGCCCCTCATTAACAAACTAGTTCTATGCAGGTTTGACCTAAAACAGCTGGAATCAAATTCTTTAAGACTAGTCTTCCAAGTGCCAACATCATCATTACAATATGGAAGGGCAGCACACTGGAGCAGTGGCGAGCATTGCTGCCTCATGGCGCCAAAGTCCCAGGTTCGATCTCGGATCTGGGTCACTGTCCATGTGGAGTTTGCACATTCTCCCCGTGTCTGCCTGGGTTTTTGCCCCCACAACCCAAAAGATGTGCAGTGTAGGTGGATTGGCCACGCTAAAATTGCCTCTTAATTGGAAAAAATTTATTGGATACGCTCAATTTATTTTTTAAAAATCTTTACAATATGGATAACATTCTACTCATTGGTTGCTATTGTGGTTTTCAGTACATCACCCATTCCTTTAGCTGTTATTAGCCTTTCCATTCTGCTTTTATGACGATTGCAATTTATCTCTAACAAGTCAAATTGACTGATCTAAAGATGTGAATCTCAGTATTGGATTACTGGAGATAAGATTTTATGACTACAAATAGGAACAGATTACAAATATCATTAAAGTCTCTGTGCATTTCCAAGCACTTCTAATGCAAGTATGAAAAAGTGAAAATAATAGGGTCCTGTAAAATGAGCAAGATCAGACCAGTCTAATTAAAGCAAGTGTGTACAGTAAACTACATTTTTGTATTAATTTGCAAAATTTGAAGAAAAGAAGTTTCTGTCTGTGGTGCATGTAATCACATGCACATGTATGTGTAGTTCCAAAACTTGGAATAGGAAGGAATCTACTACTCCTTTTACTGACCCGGAGTGGATTTTTGTACAATTGAATTGTAGAAAATTGAGTGAGGACATGTTTTGCTCGCTCCTGTTCCACTTGTCCATCGTGGACAAATAATGCTCTTGCTGTGGAATTTAATTTCCGTGATGAAGCACAGCCAAATCAATTTGTATGGAATGCCAGATGTTGGTGGAATTGCCAGGCACTCAATGGTGGATTTTATCCATTGCATAGATAGAGGGTGGAACTTTGCAAAAAAAAAAACTGTGCGATTTATGTCGGCCCCGGCAGCACAATCCAGACAGCAATTTGCAGACACTGAAAAAATGTTTCTCCCCGCATGAAAATGCCACACCTGAGGCGTCAATCGACTGATTCACTCACCCTGGGGGTCATCTGAGCACTTTAATGAAGGGGCTTTTAAATGGTTCCACAGCACTTGTTCTCATTCAAGCCAGGAGGATGGCAGTTTGGAAACCAGCTCCTAGATTTATAGAGGTGGCCCTCAGCCACATGCTGTGGACTATAATATACCCTTGGGCTGACAGGCTAACACTGCAAGGATGGCGTCCACAATGGAAATCCTGGGGCAAGAGGTCAGAACCACGACAAGAGAACTCTGAAGCATGGGTCAGTCTCTGAGGACCATGGTTGAGGTTCAACACCATGGTTCAGCGCTAAATGATGTTGAAGCATCTGGAGCTCAGTCCAGCTGCCGCTCCATCCCAGGGAGTAACCCAAGGCCCACGGGCACCCGGAGGGAGAAGGATCATCTGGAGCACATCCCGGGGCTTTCTACCCAGGAGATCCTGGGAGTGACCAGCCAATCTGTATCCCCTCTTCCTGAGATTGACGCAACTCAGTCGTAGTGGGCAGAACTGGGTGACACCAATGCTACCTGAAAGTAGGCTGGGCTCTCCATGTCTTGGCCTCCAGAGGACGACCGCCAAGGACATCTCAGGAAACAGGATGTGGAAGGCATCAGGCCACCTCCACCTCTCATGTGCATCCTGGGAACGCACCCATAGATAGTGGAAGGGTTCACAAGTGTAAGGAATTATAAGGGCACAGTGTGGGAATGGGTGAAATTAGGCACAGGTAGTTGGGGATCATTGTCACTTATAACATCTGCCCATGTCATTGAATTAATTACTATTGTTTTGCACCACCTTAACGCCTCATATTATTTAACCCTCTTCCCAATGGCTTAGCGCTTCTCCCCAACTGGACCCAATTCTTCTCACTGGCCCTCAGTGTCAGACAGACAATTAGTCCCAGTCATTGTGAATGTTTCATGCGCAGTGATAGGACTCAGGCATGATTCAGTGAATCCTAGACCCTCAGCACTAATCCCCCTCCAGAGCTAAGGGACAATGAAATGCAGGGACGAACCTCACTCAGACAGCGTGCTGGCCACAGACGGACAGAAGTCAGACATAAGCAGTAGCCGAGAAGCATCACAGACCAGTCCTCACTGATTGTCATCATCACCTTCCTGCATTGACTGGGCAGCAGACACTCTCGAACTCCCCTGCCCCAGCACCCTGATGATTAAGATCTCTATAATCTTCATCCCCTGGTTGCAGTGGAGGTCACGATGTCCGGGGAGGTGGCGGGGGGGGTGGGGGGGAGTTATGGTGTGGTGTTCTGCTGACGGACAACATGTTGATCCTACTCCATGAAGTGGGAGACGATGAGGGTGTCCCTAGCCCTTTTGCCCATGTGCATCTTTGCCCCTGCCTGGCCTCCACCCTCCAGATCCTCAGTTGCCTCCTCTTAAATTCTCTCCTGAATGTCCTCCTCGAGGACTGTGCCAGTCCTCCAGTTCTTTCTCATGAAGGTCGTTGCACTGCTGCAGTTCCACATTATATAGGGCACAGCAGACCCTCAGGATTGGGGAGACCCTCTGGTGGCTGTACTGGCGGGCCCCAACGGACCTGCCGAGACAGGGGAAATGCAACTTCAGGAGGCCGATGCACTGATCGATCGCAGATGGGGGCACTGTGAGCCTCATTGTACCAGGTCTCTGCTGCGTTCTGTGGCCTCTACACTGACATCATCGGCCAAGACCTTAGGGGATATCCCATGTCCGCCATTAGCCATCCTTGCAGTCTGGGGTGACCCTCAAAAATGGCAGAGATCTGCGATTGCCCGAGGATATAACTATCATACACTCTCCCTGAAAAACATGCCTGAATCGCATCTGGTCAGCACACACCAGCTGCACATAGTAGGAGTTGAACCCCTTATTGTTTATGAAAGGGATTATCTGATGCCACGGTTTACGGAGAGCAACACGGGTGCAGTCAATTGCCCCTGCATCTGTGACAGACCATCTTTGGTGCCAAATCCCGTAGCCCTCTCACCCTGCTGGACCTGGTCCAGGTCGAAATGAATAAATTCCAAAAAGCCCTTGTGTCAAGTGCATCCGTGATCTTACAGCTGCACTTTTGGGCTGATACCTCAAGATGCCACACAGGTCGCCATGGAGCACTTGAACGACACCATTGCGTAAAGATTGAGGGCTGCCATGACCTTCACGGCCACAGGAGCGGGTGTCCTCCGCTGCCACGTGGTGCTATGTCAGCAAGCATGTGATGCAGTCTGCATAGTCTCCCTGGTGAGGCACAGTCTCCTACGGCAAATGTTGTCTGACAGCTCCATGAAGGACACTCGTGCACCCTTCTGCACCTTTGTACCCCCTATACGACTGGTGCGGCCTGCAGCCCACTCATTTCCTGCCAGTCGGTCTTCCCTGGGTTCTGCCACATGTTGCTGATTGAATCTGCGCTCTTCTAGTGTTGTAATAAGAATAGCCAGATCCACTGGCTCCATATTGATATCACTCGGTTACTTGCAAGGAATGAGAGAGAGAGCGAGACAGGCAGGTTGGTGTCAGAGCCGGATAACATCAGTACTGCCCCTCACCCAGTGATCTCCCAGAACTGGAAGCAGTGAGTCCCACACCTTATTCAGTGGCCACTGCAACTCACAGCTCACGTGCCCTCCAATCTCCATTGCTTGACTGGCTCTGGCCTATGCCTCGCCCAGTCAGAGTTACCTTTGTCCTCCCATCTGGTTCTCCACCCTATATTCTCTATATCACTGGGAGTTCTGAAAGGAGGTTTATATGTTTACGCATCCCTAATGGACACGGTCAACTGGACGGTGATGTCTGCCTTGGGGTCTCATGGATCCACACTGGCAGGCATTGGGGTCGGGCACATACACAAGTCCAGTGCCTCTCAATCCCATGTACCCAAACGTTGTGGGCGGGATTCTCCGAAACCGAGGCAGAGTGTTTGCGCCGACGTGAACGCCGTCGAGGTTCACGACGGCGCGAAACGGCCCCTATCCCGACCGATTCAGGGCCCGATAATGGGCTAGGAGCGGCGCCGCATCATTTACACGGGCCAGGCCTTGGCGCTGCGTAAAGGCAGCGCTGCATACATGACGTGGCCGGCGCCGCATAACTGGCATCACCCATGTATGCGTGGTTGCCGTCCTCTCCGAGTCCGCCCCGCAAGAAGATGTCTGATGGATCTTGTGGGGCTGCGGAAGAAAGGAGGTCCTCCTTCAGAGAGACCCCATTTGAGCCCCCCCCTGGTGCAGGATCCCCCCTTGCTCCCCCCCCCCCCCCCGCCCCCCGCAGGCCGCCCCCCCAGCGTTCCCGCGCTGTTCCCGCCGGCAGCGACCAGGTGTGGATTGTGCCGAGGGGAACCCGCCGTTTTGGGCAGGCCGCTCGGCCCATCCGGGCCGTAGAATCGCGGGGGTACCGGTGAATCACCATTTTGGCTGTCTCGGGCGATTCACTGTACCGCACCGTGCAAAACGCGATTGTGCCGGTTTGGCCACTTCCGTGAATCGCGGGAGGGCGTTGGACCGGCGTTGCGGGAAAATTTGGCGACCCAGGCAATACTCCCAACCGGCGCGGGAACGGAGAATCGCGCCCTTAGTCTTGAACCCTGAGCATTGATCCCATTTCTCAACTTTGAGACTGTGGGCAGCTGACATTTTACGGGTTAACTCTTAGTTTTATGAGCACAAATCTCAGGAATGTTGGAGGGCACAATTGCTTTCTGCTTCAGCGATGGGCAAAGCTAATAGCCACCCTTCTTACTCAGGTTGCATCATTCTGAGATCTCATTGCTGCCATGCCTCTACGCTTAAAACTCCACAGTTTTGCCAACTGTTCTGCCCCCCCCCCCCCCCCCCCCCCTCCTCCCCATCCCCATCGTACCCTGAGGCTGGGCACCATGTTGCCTTCCCTTTCGAGGTCTCATCCACCCAGTCCATTAGGTTGGGCTCCTTGACTCTCATCACACCCCCACCCCATGTAGCCCAGAGATGCACCTGCCCCAAACCCCCATGCCACAGACATCCGACTAACAACCCACTAAAAACTTTTAAACAACACAGGCATCAGACTGAAACAGCCTCTAAGAAATTTGAAACAACACAGGAAGCAGACTAACACAGCCCACTAAGAAATTTTGAACAACACAGCAGCAGTTATCAGGATGGCCCACACCAGCCGCGACCCCCATCACGGAAATCCCCACACTCCACTCCCGGACATCCCCAAAGAGTCCCCTCCCCCCCCAACACTCCAGAGCTGACCAGCGGGCTCTAACCCCTTGGGCTCCCTGGTGCGAGGTGGAGACAGAGTTGCTCACTTCCTTCCTCCCTCACAGTGGTCATGGTGCCTGGTTCCTGTTTTTAAAAAGTAGCAATTCATGCCATCATGACATCACGCCTAGTGGGTTGGAAGATTCAATGAGGGCTGAAGATGCAACATTAACCATGCTAAGTATATAAAATGGATTCAAATTCGTGCAAATCAAGTTTACACCCTTCCTGGTTGTGACTCTGATTACATCATCACGGAAAGCGTGGGAAAATCACGTTCTGAAATCTCATCGGCGCAAATCCCTTTACTGGCCACTTGTGAGATTTAGAAGCCATTATGCGGACTCTAAACCCCACCTATTGTCAATAGACATCTTACAGGGGCCTTATGGAAAGTTTCCAATGACTCCATAAGATGATTGTGCTCTGATACCAACCTTCCAAACTGACACCAAAAGGTTTGAATCACAAACCCCTGCAGCTATAATAGGAAAGAAGTGAACCCTGAAACAGTCAGCTTCCATTCAACACTCTTGCTCAGTGTTTTAACTGACATTCCTTTCCCAATAATGATGATTCAATCCCCTAGGTGATGATTCTTTTAACAGGGAGAATTAATGACATTGACTGTTGCAACGGTGTTAGCTTTTTGATTGCTACTCACAAGGTTATTTATTGATGTATCCCTATCGTGAAAAGAAAGTAAGATAGATTAGATTTTGACTCCATGGCATCTCTTGAGAACCATTTACATGGTAATATACTGCGTATTATTCAAGTATATACCTTAAGTATATACTTGATCGACTGAGTGACAAAGTGAGTGTGTGTGATGAAACACATGAGAAGGATGCCAGTACCCTCCACCTAGGGAGTTCAATTGCTTCATCCTTTCCCACACTATCTAAACAACAAGGATTTGCAACATAACCTTTGTGAAGGGACCAAGAACTAAAAATATTTTATTTTTAGATTCACAGTCGATTGTGGGGAACCAAGAGCTTAATGAGAGCGAGAAAACAAAATCAATTAATATTCAGAGAGTACTTGGAAAATTAATGGGATTAAAGGCTGGCAAATCCTCTGGACTGGAAGACCTAATCACTAAGATTTTAACGTTGGTGGATGCATTAGTTTTAGTCTTCCGGAAATCCCTAGTTTCTGGAATGGTCCCAATGGAATGGAATGCAGCAAATGTAACCCTGCTGCTCAAAAGTTGAGGGAGAGGGAAAACAGTTAGCCTGACATCAATTGTAGGGACAATTCCCAGAAGCTATTATTCAGGAAATATCAACAACGCACTTGAAAAATCATAATATGATCAGGTACTTGGTTTTATGGAAGGCAAATCATTTCTGGCAAATCCATTAGAATTTTTTGAGGGAGTAGGATCGATAAGATGGAGCAAATAGATGAATTATTACAAGGTGTTTGATAAGTCACCATACAAGTGGATGTTACACAAGGTTAGACATTGTGACAATCAGCACTCCTTCCCTCATGCAGAATAAATTGTTATTCCCTTTGAAAATTGGTATTGTTGCATCTGTCCTGATGAAGATAGCATGTCTGTTTTCTGAGCAATACTTAAGGTTAAATCTCATGAGGTAAAGGGATAATATGTGAATATGGATTAAGGATTGGCTAATGGACATAAAACAAAGAGTAGGAATAAACAGATCACTTTTGATATGGCAGCGTGTGACTGCTGGTGTATTGCAAGGTTTCAGCTATTTACATTCTAACTCAAATGAGGGAACATTAGTTCAATATATCTTAGTTTGTTGATGACAAAGCTAAGTGAGAATGTAAGCTGTGAGGTGGACTAAGTGGGAAAAACATCTCATGGCAAACGAGAAACACAATGCTATCGAACGGCACTCGGGTTAGATAGGGGGCCTCAGTGGGGAACGAGCATCCGAGGCCGTACTTAGCCCTGTTTTCTGTACCGAGGAGCTTCCCTTGCCGGAACCCCTCAATGTAGCGAAAGATCATGATGCCATTTTTAAATGCCATCCTGATCTCTGGAGCCCTCGATGTGACCACCTCCCCCCCTTCTCAGGTGGCACCAGCAGTGCCAGGGTACTGCCCTGCCTAAAGGACATGCACCTGGGGGCCAAAAATCCCCTGGGAGACCCCCACAAGTACTGTTCCGTCTGGTCCCCGTTTGTGGAGACCAGTATTGAATGGCATTTGCCCGAGGTCTCAGAGGCGAAGAGGGTAGATCCCAACGCCTCAGGTGCCTCGGGAAACTACATATTACTGTCTCGCTCTAATACGCATATTTACTAAAAAATAATCCAGCCCACAATGGGCGGGATTTACTTCGCAACGTCTCGGGAGATCACATTTGATCTCATGAGGCATTGCGAGCCAGGTAGATCCTGGGAGCAAGGTCTCTTGGCTTCTTCCGGCCACGTTGCGCCATGGCACGCTGATTTATGGGCGCAGCATGGCCGTTCAATTGCCCATAAAATTATATTGGCTACTAGTGATTAGATAAGAAATTAGATGAGAGGGCTTTATTTGGAAGAGAAATTGAGTAGAATGGGTGGGTGATTGGGTGGGTGAGTGTGTGGGTGAGCAGGTGGATGAGTGGGAGAGTGAACAAGTTGGTGACTGGGTGAGTGAGTGAATTGGTGAGCGGGCGAATGACTGATTGAGTGAGCGCATGTGATGAAGATTTTTGTTGAGTCAGGAAGCTTGTTGTTGGTGCATGGGACTATGAATGGTGGTGGTGAGTTGCGTTCTGCTGTTAATCACTGAGTTCCAGCAGAGATTAGACTGCACAAATTCTCGGGTAAGTATCTGGGATAAGTCGCATGTACCTAGCCAAGTTTCTCACACTAATATCGGTGTAAAAGATATTTGTGGAGTGTCTGGGCAGCACAAACCATCCCATCAGAGGTTTAATCGTCCCCAGCAATTACAGCACCTGTGTGCACGTCAGCCTTCCGCACAGTACTGATGCACATCACAAAATTAAGTCCAGATTTTACCGCTCTGGATTTCAAATGATTTGGGTCAATATTAGTTTTCACATGTAACGCTTAACCACCATCTCTCTCAACTTCTCCATTGTTGCCAGATTATCCGACTGGTTATCCAACATCCAGCACTCGATGAACATAAATGAACATTAAATATTGAGAGCACTGCAGCCATTGTTTTCAGTCCTTGGTCTAAGCTCTGTTCCTTAGCTACATACTCCATTGCTCACCATATTCTGAGATTAAGCCAGTCTGTTCATAACGTTGGCATCACATTTTGTCGCCAATTTTCACCTCTGTAACACTGCCCGACTTTGTCCCTGTCTCAGCTCAACTGCTGTTGTAACCCTCACTCGTGTCCTTGTTACTCCTAGACGCAATGATTCCAAAACACTCCTGGCTGGTCTGCCACATTATACCCTCTGTGAACTTGCGATCATCTAAACATTTGATGTCCGTGTCTTAACTGTCAACAAACCCTGTTCTGTGAACACCCATGTGTTCGCTGATCTACATGAGGTCCCGGTCAAGCAATGTCTTGACTCAATAATGTAAACTCCAACAACCCCACAACTCTGAGATATCTGTGCTCCTCTAACTCTGATCTCTTATCCATCCCAATAACCCTAACCCAATGCTCTACCATTCATTGCCACGGTTTCAGCTGCCTAGGCCCCAAGCTCTGGAATTCCCTCCCTACACCTCTTTGTCTCTTTATCTCTCTCCCTCGCTTTCCTCCTTTAAGACGCTTCTCAAAACCTACCTTTTTTGACCAAGCTTTTGGTCATCTGACCTAATTCTTCCTTATGTGGCTCGGTATCACATTTTGTTTTAGAATGTTGCTGTGAGGTGCCATGGAACATTTCATTACATTAAAGGTGCTATATAAATAGATGTTGCTGTTGCCGTAGGTTGTTGTTTTGAGCTGGGTGAATCTTGTCCTCATCTAATATCCACATCTATTTCCTTTCTGTACAAGAGGTGCTTGCTGAGTGCAATTTGGATTCTGTATTTTTCTACACAACCACATCTGAAAATAACTATTTGGCTGCGAACTATTTTGGGAAATTCTGCGGATATGAAACGCACTATATGAACACACATATTTTTCTTTCTTACTTCCATTTAAAATGAGTTTACCAACCTCAACATAACACCAAATATCCATGACGCCATATTAAAAACAAATCTCCAAAACCTGTCACCAACTTGTATGCTGTTCTGAGTAAAAGACATATTGTTGCGGCAGAGGTGAGAGCACTTCATTCTTCACCTCAGCAGTTTTATAACTTCCTTGATGTTTTCACCAGTGGATAAAGTGGAAATATATTCTCCTCTTGTCACTTACCTTTGCAAGTGTACACTCTAATAATTTATCAAAGGGGCATTGACTTCATAAAAGAGTGTTTGGCAAATCATTATATAATTTGAGGAGAGAAAGAAGATGGTAAAGCCCTTTGGCTCGTCCTTCACGATAACGTTTGATGCAAGTGCCATAATGTTGCATTTTGACATCAGGTTGTAAGTTTGTTTGCATGTTGACAAAAGGCTTGTCAAGTACTTTTTCATTTTAAAGAAATATGCAAACAATATGTGCCTCAGATGTCTGCAGTTTAATTTTGAAAATTAAGATTTAAATGTTTTTAACACAAAGACTGATCCTAACAAATTCCTCATTATTCAATTTTAATGTTGCACTTATGGCAATTACGGTTCAATAGATCCACTGTTGATGTGTGCTGTCAATGAAAGTTTAAACAATGGGCTGGATTCATCCGCCCCGCCCACCGCAAGGTCGCCACGGGCGGGACACAGACCACGTAAAGGTGCATTGACCTCGGGCGGGAATTTCTGGTCAGCGGACGGACGTGGCTGAAGAATCGCGCACAAAACATTTGCTATGCTTTAAATAAGGTTCTATTGAATGAAATCAAACAGAGGATTTAGCTCATATTTGAAAAGAACATTGCTGGGCACATGTAAAACCAATAAATAATCAGTGCCCACAGTTTGCTAACGTAATTCTTATACCATCAATACACTTTTTTCGTAGATGGTAACTCATCAAGTGTATAAAATAAAATTGAGGAACTTGATTGACAATTGTTGCTGTTGCTCGGATGTGTGAAGCAGTTTGAGTCATTTTGGTCGTTACTGGCTCTGGTCTGAAAGATAAATGGTGATGTTTTATATCGCATGTATTTTAATTTTTCTACTTATGGAACAAAAATCAGCAGTTTTCCTGCGACAAACAACAATTTTGGTTTTAGGATTTTTGAAGAAGATTTGCATTAATGCAAAGTTTACATTGTATAATGCTTTTGTATTTGAAAACCAGAAAGCCATTTAACACAAAAGCAGAGAAAAAATAATAACTGAACCCTGCCAGGACCCCATTTCCAACTATACTGACCCCTCCGGATTAGAGGAGAAATCCATCAATTCAATAACCTGCTTTTGATTATAGCCAAGAGAAATTGGAACCAGTCACAATGAATAATGGAACGAAAATTATATCCACTTTGTTAACGAGAATTATATGGTAGACTATCTACGGTCTAGAAGAACAACACCGATTTATCATGTAATGGTGTGTCTGCAGCTTTCGTCTTAATTTAAGGTTGGCGCCGTGGGCATGCCCAAATGCCTCAAAACAGTTCAGGCAATTAACCAAACAAACACTAATTACCCTGTTGTGTTATGCCCTCCGCTTTGCCTGTTGTACCAGTTCGTAATCCTTCATTTTATTCTGTGCCAACTCCTGATGTGCTGGGGATAAACACTATTTGCTATAACTGGGAGCACTATTAAATAGAAAATCGTTGCTATAACTGGGAGCACTATTAAATAGAAAATCTTAGCGAAACAGTGTAGTCTGTACATTATCAAAGCCATAAGCACTCAGTTCCATACTTTTTTTTAGCTGGCTCGTGTTGCGTCCAACCATATTGAGATTAGTCGCAGACCTTCTTTTAATCGGGGTTTATTGGTTGGTTAGTTAGTTGAGGAAAACATTAAACTAATAATTTACTGACTTTTCAATTCCAGTGGAGAAGTTTGCCCACCCCAAGTGCAAACTGGAACTTTGGCTGCTCTGCACCTGACTTCCAGTATGTGTCCAATTTTTCAATTTGCATAAAGGAAGAAAATAACCCCTTACTGTCCATGCACTAGTTGATGTACTTGCCAGTGTTCCTTCTTCAGATCTAATGTTGCTTATGAATCCACTTCATTAACTCCATTTGGGCTTACTTGAATATATGGGCAGCATGGTAGCACAGTGGTTAGTGAAGTGTTGGGTGCTCTGCTACACAGATGAACCAACACGGTTGTGAATGGTGCAACACAGTTTTATTCCAAACATCTATTTACATTGGTAAAATGTTTACTGAGGTTTGATCATGACCCTTGATTCTGTGGACCTATTCCTAATTCTATCTTGTAGTGGCACTCAGCACATGGTGGATGTCTGAGTGGCCTGCAATGAGCTCTGTGCCCTCAGCCGTCTCCTGCTCGAGTACCCAGGAAGTGTTGTGTTCCCTGTTTTGTACTGTGTATGCTCTTGCCTGTGATTGGCTGTCATGTTGTGTGTGTTGATTGGTCCGTTGATCTGTCCATCAGTATGTATGTATGTATGTGCTATGATGTTTACCTGAATATCATAACATCCCCCCTTTTCTACAAGAACATGTGCCCACGTGGTCATAAATAGAGATGTGTACCGAGTGTAGCTAAATGTGTGTGTGTGCAATATTTACAGCATGTACATGGGGCTAAACTATATACAAGAGGCGATGTCGGGTGCGACATAACAACGTGGTTGTACCATAAACAAAGTACAGTTGAACGATAAACCAAATTCCTGTAACGATAAGAACACAAACACATAATAAGGTAGGGGAACTGGCAGCATGGGTTGGTACCTGGGACTTCGATGTTGTGGCCATTTCGGAGACATGGATAGAGCAGGGACAGGAATGGATGTTGCAGGTTCCGGGGTTTAGTTGCTTTAGTAAGCTCAGAGAAGGAGGCAAAAGAGGGGGAGGTGTGGCGCTGCTAGTCAAGAGCAGTATTACGGTGGCTGAGAGGATGCTAGATGGGGACTCATCTTCCGAGGTAGTATGGGCTGAGGTTAGAAACATGAAAGGAGAGGTCACACTGTTGGGAGTCTTCTATAGGCCTCCAAATAGTTCTAGGGATGTAGAGGAAAGGATGGCGAGGATGATCCTGGATAAGAGCGAAAGTAACAGGGTAGTTATTATGGGAGACTTTAACTTTCCAAATATTGACTGGAAAAGATATAGTTCGAGTACAATAGATGGGTCGTTTTTTGTACAGTGTGTGCAGGAGGGTTTCCTGACACAGTTTGTTGACAGGCCAACAAGAGGCGAGGCCACGTTGGATTTGGTTTTGGGTAATGAACCAGGCCAGGTGTTGGATTTGGAGGTAGGAGAGCACTTTGGGGACAGTGATCACAATTCAGTGACGTTTATGTTAATGATGGAAAGGGATAAGTATACACCGCAGGGCAAGAGTTATAGCTGGGGGAAGGGCAATTATGATGCCAATAGACGTGACTTGGGGGGGGGATAAGGTGGAGAAGTAGGCTGCAAGTGTTGGGCACACTGGATAAGTGGAGCTTGTTCAAGGATCAGCTACTGCATGTTCTTGATAAGTATGTACCGGTCAGGCAGGGAGGAAGGCGCCGAGCGAGGGAACCGTGGTTTACCAAAGAAGTGGAATCTCTTGTTAAGAGGAAGAAGGAGGCCTATGTGAAGATGAGGTGTGAAGTTTCAGTTGGGGCGATGGATAGTTACAAGGTAGCGAGGAAGGATCTAAAGAGAGAGCTAAGACGAGCAAGGAGGGGACATGAGAAGTATTTGGCAGGAAGGATCAAGGAAAACCCAAAAGCTTTCTATAGGTATGTCAGGAATAAGCGAATGACTAGGGAAAGAGTAGGACCAGTCAAGGACAGGGATGGGAAGTTGTGTGTGGAGTCTGAAGAGATAGGCGAGATACTAAATGAATATTTTTCGTCAGTATTCACTCAGGAAAAAGATAATGTTGTGGAGGAGAATGCTGAGCCCCAGGCTAATAGATTAGATGGCATTGAGGTACGTAGGGAAGAGGTGTTGGCAATTCTGGACAGGCTGAAAATAGATAAGTCCCCGGGACCTGATGGGATTTATCCTAGGATTCTCTGGGAGGCCAGGGAAGAGATTGCTGGACCTTTGGCTTTGATTTTTATGTCATCATTGGCTACAGGAATAGTGCCAGAGGACTGGAGGATAGCAAATGTGGTCCCTTTGTTCAAAAAGGGGAGCAGAGACAACCCCGGCAACTATAGACCGGTGAGCCTCACGTCTGTAGTGGGTAAAGTCTTGGAGGGGATTATAAGAGACAAGATTTATAATCATCTAGATAGCAATAATATGATCAGGGATAGTCAGCATGGCTTTGTGAAGGGTAGGTCATGCCTCACAAACCTTATTGAGTTCTTTGAGAAGGTGACTGAACAGGTAGACGAGGGTAGAGCAGTTGATGTGGTGTATATGGATTTCAGCAAAGCGTTTGATAAGGTTCCCCACGGTAGGCTATTGCAGAAAATACGGAGGCTGGGGATTGAGGGTGATTTAGAGATGTGGATCAGAAATTGGCTAGCTGAAAGAAGACAGAGGGTGGTGGTTGATGGGAAATGTTCAGAATGGAGCTCAGTCACAAGTGGAGTACCACAAGGATCTGTTCTGGGGACGTTGCTGTTTGTCATTTTTATCAATGACCTAGAGGAAGGCGCAGAAGGGTGGGTGAGTAAATTTGCAGACGATACTAAAGTCGGTGGTGTTGTCGATAGTGTGGAAGGATGTAGCAGGTTACAGAGGGATATAGATAAGCTGCAGAGCTGGGCTGAGAGGTGGCAAATGGAGTTTAATGTAGAGAAGTGTGAGGTGATTCACTTTGGAAGGAATAACAGGAATGCGGAATATTTGGCTAATGGTAAAGTTCTTGAAAGTGTGGATGAGCAGAGGGATCTAGGTGTCCATGTACATAGATCCCTGAAAGTTGCCACCCAGGTTGACAGGGTTGTGAAGAAGGCCTATGGAGTGTTGGCCTTTATTGGTAGAGGGATTGAGTTCCGGAGTCAGGAGGTCATGTTGCAGCTGTACAGAACTCTGGTAAGGCCGCATTTGGAGTATTGCGTACAGTTCTGGTCACCACATTATAGGAAGGACGTGGAGGCTTTGGAGAGGGTGCAGAGGAGATTTACCAGGATGTTGCCTGGTATGGAGGGAAAATCTTATGAGGAAAGGCTGATGGACTTGAGGTTGTTTTCGTTGGAGGGAAGAAGGTTAAGAGGAGACTTAATAGAGGCATACAAAATGATCAGGGGGTTGGATAGGGTGGACAGTGAGAGCCTTCTCCCGCGGATGGAAATGGCTGGCACGAGGGGACATAGCTTTAAACTGAGGGGTAATAGATATAGGACAGAGGTCAGAGGTAGGTTCTTTACGCAAAGAGTAGTGAGGCCGTGGAATGCCCTACCTGCTACAGTAGTGAACTCGCCAACATTGAGGGCATTTAAAAGTTTATTGGATAAAGATATGGATGATAATGGCATAGTGTAGGTTAGATGGCTTTTGTTTCGGTGCAACATCGTGGGCCGAAGGGCCTGAACTGCGCTGTATTGTTCTATGTTCTATGTTCTATGTACATTAACACAGTGGTAGTATGAGTTCAATGTACAAGCAGTCTCATAAGTCCAGTCTAGTAGGTGGGTGCCGAATTCGGGTTGACCGTTAGGGTGGCACACCATTCATCACCCGGATTGATCGTGTTAACTTGCACCGGCTGGTGGGTCCTGGGTGGAGACATTCGGTTCCCATTAATGACCGCAACACGGAAGGCATCACGGTCGTCTGTGTCACTGGTCTGGACATCGTCTGGGCACGATTCGTAATAAGGAGGCTGAATGGTCCGCACGTCCCTGCGAGGTTGTCGGAGTTGTGGAAGATTGACAGATTGAGTAGCTCGACAGCAAGCAGCATAGTGGCCCACCTTGCCACAGCGGAGGCATTGTCGGGTTCTTGCGGGACATTACCGCTTTAAATGTGCGGCTCCACAGTTGTCGCATGTTGTGACGTCTTGGCGTTCGTTGCGCCACTGCGCATGCGCGGTTTGGTCTTGCGTCGGGCACGCCTGCGCATCACGTCCCTCGGTGTTGCCGTAGTTTTTGGCGCGCACAAGCGCAGGAGGCCTCGAAAAGCGCACAAAATGTCCGCCCTCGTCCGGGCTGCGGGCCGGGAGGAACTCGATCGCCTGGATCCGTTCAGCCTCGTAGGGCGCCTGCCTCGCTGATCCGGCCGCATAGGACCCCTGCCGCACCGATTCGGCCGCCTGAAATTGGGTATAATGGCTAGTCGCGTTTTCGTGCAGGACACAGGCTTCGATTGCGGAGGCTAAGGTGAGGCCTTTTATTTTTAAGAGCTGCTGACGTAGGGTGCCCGAGGTGACCCCAAAAACGATCTGGTCCCGAATCATGGAGTCGGAGGTGGTGTCGTAACCGCAGGACTGCGTGAGGATGCGGAGATGCGTAAGGAATGACTGAAAGGGCTCATCCTTACCCTGCAGGCGCTGCTGGAAGAGATACCTCTCGAAGCTTTCGTTGACCTCGACGTTGAAGTGTTGGTCGAGCTTGAGAAGGACCGTCTTGTATTTGGTCTTGTCCTCGCCTTCCACGAACACCAGGGAATTGTAGACATGGATGGCGTGTTGACCTGCCGTGGTGAGGAGGATGCCGATCTTTCTGGTGTCCGAGGTGCTTTCCTTTTTGTTGGCTTCCAGAAAGAGCTGGAAGCGCTGTTTGAACAGCTTCCAATTAACGCCGAGGTTTCCAGCGACTTGCAGCGGCTGCAGTGTGTTGACGGTGTCCATGGCGCAGGATGGCAGATTCCAGAGGATCTTTAGGTAGGTACCAAATTCACACCTGGTACTATAGAGTGTTGGGTGCTCTGCCACACAGATGAACCAACACAGTTGTGAATGGTACAACGCAGTTTTATTCCAAATATCTATTCACATTGGTAAACTGTTTACTGAGGTTTGATCATGACCCTTGATTCTGTGGACCTATTCCTAATTCTATCTTGTAGTGGCACTCAGCACATGGTGGATATCTGAGTGGCCTGCAATGAGCTCTGTGCCCTGAGCCGTCTCCTGCTCGAGTGCCCAGGAAGTGTCGTGTTCCCTGTTTTGTACTGTGTATGCTCTTGCCTGTGATTGGCTGTCGTGTTGTGTGTGTTGATTGGTCCGTTGATCTGTCCATCAGTATGTATGTATGTATGTGCTATGATGTTTACCTGCATATCATGACAGTTAGCACAGTTGCTTCACAGCTTCAGGGTCCCAGGTTTGATTGCCGGCTGGGTCACTGTCTGTGCGGAGTCTGCACGTTCTCCCCGTGTCATAGAATCAGAGAATTTACAGTGCTTAAAAGATCATTCGGCCCATCGAGCCTGCACCGGCCCTTACAAAGCCCAAGTATCTACTCTATCCCCGTAACCCAGTAACCCCCACTTAACATTTTTTGGACACTAAGGGCAATTTAGCATGGCCAATCCACCTAACCCGCACATCTTTGGACTGTGGGAGGAAACCGGAGCACGCGGAGGAACCCACACAGACACGGGGAGAACGTGCAGACTCCGCACAGACAGTGACCCAGCCGGGAATCGAACCTGAGACCCTGGAGCTGCGAAGCAACTGTGCTAACCACTATGCAACCGTGTTGCTCGTGCTGCCCACGTGTCCGGGTGCTCCGGTTTCCTCCCACAGTCCAAAGATGTGCAGGTTAGATGGATTGACCATGCTAAATTGCCCTTAGTGTCCAAAAAGGTTAGGAGGAGTAATTTGGTTACGGGGATAGGGTGGAAGTGAGGGCTTAAGTGGGTCGGTGCAGACTCGATGGGCCGAATGGTCTCCTTCTGCACTGTATGTTCTATGAATCTGTATGTATATTATCCAGTGACCCCGACTGGAACGATACATGTGGGCACTGGGAGAGAACAAAATCAGGCTCAGTTGTGATGTGCTGCCTCCCATGTCAAATATATTACATGAAGAATGATTACAAAGTATCAAATGATTGTCATCAAGGTTGGCATTATACCCCAATGAGTCATGGTGTACAGAAAGGGAGCAAAGGCAGAAAAAATGGTGGGAGAATTGGATGCAAATGTAATTTCCCTGATGAATATAATTAAAACCAATGACTGCAGACAAACAGTCTGGGTCTCCTCTTTCCACTACACTGTTAACTGCAATCAATTCCCAACTTCGAACAGCTTTCCTAACTTTTAAGTTAAAGAATATTTGAAAACTATCATAAACTACAAACTGATCTCTCATACTATTGCTCATAGACAAAATAAAGACAAAAATGTGGACGACAGTAAGCCTAGAATTTGACAAAGTCGTCTAACTTATTACTTAGTCTGAATTGGTCAGAATTGCAAGAGCTGCTTGTGTAGCCATTTGCAAGCTTTTATAGACCTGGGGTGCGATTCCCCGAGCCCGCGCCGGGCCGGAGAATCGCCGGGGGCAATGTGAATCCCTCCCCGCTGCCCCGATGCCGGCTGCCGGCTTCTCCTGTGCCGGTTTTTCGGCAGGGGCGGGAATCGCGTCGCGCCGGTCGGGGGCCATTGGTAGCGGCCCCTCTGGCGATTCTCCACCCCGCGATGGGCCGAGTGGCCGCCCGTTTTCGGCCGGTCCCGCCGCTGTAAATCAAACCAGGTCCGTACCAGTGGGATCTGGCTCTGCGGGCAGCCTGCGGAGTCCTCGGGGAGTTGGGGGGGGGTGCGGGGGGATCTGGCCCTGGGGGATGTCCCCAGGGTGGCCTGGCTCGCGATTGGGGCCCACCGATCCGCGGACGGGCCTGTGCCGTGGGGGTACTCTTTCCCTCCGCGCCGGCTGCTGTCAACCTCCGGCATGGCCGGCGCGGAGAAGAACATCCCTGCGCATGCGCTGGGATGATGCCAGCACACGCTGGGCTCCTGCGCATGCGCCAACTCACGCCGGCTGGCGGAGACCCTTCGGCACTGGTTGGCGTGGCGCCAAGCCCTTCCTCACCGGCTGGCACGGCGCCAACCCTGCCGGCGCCGGCATAGCCCCTGAAGGTGCGGGGGATTCGCACCTTCCGGCCGGAACGATGCCGGAGTGGTTCACGCCACTCCTCGCCAACAGTACGACCCACCCCGCTGGGTAGGGGAGAATCCCACCCCTGAGCTTTTCAAACCATCTTGTCATTGACTTGCTAGTTAAATATTTTCAGAATTCAAGAACTAAATCATAGAATGTTTCAGGGACACAGAAAGAGGCCACTTGGCCCATCTTGGCTGCAACATGTTGGAAGACAAAGATAATTTTAAGGGGTTTATATTTGTATCGCTAAAAATTAGAAATACGGTATAATTTTCAGTGGGTTTAATTCAATGTTTTCTGTGTAAGGAAGGGTAAACCGATAGTTAGATTTCTGCGGGACAAAGGTGTTTGTATGTGTGGGAGGTTTAATTTCACTTCAAACTGTGCCTCTAGTGTGCTTGGAGAGAATTATAGCGTGAAGAATAAATAAAAGCTAGGAGAAGCACAAAGTCTTTGCTTAGTAACCATGAGGGCACTTTCCAGAAGGAAGGTATTTCCTTTGTTCCTAGTTTAACCAGAAACCATGGAAGTTGGAGACAGGATACCGGGGAGTGAACATCTCTCAACTCTGGCAGAAGAAGGTTGGACAGTGTATGGAGGCTGCAAAAGGCAGACTTCCCAAAGAACCAGATTAAGTCCAGACAACCAGGGAATTGGGACAGCAAATATGTCCAAGGAAGACTGAAGTTAGGAACAGATGCCAAAAATTGAACAAGGTTGTTCAGGAGAATTTAAGGGAAAAGCAGACAAAGTATTCTCAGTGAAAGAAGAAGCTGCAGCAACCAGATTTAAATTGAAACCAAAGAGAAAATTCTGGAAAATCTCAGCAGATCTGGCAGCATTTGCAGGGAGATAAAAGAGCTTAATGTTTTGAGTCCAGATAACCCTTTGTCAAACCCTTTGTTAAATTGAGACAGCAGACTTCAGTGGTAAATCAAAAGATTGATGTCATCTTAATACAGTCTGAGAATAGATAGAGCAATTGTGAAGAATTGATGCAACAGTCAAGACAAAGAAATCCTGAAGAAGGAATTCCAAATCGTGGATGCTGGATTCCTTGTTAAAAGTGGAGCAGACATTTTGTTTGAAAGGGTAGTTCAGAGTGGATTTTTAATAAAAAGAACTGAGAGAAGGCATTGTTTAAAAGAAGATTTGAAATGTGGAAGCTATTTTCCTGTTTTCAGGATAGGTGCTCCCTCCAGCAGAGAATCGGGATCAATTCCTGCTGGTGATAGGAACGAAGCTGACATGCCATTCAATGGCACCATCGAGGATCAGGGAATGGCTGGACCTGGACCTGGACTTGAGAGGGGCAGGGCCTAATCTTGCTGACAGGTCCTGCTCCTTAGGGATTGGGGTGTTATTTTTAATACTGTTGCAACAGCCTCTGCCTTTCAAGGTCACTGGCACGGCCACCCATCACGAGTAAGGGAACCCCCTAATTGTGGCCACCCTCTCAGTCCCATCCCCCCCCCCACTTCAGGCCCGCACCGTGTAAGTTCTAACATGGCACCTCGCAGTGCAAGGGCGCGGGATTCAAGGGGTTGAGTAGCTTCCCTACACTTGCTTCCAAGGTGCCAGGGAGTCCTTCAGGGAGAGTGGAAGTTGGGGGTGGCTTGGCCTGGACTGAAAGCGCTTAGCTCGGGGGTCTTTCCTGGGATGGGGATCGTTTCTGGTCTTCCCATCTGTAGCCTTTAAAGCCTTAAAACTCTCTTTTAGCTTGTCAAGATCAAATATATGCGAGAGGAAAATGAAAGTCTTCTCTCTGTAGCCCAAAACCATACAAACTGTCTTTCAACTTGTCAAGACCAAAGATCTGCGGGATGAAGGTCAAGGTTTTACTTTCAATATGGTGGAAACCATTGAGGTGCTTTTATCCCAGTCAATTTCATCATCCTTTAACTTCTTCAAGCCTCTGTGCATACTTAGAAGCTTAAAAGGTTTGAACGGCATTGTTTTCATTCAATTTCACAGCCTCTTTATTGACAGGTCCAGGCAATTTCAAAGGAATGTCAACTATTGTTCATTTCTATAGCTCTACAAGGGTCTATTGACTCTAAAGTTCTTCCTCTTTTGAGAAGCTGTTCTTTCTAACCACAGTTTGATCAAAGAGGCTGTCTCCTTGCTCTGGAGTGCATCCTAGAAAGACCAGGTGTATTCCTTCCTTTGAAATTACCTGGAAACAGAACCAAGCTTTCAGGCCTCAAACCTCTCATCAGAAATGTGATAAGACATCAGGAAGTGCTTAACACTTGCCAATAAACCTTCCCAAAAATGTCAGATCTCTTTAGAAATGAAAACATTTCTATGAAAAGCAGAATAAGATTACTAATATATTACATCTGGTCAATGTCATATGGATACAAAAATTGGAATATAAGCAAGACAATGGATGATAAATTAATGATAAAATCTGAGATATGAATTGGAGAACACAAGGCCATTTTGAGGAAAGCAGGCTCACAAGAAGAACTTTTTGCAGGTAATCACCAAGTGACTACCACAATTCTTTATGCATGATGTTAGGAGAGAAAAACTAGAGCATCTGGTAGGAACAGGTAAAATTTGAGGGTAACAGAGCAAGAGAGACAAAGGAGGAAACACTCTGACAACTTGAGAAGCAGAACTGGTACAAAATTTGAGAACACCAAGATGTTGTCTATTGTCAAGGACATGAAAGTTGGGGAGCCAAAATTGCCAACATTGTAAAACAAGGAAGAAGAAGGAGATGACAACAACAACCATGGTGACTGTTAGAATGTAAATTCAATGAATGAAGTCAGGAAATAACAGCTCCGTAGTGGTGACTACAAAATTACTGAATTGTCATAAAATCCTATCTACTTCACTAATGTCCTTTAGGGAAGGGAAATCTGCTGTCCTTACCGAGGCTAGCTCCAGGTCCACAGAAATGTGGTTGCCTCTTGTCGAAACAAAACCCTGCCTTCACACTGAGTATATCATGCTGATAGCATTATCATTGTGCTAGATTCAGAACAGATCTAGCAGCTCAGAATTGGACATCCATTAGGCACTGTGGGCCATCAGGAGCAACAAAGTTGCACTCAACCCCAAACTGTCACCTCATGGCCTGCCATACCCCCAACACCAAGCCAGGAGATTAACCCTGGCTCAATGAGGAGTGCAGGAGGGCATACCAGGCAGTAATACCAGAGGAAACTAAAACTGAGGCACCAACCTAATGAAGCTACAACACAGGACTACATGCATGCTAAACAACATGTGATAGACAGAACTAAGTGATCCAAGAATCAACAGATCAGATCAAGTGAATGATGGTGGGCAATTCAACAACTAACAGGGAGAGGGTTGTAGAAACCAACTATTTTCTAATACACCTGATAGGTAAAAGATAGCTACTTAGCCTTAGTTTTAAATGCCCATTTTAAATTAAGGATTTCAACACTCATAACCTCAGGTCATTTCAAAACATATAGCTTCAACAGAACAGAGACACAAAACAGCATGACACAGCATAATCCCATTACAGATTAAAACAGCACTTTTACTGAGCTAACAAATACATTTGCAAGACAGTTTGACACTATACTTGTGCTGTACCATTTATCAGATCAAGGACATAGCAATACCACAGTAACATTAGGGTGCTATTGTCCACAATGTGGATAATAGCGAAGTCAGCAGAAGTCCAGTTTGAACTGGATTTGATAATGGCACAGAATCACATTCCATAACATGCACAAGTATTCAAACATGAAACATTTAAAACTAATGTTGCACATTGAAGATTGACAACTAACCGTCAAATCAAACTCATTTGATTCTAACCCAAACCAATTAGGATGACTGAGAGGTGTAGATAGATGGCTAAAGACTGATATGATTTTGTATAACCATGACGGTCCGTACCGCCATCTTTATTCCGGAATCATCTATACTTTGATCTAAACTATTCGCTGTCTCTATACTTTCACTTTTCCACTCTAACTCTTGAAGTAAATGCAAGCTATTTCACCGTAAGCAAGAAACCATTTCTGTATCAGTTTGAAAGTTAAATTTTGTACAAGTTGCTTCTCTTTAAGCCCATTTTGCTAGCCGGACTTATTAGAGAATAAGATTTAAGTGACTCTCAATTGTAATCAAATAGAGGTAATAAACAATTCTTATTTGCACCCGAGAAGTTTTAACTCAAATTTCTACTGAGTTTTAGTGTTCGCATGGTAGATCTCTTTCAAGGGTCCACAAATATCTCCATCCTTAGTGGTGGGATTACCAGTATGTCAGTGCAATAGACAAAGCTGAAGCATTTGCAAACCTCTTCATCCAGAATTGCCTAGTGGATGATCCATTTTGGCCTCTTCCTCGGGGTCCAGAATCACAGATGCCAATCTTCAGCAAATGTGATTCACTCCACATGACATTAAGAAACTGCTAAAGGCACCATATACAGCAAAGACAATAGTTCTGACGATTTGTCTTTCAGTACTGTTACAACATGGCCTCCTTCTGCACTGTAAATTCTATGATTCTATGAACACTGCTATCCACCTGACTGTGTGAAAAATCGCCCAGTTGTTTCTTGTCCACAAAAAGCAGGACAAAACCAATCTGACCAAATGCCACTCGATCTGTCTGCTCTTGAGCAAAGTGATGGCAGGTGTGGTCAACAGTGCTATCAAGCAGCACTTGCTCAGCAATAACATGCTCATGGACACTCAGTTTTGGTTCTGCCAGGGCCACTCGGCTCCTGACACAGCCTTGGTTCAAATATGGACAAAGGAACTGAATTCAAGAGGTGAGATGAAAGTGATTGCCCTTGACATCAAGACAACATTTGACTGAGTTGAAATTGATATTTATTTGATTGATATTTATTTGTTGTCACATGTACCGAAGTACAGTGAAAAGTATTTTTCTGCGGCCAAGGGAACATAATAGACAAAAGAATCATTGACAGAGTACATTGACAGTGGTGCATCAACAAATAGTGATTGGTTACAGTACGGAGCAATGCCAAACAAGAGCAGCATAGGGCATTGTGAATATTCTTACAGGGAACAGATCAGTCCAAGGGGAAGTCGTAGCTGTGGGAAGAAGCTATTCCTATGTCTGGATGTGCGGGTCTTCAGACTTCTGTATCTTCTGCCTGATGGAAGGGTCTGGAAGAGAGCAAAGCTTGGGTGTGAGGGGCCTCTGACAGTGCTGTCTGCCTTTCTGAGGCAGCGCGAGGTGTGCACAGAATCAGTGGGAGGATGGCAAGCTTGTGTGATGCGTTGGGCTGAGTTCACCACACTCTGCAGTTTCTTGCGATCTTGGGTCGAACAGTTGCCATACCAAGCTGTAATGCTGCTGGATAGGATGCTCTCTATGGCACATCTGTAGAAGTTTGTGAGAGTAAATGCAGACATGCCGAATTTCTTTAGCTTCCATCGGAAGTAGAGACGTTGTAGGGCTTTCTTGACTGTTGCATTAACATGAGAACTTAAAACTATCGACCATCTCTACTTCGGAGCCATTGATGAAGACAGGGGGTGGGTGTCGTACTACGCTTCCTGAAGTCGATGATCAGTTCCTTGGTCTTTCCAGCATTTAGAGAGAGATTGTTTTCGGTACACCATGCAACCAGTTGGGGTGCTCTTTCAGAGGGTCGGTGCAGACTCGAATGGCCGAATGGCCTCCTTCTGCATTGTAGGAATTCTATGATTCTATGATTCTGTGCTCACGTCTCTCTTTCTCTCTCACAGTCACACACATGGCCGTTTGCGCAGGCACACATCGCAGCCTGTAGCATTAACAGCTTCCAAATAAAGCTCTACGTTTTGGTTGAACTTCCAAGGCCTGCAGACTCAATCTTGAATCCACCACATAAAAACTGGCAACAAGGTAGGCGAACAGTGTTTGTAGGCACTCAAATAAGAATGTTGAACAGTGTTTGTAGGCATCCATAGCAAAAATGATAAAATCATCACTACATAAAAGCTGGCAACAAGGAGGCGCCAAACAATGATTGCAGCCTCCGTAAAAAATGGAAAATCACTGAAAAATCCAAAGGAAACAACCTGAGAGAAAACCGGCATGTGCTCCGCCTGAAACGAACTCGGTAGCCGAGTAGCAAGTACCCTGCAACACCAAATGTAGAGCTGGGGGTGTAACAAAACACAAAGAGAAACAGGCTGTGCTCAAGTTGTGCCTTGTTTTGGGGAGAAAGGAAGCAAGTTAGTGCTAAAAATTTGTGACGTGTACACGCAGGTCCTTCCATAGAGGAAAATGGTGGGAGGTTTTGATGAGACCATTTTATGGGAATACAGATTGATGGAGCTCGGATACCGGACCATTTAACTATTTTGTTCAAGCTGACAAGATAGCAGCTGATATAAAAGTCCTAACATTCCTAAACTTAATGGGGGTGAAAACATTTAACTTAGGAGTCAGGTACAACCAGAAAAGCTAGGCACAAAAACACACAAAGAAATAGTGGAAATGTTACAGGGCCGCTCTTCACCAAAACGTTTCGTCACCACAGGAAGGTTTAGGCTTCATAACCTTGAAGAAGCATGCTGTTGTCTTCAACAGTGAGCTGGGAAGTATGAAGAATATCTCAGTAAAGCTGAAAATCTAGGAAGAAAGTCAGGTGAGATGCTTAAAGGCTAGGTCAGTGCTTTATGCAATCAGACCTAAAGTAGAGGCAGACTGATCAGAATGGAAGTCCTTGATCCCGTTAACATGAGTGATTGGGTACGTTAATCATACCCATGATGAAAAAAGGTGGATCGGTATGCATTTGTGATGATTTTAAAGTCACTATTAATCCTGTATTCTGTGCAGAACAGTATCTCCTGCCGCTGATGGTTGACCTATTGCTGGGTCAGCGGCAGACCAACATTTCAGTAAAACCGAACAAAACTTTAGAAAGTGAGTATTCACTCAGGATGAGCAAGCGCTCGCAAGGAGCTACACCACCAATGAGAAATAGGTCCTGCTGTTACTCGAGAAAAATCAGGTCCAATGTCACATGCCATTCACACGGATGATGAAAGTGTTTGGCGACATTATACTTACCAACTATTAGTGTCACAAAGTGAAATCGCTGAAACATTTCAAGTAGTATTTCCATCGGAAAATCTAAGCAGTGATACTTTTGAACAGAGACTAAACACAAAGACAAGATCAGTGGTATTGTCACTGGACTAGTAAACCAGAGAGCATTACTCTGGGGACCCAGGTTCAAATCCGCCACGGCAGATGGTGAAATTTGAATTCAATAAAAACCCTGGTATTAAAAGTCAAATGCTGACCATGAAAACATTGTCGAATTGTCGTAAAAACACATCTGGTTCACAAATGTCCTTTAGGGAAGGAAATCTGCCATCATAACCTGGTCTGGCTTACATGTGACTCCAGATCCACAGCAATGTGGTTGACTTTTAACAGCCCTCTCAAGGGCAAGTAGGGGTGGGCAATAAATGCTGGCCCAGCCTGCGATGCCCACATCCTATGAATGGAGAGAGAGAAGACTTTAACTTTCTTCTCACATCTTTGATCCTGAAAGACAGTTTAAAGGTTTTAAAGACTATAGATGGGAAGTATAGCCAAACAACCCCATCCAGGGAAAGACCCCGACCTGAGCCCTTCCAGCCCAATCTAACCTTGATAATGAAATGTAAATGGGATTTAATTAGATCTATGTTCCTGCTGGTCACAGGAGCCAGCTGAGTGGCCGAGAGACTCGCAATGGGCATCAATCCTGTTTTGGGCCTCATGCCTGATTCAACAGGCCATCTTGATTCCCGCCGCTTACTCGCGGCCCCAGCAAAACCGCCCCATATATTCCCACATCCTAATTTTAGCCTGACCAATACCTGGTATAGCTTTAATATTGGCTCTTTGCTTGTGAAAGTAAGATGAGTTTATGGGCAATGACAGCCCTACAGAGTCTTAGTGAAACAACAGTTCTTCATTGGTGGAATTTTATGCAGGCAGCATTTGGGCCTGCCAAAGTCAATGAGCTTTAGAACTGCTCGCCACATTTTACAATCTCACCCCTGTCCCAACAGGACCATAAAATTCTGCCCTGTGCATATTTTATGTTTTGACTGCTTTATTTCCACAGCACTGAGCACTTTCCAAGTACACCGTAGCCAAGTGACGATTCTTCAAGCATGAGCACAGTTAATGGGTCTATACTCAATGGTGGAGGTTATCCCAACCCAAGCTCAATTTATCCTCATTCTCTGCAATGCGATTTCAGATGGAATCACTCAATGATGGTCAGAAACAGGAATTCTGGCTGATTTACTCCCCCCCCCCACCCCATCCACCACCACCACCCCCCCCCCCCCCAACCCCCCACCCACTCTGGCACAGAATGCCATTTGTAATTATCAAATTATTTAATTTTCATATGTTTGGCACTGTTGAAACTCCAGTCTCTACTCTCAAAGAGGACATTAGAACTGTCCACCTCTTTCAGTTTTTCAAATGTTAATCAGAGTAACAATCTGTTACTCTGTTGGGGCAGCACGATAGCATTATGGATAGCACAATTGCTTCACAGCTCCAGAGTCCCAGATTCGATTCCGGCTTGGGTCACTGTCTGTGCGGAGTCTGCACATCCTCCCCGTGTGTGCGTGGGTTTCCTCCGGGTGCTCCGGTTTCCTCCCACAGTCCAAAGATGTGCAGGTTAGGTGATTTGGCCATGATAAATTGCCCTTAGTGTTCACAATTGCCCTTAGTGTTGGGTGGGGTTACTGGGTTATGGGGATCAGGTGGAGGTGTTGACCTTGGGTAGGGTGCTCTTTCCAAGAGCCGGTGCAGTCTCCATGGGCCGAATGGCCTCCTTCTGTACTGTAAATTCTATGTTAATCACTGTTAAATAAGGTCTGGCTAGTGTTAATCCCATATTTCACACTTCTCAACCTCATTAAAATGTCTTGGTACTGTAAATATGCCTTCAGGAGTTATAGTACTTTATAAGGACTGCTCTTTAAAGGCATGATGAAAAGGAACAGAAAAAACCTACCACAAGTGCTATATATAACACTCTGAAGAATTAAAAGGAAATTGCATGCATAGTCTGCAAAGTGCAGGTAAATTCTGTACTTAATTGCCAAGGCATATTAGCTACAATCAGAGTTTTCAAGTCACATCTAAAAAATAAATTGTGTACTGTTTAAATCCAAATCACATTTCACAATAAGGATTCCAAACTCTTTTACACCATGATTTTGCTTCTTTTCTGTTCGTAAGAATAATTTGGTAAGAAATGTAAACTGCATCAGAATGTAATTGATGCTTCAAAACATGTTAAGTACATCAAAGCCAAATGCAGGAGTGACTTCTTTAACAAAAGAACTTGATCCATTTGGTCTTTGCTTGTCATTGGTGTCACATTACAAACTGATTTTTACTGGATATTAAGGATTACACACAGCAGCCGTGCTGTCTAGACATAGTTTCTGTCAGAATGAGCACAGACAAAAGGTAACAAATGAAGGAGTTCCATCAGACACACTGAGTTTCAGTTTTAAATTGACAATGTATGAGGTATGGCAGACACAGGACTGTTTAAACATTTCGAGTTTATTCTTATACTTGTGCTGTAATATTGTGTGATTGTAATGTTATAGCCAGCCTCAAATGTTGTTGATTGAGTCATGCTAACCATATGACTCCCAATGACCAATTGTTGGCTGCTCTGATACTTTGCTATGCTACCTGGTCCAGGATCACGTAATCTGCAGAAGATGTTGCAAGCCAAGTCTTAGACTGGGAACAGCTATTCCCAAATAAATCGAGTTAAAACTGGCCTTCAGAATCAATTGCGAGAGCTGCAGGAAAATCACACAGGCTACATAAGTGTGCATCCCATATCATCCATCAATCCTCTACTGAGCATTTTCCCCACTCTTCCTGGTCTCTGTTCTACTAATGAGACCAGCCTCAGCTTCAAATCTACCACTGGTCCGCAAGCAATATACTATCCCACTCTCAGTTTCAGGAGCAGTCCATGGCCTTGCCTCTTCTTGTTCTGCCCAAGCTGACCCACCATTCTGACTCAGCCACTTCTTGTCAAGACAATATTTCCTTGCTTAGACTCCATCCCTATATAACCACGTCCTCTCAGCTACAGCTTACGCCTCTATTACACCAGTTCTATGTTGTTTTTGTGGTCACAGAGTCAGGTACTAGAGTATAACGAAAACGATTTCTTGTTAAAGCAAACTATTTACATGTCACAATCAAGGACCCAGCTGGGACCTCTCTGCTGAGGCTCCCATATGGACCGTTTTTTATGTCCATGATCAATTACCCCGCTTATGTGCCTCTACCTTGTGGTGATATCATGGTTGTGTTGTAATTCGCCGACTGACCACTAGGAGTCACATTTGTATATAAGTGAATGTAAGAGTCAGGTGACCTCAGACTGATCAGGAAGTTGGGATAGAGGTTGTTGTACATGGTAATATTGTTATTCATCTGTTGCTTTGTATATATTTGACCCACAGTTAATGTTAATAAGTCGTTATAGCTTTAGCTACAAGTGCTCTTGTACTATAAATCTGGCCATCTGACAAGAATATTACATGGTACCAGGGTTGGTTGGTTGGTATTAAGCACTGAGAAAGAAAACTACCAGCCTGCCACAAGGCCCACAGCAATTTGATGGTTTTGCAGACTGCAAGAATTAACAACATATAGTTAATGAAGCCACCAATGAGTCTCAGATTTCATGGTAATGTGGACAACAACTGGTGTGTTTAAACAACAATTTATCCTGTTTCTTACTGCAGTAAATTTAGGAGATAACTCAGATTCGCAGAAGCTAGCGATGCTCTTAATAGCGGCAGGGCCCAAAGCAATTGTTTTATTTAATTTGCTTAAATTTGCAAACGATGAAGATAGTAAAAATGTTCACGAAGTAATTCAGAGATTTGATGCACATTGCACCCCCAGAAAGAATGAAATTCATGAACGCTATGTGCTTAGATCACTTTTACAGAAGACAGAAGAGTTCATAGATCATTTCATCGCTGATTTAAAGTTAAAAGCTAAAACCTGTAATTTTTCTGCGATAGAATCTTCCATGATTCGTGACCAAATCGTGTTTGGTGTGAATGAAAATAAGCTGAGGGAATGGTTGCTGAGGGAATCGTCTTTGGAACAAACAGTTAACATTTGTCAGGCTCACGAGCTAGCAACACAGCAGTCTAAAATGTTTCTCAGAAATGGCAGCGTCTTCTTGGACGAAAGCACTCTGCTTTCCAAAAAGGCAGGAAATGTCCGAAAAGAGGCGGAAAAGTTCCTGCAGCTCCTCGTACACAAACAAACATGTTAAAGATCAGAACAAAGTATTTCTGTATATAAGATGTGAGGCAGGATTCTCCGGTCGTCGATGCGAAATCGCGTTCGGCGATCGGCCGGAGAATCCCTATTCATGACAGAATTGGGGACGGTGCCACTTACGCGATGCTCCGCCCCCTCCAAAGCAGTGTACTCAGAGAGTACGCGCCATATCGATGGTCTCAGGAGATTGCCTGAGGCCCCCCCAATGCTCCGTCCCCGACGGCCGAGTTCCCGACAGCATCGCTCGAGTGTGGTCTCACCCGTCGGGAACTCGGCCTGACAGCTGCGGACTCAGGGGGGGGGGGACCTAGCCAGGGGATGGGGGCACTGTTGGGTGGTCAGGGATGCATGAGCCAGTCAAAAGGGGGGCACTATTTCACAGGCTGGGTCCGCGAGCAGCCGACGCCATGTTGCACAGCGCGGCTGCTACAGGCTGCCACCGCGAGCATGCGCGGCCATGGATCTGGCAATTCTCGGGGCCGTATCGGCAGCTGGAGCCGGGTGCTCTACCCAGCCTTGATGCTAGCCCCCAGCCAAAGAGAGGATCTGTGGCCGGTTTACACCATTTTTTTTTGTCGTAAAATGTCACCTTTCCCACACCGGTGTGGGGGACATAGCCTCAAAATCGGAGAATCCAGCCTGTGATCAAATCCATAAATTAAGACAGAGTCCAGCATTTGGCAAGTTTTGTTTCAGATGCAAAAGAAAAAATAACTTTGCTCAGAATTGTTACTCTATGCTCAACCCTAGATCAGTCAGCACAATGGAAGACACAGTCTCCAGTTATGAAACTTCATTGTTTATTGGAGTAATCACAGAGGAGAATACTTTTTTGGAGACATCAAAAGATTCTCCAACACTTAAAAAAATGCAAACTGATACTCCATTTAAAATAAATGCGGTTGATGAGGACAAATGGCTGCTACCACTTGAAGTGAATGGCACAGTAGTCCAATTGAAGTTAGACATTGGTGCCAGAGCCAATTTAATTAACATGACTGATCTGAAAAATCTAAAAATTCAGCCGATTAGAAGAAATCACAAAATATCTCTGAGAGATTATATTGGTTCAAGCATTAAATGTTATGGTGCTTGTGACCTGAGGGTGGTGGTGAAGAACACAGTTTATTCCATACCATCCTATATTGTTTCCAAGGGCTTGGATTCATTATTAGGTGATCAGTCCTGTGAAGAATTAGATCTAGTGCAGTTGATATATAGCATCCACAAATGATTAGATCAACACTCCAATGATTCTGAGAACATTATCAGCAAATTCAACGATGTGTTCACTGATATTAGTGCTCTACCATTCACCAACAAGATACAATTTTAAAAAGATGCATTATCTAAAGCACCGATCCATACTATTAGCAGTGAAATTGCTGAAAATGTAGATCTGCATGTCAATCTCATTTCTAGCCTATCACCTATATCAGATACGAAACCACAAGTTATTAAGAAGATAGAAGAACCTACCAATGGGGTAAATTCCATGGTATGTGTGACAAACAAAAAAATGGTGATGCTCATATAGTCATGGATCCCAAAGATCTTAACGATAAAAGTGTACATATTGTAAAACCGCCAATCTGATCTACATCTCGTGAAATCACATTACAAAGCATTCCCATTGTCACATGGTAGATCACCAGCAGAGTTACTCATGAATAGAAGGTTGCGTACCACACTTCCATACTTGGAAAAGAAGGAGGAGAATGCAGTGGTATTGCAGGAAATGCAAAACATTAAAGCAAAACAAAAGGAGTTCTATGATAGATTGTCCAGAACTTTACCACCTCTGATGACATTGTGAGAACAGAAGATTCAGGCAATTGTTCGAGAAAAGTCATTGTACTTGACGAAGTAGCACCTCGTTCCTGCAATGTACAGACAGAGGACGGATTGGTTTTAAGAAGAAATCGTTGCGCGCTCTTGAAAACCAGAGATGACTTTCACAACAATGTTGTGATGACGAATCTACATCAGAATCAACGTCAGCTGCAGTGTCAGATAGTTCAGCAGTTCCTGAGCATGAGAATGTTATGGGGAACATTGACTCTACAAGTTCTGAGCAGCAAGGTCAAACTTTGAGAAGATCAACCAGAGTCAGAAGAAAACCTGATTGACTCAATTTATAGATTTGTAGATTGTACGTACTATGCTTGCTGTTCTTGTATATATATATATATATATATATATATATATTTGTTCAATCAGTTTTTAAAATGTTTTTTTTTAAATTAATACTGTTAGACTCACAGGCTAATGATGTAAATATACTGATGATAATGTGTTAATTTATTCCTTCAAAGGAAAGGGGATGTGGTGATATCATGGTTGTGTTGTGATTCACCGACTGATCACGAGGCGTCTCATTAGTATATATGTGAATGTTCAAGTCTGGTGACCTCAGACTGACTAGGAAGCTGGGATAGAGGTTGCTTGTGCATGTTCATACTGTTATTCATCTGTCCTTTTGTATATATTTGACCAACTGTTAATGTTAATAAATTGTTTATAGCTTGTATCCATGTAAAATGGCTGCGTTCCGATTAATCTGGCCAAAACCCAGTTTAAAATGGCTAAACCGAAAGACTGCTGGGAAAAGCAGCCAAGAAGACACAAGCAGGCAGCTGCAGACAGGTTTGCAGCTTCAGCTCTGGGAACGTAGCCCAGATCGATACTCAGGGCTATCAACAGCCCATCAACACAGGTATCCGCAGTTTCATTCAGGACTGTTTACACCTAATCTACTCAGACATCCACAGTTAAATCGGCTATCCCCGGGAACAATTGCAACATATTAGCAATTGAATACCGGGCCAGACCTGTCGGCGCCTGCAGTGGCCGAAACAAAGACAGGTGAGCGACCAACCCCCGATTGAGGAATCGCCTCACCATTGGACACATCGACCGCAGAGACTGGGGACAGAATCCAATCACTTGGGACTCAGGGTCAAGGGCCGCCCCGGGAGGCGGGAAGCCCCTGGGCCCTATAAAAGTAAAGGTCCAAGTTCAGATCTCTCTCTCTCTCATCTTCGCCTGCTCGAGACCTTTGCAAGACCAGCCACCGTGTATCGTAAGTTTGAATCTAACGATCGCTATCCGGTAGAGACACCTAGCCACCGACCTGTAGCAGCCTTTTGAATCCCGCGGGCCAGATTTGATTGGACAAGCCATTCGTTTCCCTGACCTGGTGGGCTCTTCCTAAGTTAAGTATTGGCCAGTAGTGATAGGTTTGTTATATAGAAAGTAGTATTAGGGTATTAATATTGCTTGTTGTATATAATAAATGACCGTTGTTTTAATCCTTACTAAGCGGTGTGCTGTGTTATTAATCATAACCTGAACTTGAACCACGTGGCGGTATCATAAAGATACCTGGCGACTCATGAGCAAAGGTGACCTAAACAGAGCAAATAGACTAAAACTAAAAAGAGCAACAAGCTTTAGCTAGAAGTGTTCTTATAATATAAATCAGGCCATCTGACAAGAACATTAGACGCCCCTCAGCGAGGGAGCTCGTATTCCGCGAGACTTATTGGGAGGCTAATTGATCCCTCCCCGTAGGTCTTTTGGGGGTTAAAATATCCCTCCCCCCCGAAAGTCCGAAGACCTGCCTAAAGAAGATGGAACAGCAGGGCTCCTGATGTTCCTCGCCCACGGCTGCACTTCCAGCCCCTGCGGGGCCAGATCGAGAGGGCATGTGTATCGCACCGAGGAACACCGCTTTCTTGCTGACCTCCTGGGGGGGATATCACAACTGTCGCTTTATCCCCGGCCTGCTCAACGTCGGAAAATTCCAATGACTGGATCTCCATATCCGAGTCGGGGTCAAGGATTTCTCGCATCTCAGTGTCGGACGACCCAAGGGGCGACGCCTCAAAGCTGGCTTTTGTCAGGGCGATGCTCTGCAAAGCTTATTTCTTCAGAGAGGCCTGGTGCATGCTGGTCTCCTGCCCCTGAGGTGGTCTAAATGCTTCTTCATTTCCCATTCACGTGTCTGCACCTGGTACGTGACTGGACCTGACCGCCGCACCACCGTCCCACGAACCCACTTGGTGCCATCGCCGAAGCTCCAAACGTGAACCACGTCACCTAATCTAAACTGCCTGGTTTGTGCTCGTCTGTCCGGGCCAGACCCATGCTGTTCCTGACTCTGCCACACTTTCCTGTCAATATCAGGTCCACTAAAAGTCCTGCTGGTGCTACTCCGGTTGTGGAATGTGGTGTGGTGGGATAGCAAAACAGAACTCTAGCCAACCGTGTGTCCAAGGACCCCGAAGTCCTTTTCTTCAAGTTTGCACCGCCGTTTCAGCCAGCCCATTTGAAGACAGGTGGTACAGGGCCATGTGGATGTGTCACCCCCGTTGTCCTTCATGAAAGCCCCAAACTCTTCGCTGGTTAAGAGGCTGCCGTTATCCATGACCAGCGCCTCCGTAATGCCACATGTGCTAAAAGAGAGCCGGAGCTTCTCGATCGTCGCTCCCGATGCGGTGGAGGGCATTTTGTGGACCTCCAGCCACTTGGAATGTGCATCATCTATAAGCAGGAACCATAGATCACGGGAAGGGCCCAACAAAATTGACTTGAAGACACACCCAAGGTCAGCCAGCCATTCCCATGGATGAAGTGGCGCGGCGGGTGGGAGTTTCTGCTACTCTGCCAAATGTGTGCACTGCAGCTTGTCAGCCCTGTGCATGTCCAGCACGGAAATGGCGATTCTCCCACCATTTTCCGAATGTACCGTGGGTGTTTTGTGCCGCATCGGTGCTAGCCCCTCACTGGTAGCGGAATCAGTGCAGGTGTGGTGACAATTTTTCCATCGTTGAACTCCACGGATCCTCCGCTGGTGTCAGCACTTAGCTGCAGGAACGGAGAATCCAGCCCCTGATCTCCGGGGTTCTGGGGTACATCAGCATTTTTATAAAGCTGGAAGTGGGGACCCCACAGGCAGTCAGAAGGACCACTCTCTGTCGCTCATCACCATCACCAAGCGTTAGCCTTAAAGAAACTGCGCATATGCTCTGCATATTTCATCCAGTCCTCCACTCTTAAGTCAAACACATCTAGTCTTCCAAAGAGTGGATTTTTCAAATGGTGCAAAACCTATTCTGGTACAAAGAATGGCCATGCTTTAAATGGTTAGCAGTACCAACTGGAGCTCCATTTTACCCTGGTCGCCAGATTTGTGGTCACAGAGTCAGGTACGGGAGTATAACAAAAACGATTTATTGTGAAAGCAAACTATTTCCAGGTCACAATCAAGGCCCCAGCCGGGACATCTCTGTCGAGTCTCCTATCTGGGCCGACTTTTATGTCTGTGATCGATCACCCCACTGATGGACCCCGCCCACATTGAGGGAGCTTACGGGGAGGCTAATCGATCCCTCCCTGCAGGTCTTGTGAGGGTTATAAAAATGTCTCTCCCTCGCCCTCAATGTCACCCAAGCTCAAAGTGTTGTCCAAATTCTTACAGCCCGAACTCTCTCCCGCAAAACCCTATTTACTTTATACTTGAATCCCCCTTCCGTCAATTTCCAATGACTTCCCTGAAGATGAGAATGCAACCCTCGGCTGCGTTAATAATGATTGGGACCAGGGAAACAAATTTATCATGACCACAAGAGCAAAATCACACACTTTGCAATAGATCTGTAGATTATGGTCCCCCTTTCCTTCCCACTCTAGGCCCCATTCTATTCCAAGCTTCAATCCCCACACTTTTCCACCTGAATCCCTCCGATCTGAGTCCTCTTCCTTCAAGTCCTAGCTTCTCTCTCACAAGTCATGTTGCAGCTGTATAGATCCTTAGTTAGGCCACACTTGGAGTATAGTGTTCAATTCTGGTCGCCACACTACCAGAAGGATGTGGAGGCTTTAGAGAGGGTGCAGAAGAGATTTACCAGAATGTTGCCTGGTATGGAGGGCATAAGCTATGAGGAGCGATTGAATAAACTCGGTTTGTTCTCACTGGAACGAAGGAGGTTGAGGGGCGACCTGATAGAGGTATACAAAATTATGAGGGGCATAGACAGAGTGGATAGTCAGAGGCTTTTCCCCAGGGTAGAGGGGTCAATTACTAGGGGGCATAGGTTTAAGGTGAGAGGGGCAAGGTTTAGAGTAGATGTACGAGGCAAGTTTTTTACGCAGAGGGTAGTGGGTGCCTGGAACTCGCTGCCGGAGGAGGTAGTGGAAGCAGGGACGATAGGGACATTTAAGGGGCATCTTGACAAATATATGAATAGGATGGGAATAGAAGGATACGGACCCAGGAAGTGTAGAAGATTGTAGTTTAGTCGGGCAGTATGGTCGGCACGGGCTTGGAGGGCCGAAGGGCCTGTTCCTGTGCTGTACATTTCTTTGTTCTTTGTTCTTTGTATGTCGTACAGTGAGTCACAAAATAACTCGACCCACCAAGTGTCAGTTGCAGGATCCACCTTTAACATCGAGGACCAGATTTTCCTATCCTGGAATAGAGATGGGACGGTAAAACAAAAGGCACCCAGGGTGTGTTGCCTCCATTCCCAGCTCTGATAATTTTCCTGAGGACAGTGGGGAATGGGGAGTGGGTGGGAAAGTGAAGTTACCAAACTTGTTAGTGTGTTGAGCTCAGGAACTCACACTGACTTTCTAATATTTTCCTTGGTGGTGTGGTGTGGGGGGGGCGGGGGGGGGGGGGCGTTGGCAACCATTAGGAGCTCTGTGCAGCTGATCAGTTGCAGCCTGGCAAGAAAAGGACTGGCGGCACTTAAACGGTTCTATTCGATGGAAAAAAGTGAATGCTACTGAGCAGCAATGAAATTTTAATAACCAACCTTTCCCTATCTTATCTCAGGTTCCAGCTGTCCACTTGAACCAGCCATTTTTAAGATGAAGACCCTCTTATTTATCAAAGATCTTGCACAGGTGGTAGCACAGCCGACTTGGTCCAATCAGGACCCAGCCTTCCCAAGCATGGGCTTACTAGTCAGCCCATTATCTTTATCAGTAATTTATTAGTATTTTAATATCTGCACAGTTATTACGGATAAAATATATCTTTTAAAATAAGTTTTGTAATTTCCATATTTTGATATTGCTTAAATACAGGTTAACAGGTGAAGACATAAGTGAATTTGAAACAAGATTTATAGCTATGAGTCAGTTCCTCCAATATTTTTTTATTTCGACTTTAAATTCTGATTTCCTATGATATCCTTCTCATATCCAATAACAATAACGCTCAGTGTGGAGTGTCACCCAGTTAATTATTCAAAGAGCCAAACGAAGTGGGCGGATATACAGGTCGGACGGATGAGATGAACATAATTTTTTCTGACAGCTTCAAAGCTCCTGAAGTGATTTGGTTTGAGAATGCTTGAAATTAGAGGCCATGATTTTACAGCACAGAATTACAGGTACCTTGGCACAACTTTGTGCTGCAACCAGCAATCTGAGAGGCTATAATATAGTTTGTCTGGAAGAATGTGAGTTGACTGTATATAAAGGAATGCTTTTCTGAGCTTGTGGTTGAAATGCATCAGCAATCAGGAGTGTTATTTGCCACAGTGGGCTTTATTTCAGAAAAGCTTAGAATCTTACAGCACCGAAGGGAGGCCATTCAGCTCATCATGTCTGTTCCAGCTCTTTAAAAGAGCTAAATAATTCCTCATGTCCCTGCACGTTCCCCATAGCTCTTCAACCTTTCCGTTCGAGTACTTAATTGCCTTTTGAAAAGTAGTATTGACTCTGCATTCACTACCCTTTATGGCAGTGCATTGCAGACCAATACAACTTGCTATGTCAAAACATGTTTCATCTCTCAGCCTTGGTTCTTTGGACCAGAACTTTCTGTTCCTTCCAGTACCAACACTTCTGCCACCAGATAGTTTCTCCTTATTTACTGCATGAAAAGACTTTCTGATTTTGAACACCTCTACTAAATCACCCAATTAATTCTCTCTGCTTTTGAGGGGAACTATTCTAGCTTCTCTAGTCTATCCAAGAAACTGAAGTCCCTCAACTCTGGTACCAAGCAAGAAGGAGATGAAGATCATCTGCAGGATGCCCTCTCTGTGTCTCCTCAGGAGAATGGGCAGTGGCAGGGATGGGTCGGTCAATAAGGCAATCACTATTCACGTTTGACAGGTCCTCCGTATGGAGCCTGGTGGTTCCTCACCTCTGCAGTGACCGTCATCCTCCGCGTTGGTGACCACCCTGTCCTCGGCCACACTAGTCACCTCTAGGGTCCTCAAGGGAGGTGAGGATTCTCAAGTCCAGCAACCCACCACCAGTCTGGACCCTCTCCCGCCGATTATGGGAGAGCTTTTCCTGAGAAGAGAGGGTATCATTAGCCACACACGCGGTTCACAGTTGTGGGAGGTGGGGGGGCGGGGATGTGAAGGGAGGGTTGAGGTGGAGGGAGGGTTGAAGGGGTGGGTGAAGGGAGTGCTGAAGTCTTACCAGCTCAGGAACTATTGTGTTTGCTCAGTCATTGATCAGTTCTATCTTATTTTCATAACCTTCAATCCACATCCTAGCCAAATATTCACTTAGATTCTTTTTGAAGAAATCAGTTGACATAGCATTGATTACATCTAGTGAAAGTTAATTTCATATTTTGACTAATTTAGAATGAAAATCTTTCCAATCTCAAGTTCTGAGGGATTATCTTGTCAATTTTTGTGCTCATCTTCTCCAGTTTTGTGCTCAAAGTCTGAGTTAGATAGTTTCATTGCGACGACGTGTCATCAGGAAGTCTAAATGCAGGTGGCCCTAACAGAACAAGTAATGATTTGATGTCACGTTTCAGTATTTTGGGCTGAATAGAGGCATTAACTGTAATAGACCTGTGACATCTATAGATACCATCCAGGATCACCGATCCTTGGAAGGAAAATGCCTGAAACTATTAACTCACTTGCACTTTCTTTCGGTTAATCACCTTGACAATTCTGCTCGCCTTTTGTACTTTGTGTACACCTGGCATACAGCAGTGGGTCTGCAGCTAGACTGGGTAACCTGCTTGAGGGATACTCACTTCTGCCTGACATTTGGAATTCCCTCTAATCTGCTAATAGCTTTGCTGCATCCATTTCTACTTTGAAGGTTTTGAACATAAGCTGAGGAGACAATTGGAAAGGCAATTTGATGGCTTTGGAGGTAGCAGCAACCCAGTGTTGGGCTTGCTTAGATTTCATTATCAAGTTGTAAATGGACTGAAACAATCATTAGTTTCCTTACGCGCCATCTTTGATCCATGTAAGAAAGGCCACCGACCTCGATCTTGCTGTCAGTCAATTTATTAGTGTTATTTTTAAATACCTTTTCCCACACATACCTTCCTTAATGAAAAAACTATGAAAGAAATTTCCCTCTCTCAGGAAGATTTTAGTTTATCTATGCAGGAGACACGCAACACATTTGCCTGACTGAACGCCAGCAGTCTGAAAGCTATTTTAAACTACATTAAGCTCTTGTGAAGGTTAAAAGAAAATGCATTGTGAAGTCCAAAACTGCTTACACAATATCAATGGTTTGAATGTTTTGACTAACTCAAGATTTCTGGTGTAGGCTTTGGAAGTGTATTGATGATACCACATATAAATGCACTCTACAAGTCAGAGTTCTGTCATGTAGAGTATAATGCCTAAAAAGAGCTCTGATGCAGTGTTGCTACATGCCATGTGTATGTAATATAGTCACATGAAAAAGGAGCTTATGGCAGTTGAGGATTTCCCTCCTATTGATTGAACTGTATTGTAAAAATGGTAGCAGCAAAAAATTTCCAAAGTTAGTTAATCATTGGAAAGCTAGCAGAGCAGCGGCGATTCCCAAAAGTTAATTGAGCTATCAGTATTCATAGGTTTCATAGGTTTTCCCTCCAGCGAACAACAACCCTCGCAATCACAGATCCTGCTTCTTGAGGTTGAGGTGACTTCCGTGACTCTAAATTATGCATTGAATGCTCCTCGTCTGACCCGGCAGGCAAAACTCTCTGGATGCCTCCTGTGCATGTTTCCTGACAGTGGGAGGTGGCCCTGCATTGGCCAGCGGCGGGATCTTCTGGTCCTACCGCTGCCAATGTGATTTCCCATTTAATCCGCCCCATGCCGCCGGGACACCCGCAATGTGGGTGCGCCGTCAGTGAGACCGGAAAATCCCGCCGGCATGAACATCCGGAAGATCTCGCCCGTTATATCTTTGCAATCTCCTGAATTGGATGCATCATTGTCTACCTGATTTCCTATAAAAGTAGCAATACAGTGGCTACCACTTACCTTCTTGCTTTCATCTTGATTGATCTGTATCCAGTTTTCATTTTTCTGAGATTAACCTTCTTCCATTGGTGTAAAATCACATGAAGAAAAAATTAAAATAACAGGTAATACTTACAGTGTATGTAAAGGCATTACCAAAGTACAATTACCTTGGACCCAAATATTAACCATCCCATCACTTCATCAGTCAACTGTTAAAAAATACCGATGATTTGAATATATAAATTATCCCCCCCCGACCCCACGTCAACCATTCCGCCAAAAACCATCAAGAAATTACACATATACCACAAGGTTAAAAACCCAGGATTCTTCTATAAATTATGAATTCAAGAAATGGGAACTGTTGCTCTAATTATTGTTATACTGCATGCTTGTGTGAAGGTGTATGTAAAAAATGATACCGTATAAAAACAGAAAATAAGAATTGTCGAATAACAGCCTGCAGTCTGTTGTGAGGCTGCAAAACAGTTGGCCGAAAAGGTGTTCCTATGCCAGAGTAATCTGAATCACTTCATTTTGTAAAAAATATTATAAGTGGAGCTCTGATCTGCACCATGGCCAGAGGGATCAGGTCTTGGGGACAATGGACCAGTTCTAAATCATGTAATTGAGACAGTATCACATGATAGGAAGCTTGTTAAATCAAAAATATTTTACATGATACAAGAAATATAATATATCATACAATACAATGTCAAATGCAGGAGAGACCAAAGTAACCAGTAATATAAGCTTTTTCGCCCAAAGCACTTAAAGCAGCAAACCTTCTGCAGAATGTGGACTCCATATGTGAGATAAACAGATTAACATGCACAACAATTTGCACAACCTCTATGCTCTATTAACAGATTAAGTAAAGAATAACATATCTTGCTAACCCCATAGCAGTTAGGCTGAGTAAAGGGTTACTTTAGAGAATTAAATCAACCCTTCTGGGCATTTTTACTCATATTGATCGAGTCATAGAGGTCTACAGCACAGAAAAGGCCCTTCGGCCCATCGCATCTGCGCCAGTAAAAAACAACTACAGTGAAGGGGATTCCAATCCCATTTTCCAGCGCTTGGCCCATCTCCTTTTATCTCTTGGCATCGCAAGTGCACACCTAAATACCTCTTAAATGTTATGAGGGTTTCCGCCTCCACCACCCTTTCAGGCAGCGAGTTCCAGACTCCCACTACCCTCTGGGTGAAAATGTTTTTCCTCACATTCCCTCTAAACCACCTGCCCCTTACCTTAAATCTATAGTCATTGATACCTCCACCAAGTGGAAACATTTCTTCTTGTCTACTCTATCTATGCCATATTGCAAGATGCATGCTACCTTGTGTCAACCTCTGGGATCAGTTATCTGTCTAATAGGTCAGTCTAGTTTCCTATTCGCCCAGGTCAATTTTTGTCTAAAGACAGAGTGGTGGAAGATAAAAGCTTCTTTTGTACTTCAGCTTCTTTCATTGTTATGTTTGTGAAGGGGAAGAGGGGGCACAACATGTTGTTATCCTATGGGTTTGTGAGGTTGCATACCTTCCTGGCCTCAAGCCATCAGAGTCATTGGGATAAAGACAATTCAATTTGCTTTTCTGCTGTTGTCACATAACAGATCTGTTGGAAATGTGTATTTGTGATCCCAGTGCACTCGCTTCCCCGTATGTTCTCGGAGTTAGAATATAGTTTGTGTGAACCAAGATTTATCAAAGGAACACCCCACACTCTTACAGGTTAGCCCATCAGAGAGCAGTTCAGAGTCAATCACTTTGATGTGAGATTAGAGTTACATATAGGTCAGACCAGGTAACAATGGCAAACTGTATTTGTGAAATGACAGCTCCTCTTCTTCAATCTTCCCATCAATTTTCTAAGAGTCAGGACATTTGTCAAAATCTGGAAAGAACCTGGAAGCAGTGAGGTGCTCTCTGTGTTGTTGTATGTGGTGCTGGTCTGGTTCATACACCACTCCTTCACCATGGTGATCCCACAAGCCATCTTCTGCTTTGTATGGAGATTGAAAATGGGCCATGTCAACAAGGACATGGTGTACAAATCTCCAACAAGGTGGGAGCATCCTGATGGCCAGCTTGGTGTGTGGTCCATCCTGCAGTGTGTAGACCCTTGGTACATGAACACCAAGAGTTGGAATTTTGTGTTGGACTTATGAAATTCGAGTTGAGCCATTTCCCGAGTTCAGAAACCCAAGCATGTCACCTCTGCCCTCATCATAGAATTTACAGTGCAGAAGGAGGCCATTCGGCCCATCGAGTCTGCACCGGCTCTTGGCAAGAGCACCCTACCCAAGGTCAACACCTCCACCCTATCCCCATAACCCAGTAACCCCACCCAACTCTAAGGGCAATTTTGGACACTAAGGGCAATTTATCATGGCCAATCCACCTAACCTGCACATCTTTGGACTGTGGGAGGAAACCGGAGCACCCGGAGGAAACCCACGCACACACGGATGTGGAGATGTGCAGACTCCGCACAGACAGTGACCCAAGCCGGAATCGAACCTGGGACCCTGGAGCTGTGAAGCAATTGTGCTATCCACAATGCTTCCTTGCTGCCCCTTCAGGCATATTTTCACCTGCTGGAGACATGGGCAGGCATGGTTTGGATTTTCCAAATCCTGAGGCAGCATCAGAGGTGGGTTGGTTAGATGGCTCACTTTAGTTCATTGGGACATCAATCTAGCTCTCCAACATAGGCCCCTAACCTTCACCCTCGCCTCCAGCCACCCTAATGCCCTCTCCATGCCCCTCATATCTCCAGGACATATAAACATGCCCTAAACATATTTCCCAAGCCCCCTCCATGCACCCCATGTATCCTCCATAGCTATTCACCAATCTTACCATGGGCAGACCTCAGGATATCTTTGAAATTGGCATTTAATAAAATAAACTTCTAACAATCTCATTCAAACACAAAATACTGAAAAAACTCTCTTTCAAAAATGCCATTCCAAAAGAATTGTAAATCCCCTCAATGGTTTAACCTCGCTTATCCACTCATAAGACAGAAAATCCTTCAATAATTTCTTAAAACTATCAATGAAAATGTACACACAGTTCCCTGCTGAGATAAGTCACCCTTGGCCTTTTATAACTTAGCCAGGCATTCATAATAGCTCCAGTTATCAATACAAATCCTGGCAAAGATCAACAATGGAGTCCATTGAAACAAAACAAGGACTAATTTTAAGGTGCAGATGCTGTCTCATTTCCATTTCAAAGTCGATTACCTGTCAATCAATGGAGTGTAGCAGGTGCTTAGATTTTCTTTGGTCAACTTTGTAGAACAGAGTCCTGTGATCAATAATTGCATTAAAAAGACTTCTACATTACAATGGAGCTATATAATTGTGACATTTGAAGGTGTCAAAATATAAACACTTACCTGTAAGAATGTTCCAAACTTCTCAGTCGGCCTCTTCCTGTGGTCATGAACTCTCAAACCTAGTGAGCCTTTTTAGCACTTCCATAACCTTCACCAACACACAAAAATGGCTTGGGGAACAAAATTCAAACTTCCTATGGTCCTTACAAGGTAACCCCAACCTCAGAAGTAGTAGATGCGGAGTTTTCACTCAAAACCTTCCTGATCTGCAAAAGAGCACACAGAAATGGCCCAGGGTCAGAAATGCACTGCAAATTGGAGTTTGCAGTCAAAAATCCTGAATTTTTTACTTTCTTGATTCCATTCCCACCTCCATTGAGAGATACAAATCTGGATCCATGCATCACTATGTGCTGTGGTTCTACCTGTCATCAATGTTGTGAAGGATGGATCTGCCCATAGACTCTGGACTATTTGACCATGCCATACTACCTGTCCCTTGTAGACAGGTTTATGCAAAATAACTCCTTTGACCACAAGTCCATCAGGCAGTGGTCTGCACTTCCTCGAGTTCCTGTGGGGAAAGGAAATGGCAGATCTTGTTGGATGGTACTCTGAGCAGACTGTGAACGTCATTTGACAGAATGCCTCATCGCCAGAATTATCATACAAGCACCAAAAACATAGTCTGGCTGCTGATGAGAAAGGCCTTCCCTTCAGATCCTTCCTGCACACTTGGAATGCCGCCCCACCCTGCACATTGCCCTCGAGGCAGCTGAAATGGGGAAGAGACTGTGGTCTACCTCATTCTGGAATGGGTTTAAGCAAAGCAGTTTTGGAAAGAGATGCAATGATTTTTGTTGAGGTTCATCCCAAGCTGCTCCGTGATATAGGAGTTATGCACTAATAGCTGTCCATAGTGGTGTCCTCTGTGAGTATTCATGAAGGCCCTGCCTTCTCAACCTTGCCCCTCACCTGAGGTGTGGTGATCCTCAGGTTAAATCACCATCAGTGAGCTCTGCCCCTCAAAGTCAACTTGCTGTTTTGTTTCTCCAAACCTTATCAGTCTTGCAGTGCATAGACCTGTCCACAACTGCATTATGCAGGCTAGCACACTCCATGGTCCAGGACCACATGATGACAGAAGCACTAAAGCTTGGGGCAGCCATCGGCAAGATGTAATAGGGAAAGGACATTGTCATAGGTACATCGTATACTGAGTGACTGGAAATCATGTAAAACCCCTCAGGCATTATCTTTATCATGGAATATATACTGTAAATAGTACATGTAATTGTGATTGTATTGATGCACCTCAGAATACTACATGTTGTGTGGAAAGAACTTGGACCATATTGCACTCTCAGTAATGTCCAATTAGGGTTGTTATGGAACGAAATTTAACTAATTTTTATGACTGAAGTAATTTTGGGGGAAAATATTTCCCTTCAATTTTCTTCCCTTATCCATTGTTACAAAGTTTTTATTTATTGATTTATTTATAAATTTAAAGTGCCCAATTCTTTTTTTTTCCAATTAAGGGGCAATTTAGCATGGCCAATCCACCTACCCTGCACATCTTTTGGGTGTGAGGATGAGACCCACGCAGACACGGGGAGAATGTGCAAACTCCACACGGACAGTGACCCTGGGCCAGGATTGAACCTGAGTCTTCGTTGCTGAATTATTACAAAGTTTGAGTCCGGTCTTAAATATTCCCTTGATTGCAGTGGATAAAATTCAGCAGCTAGAATTAGAAGCTAGAAGTTGTGTAATTTTAGCTGAAAGCTCAACTTAGCCTATTTTTGCGGGCAGTAAGAAGTCTTACAACGCCAGGTTAAAGTGACTCACCTGATGAAGGAGCTACGCTCCGAAAGCTAGTGATTCCAAACAAACCTGTTGGACTTTAACCAGGTGTTGTAAGACTTCTTACTGTGCCCACCCCAGTCCAATGCCGGCATCTCCACATCATGGGCGGGATTCGAGTCGGAGAATCCCCGGGGGGCGGCGTGAATCCCGTCCCGCCGCTCTGACGCCGGCTGCCGTATTCTCCAGCGCCGGTTTTTGGTCGGGGGCGGGGATCACGCCACGCCATTGGGGAGCCGTTGGCAGCGGCCCCCCCGGCAATTCTCCGGACCCCGATGGGCCGAGCGGCCGTCGGTTTCTGGCCAGTCCCGCCAGCATAGATTGGACATGGTCCCTCACGGCGGGACCTGGTTGGTAGGCCGGCTGGTGCGGTCCTCGGTGGGGCACGGGGGGATCCGGCCCTGGGGGGGGTGGGGTTCCCACAGTGGCCTGGTCCGCGATCGGGGCACACCAATCTGCGGGCGGGCCTGTGCCGTGGGGGCACTCCTTCCTTCCGCGCTGGCCTCTGTAGGGCTCCGCCATGGCCGGTGCGGAGAAGACACCCCCCTGCGCATGTGGTAGAATACGCCGGCCGGTCGGCGCATGCGCAGAGCCACGCCGGCGGTTCTGCGCATGCGCTAACTTGTGCCGGCCCTTCGGTGCCGGTTGGCGCGGTGCCCACCCCTCCGCCGCCGGCCTAGCCCCCGGTAGTGCGGAGGATTCCGCAAGTTCTGGTCGGCCTGACGCCGGAGTGGTTCCCGCTGCTTTTTCCGCCGGCGTCGGGCCATCGTGAGGATTCAGGAGAATCCCGCTTCATATTTTTGGAGGTATGAGATTTCCTATGACTTCCTGATTATAGAGTAGATGATGAGTTGCGGACTTGGGGCAAATTTGAGACCAAGACAAAGTGGCTGTTTGGAACATAAATTGACAAACTACTTCGATCTATTGAAGTCCAATAGATTCTAGCAACTGTGAATGCATTCAAAACAGGTCTGCTGAGAACTAGAATTTTAAGTAGGAAGTTAACATCATTGCAAGTGGATCCAACTCAGTTTATCAATATGGGGGGGCAGCACGGTGGCACAGTGGGTTAACCCTGCTGCCTCATGGCGCCGAGGTCCCAGGTTCGATCCCGGCTCTGGGTCATTGTCCGTGTGGAGTTTTGCACATTCTCCCTGTGTTTGCGTGGGTTTCGCCCCCACAACCCAAAGATGTGCAAGGTAGGTGGATTGAACACACTAAATTGCCCCTTAATTGGAAAAAAAATTAATTGGGTACACTAAATTTATTTTTAAAAAATTTTAAAACAATCAATGTGGGAAAATCTTCATAACGTTATTTATTTGTTAGAAATCATAGATTCACTTTAGAAACTCATTACAAAAAAAGTGTTTAATTTTCAAATTTAAATGCAATATCCTTCCACCTCTTTTATGGAGTTCCAAGAACAAAGCATTAACGTGTGGTGAACGAGCAGGCAAATGACATGTTCTATCCATGACGTTCAGTGATTTATCACAGGGGCGTTCCTTGTGAACAACTTGGGTATTGCAAGATATACATACAGATGAATAAATCCTTTCAGTTGATCTTAGCTCGTCTGTCCGCAATGAAGTAAATGTACATTCTTCCAGCACATCATCTGACTGTTCTTTTGAATTAATCTTAATATTTTTTGTCAACACTATCCTACCCAGAAGACTATTCCGAATGTGCTAATGCTACATTAATTTCTTCTGACATTTGTTGCAAATATGCTCTTTCACCAGGCTTGTCCTCTGCCTCCTTGTTCTCGTAACCTGGTTTAAATAACTTTAGTTATTCCAGTAAGAATATTGTAAAGTTCCACAAGGTTAAAGAGCACCATTTTTCCAATCTTTTTTCATAACTCAGCCTTGAAATCAGACCCTATTGCTCTTTCCTAGCTACTTTAGTTATGTATTTTATCCATCTATCCCATAAACAGGCTACTCAGTAAGCATACAGCAAGATTAGAAGTTTACTGTGTTAGAATTACTGGGAGGAACTTACATCTTTGCACTCTGCAGCACCATGCATTGGTATATCAGTAAGTTTAAATTGCATTATTCCTTTTTTTTTAACCAAGAAATGCTTTTATTAATGTTTTATGGCTTATGGCTGTAAACGATTGTCACACATGGCTGGAGGAGCACAGAATACAAAACAAAGAATGGAATAAAAAAACTGCTTGCCTTTATCGAATATTGTGACAAAGAGGTTGAAGTAGAATTTATTTCAACAGTTCTTCAACATTGGAAGTTTGCAATTCACTATAGTAGCACCTAATGGTGGGCTGCGGGGCTGACAATTAGACAACACAATCTGAGCCACTTTGAAAGTTGACTGACAGCTCATTATGTCGTGTCATTCCTTGCCTGGGTGATTTAAACTCCCAGATGAACAAGAAATCAGTTTACCCATGTTCTGCAGCTGAGGCCTACTTTGATTGCACTTTAATTTATTCCTCTAAGCCAGGGAACAAGGCGCTTAGAAAGAATAAGAATATCGCATTTCTCATTTTCACCAGCACACTGCCTGTGTAACACTTTGACAGCGCGCATTTGTGGATTATGATTACCGGCCTTCATTAACACTGAGGGATGAAGGCAGAGTGTGCTTTATGAAAAATTAAGGCTTACATTGTAATTTTCTACTTAAACAAGAACCCTCTCTATCAGAATAAAATAAAGCATGTTACAGATTACTAAAACGAGAATAAAGTAATTTACCATTTTTTTAAGCATCAACACAGAGTTTAGACGAACTTCAAGGTTAACCCCAATTAGTAATATTTAACTATTGAATTATGCTGAAACTTGTAAAATATACCCAACGACTTATTCCCTGACATACATGAATAGAATGGTAGATATGAGTTAATAATGTTAGTAAAAAGATTTTTCCAACAAAATTCATTGACATCCATTGAAATAATTCTTACCATGAAAAAGCGGTTGATATCTTTCACAGTTAAATCACTTCCTTCGACTTTCACTGTCTGTAGAGTCAAAAATGAAATTGTATTAACAGATGGCGGAGTAAAACCTGAGACAAATGAGCTTTCCTGCAGTTTCTCTCGCATGTAGGGGATAGGGAATCTTCCAGCAACAAAACAAAAACAATGCTGACTTTGTGGAACATGGGATGTGATGAAATTGAATAAAAACTCAATTCTCGAAGAATGGGATCTCAAATCATTTAAACTAAAAATTGAAATCCTATCTCCACACTTATAAGGTAGAGTGCTATGACTGCTTAGCATTCCACTTCATTTCCATCTTATATGGAATCATTAGATTATTAACAAACAATAACATTCACCAAGGTACATGAGAAATCATTTTAAAGTTAACTGATCATAGGTTTTTCACTGCAATGTCACTCCTGTGTTAAAAAAATAATGGCAATTTGGTCTTTAAAAGGAGCAGTTTTCAATTGCAGTTTTGAATTTTGCAAATGTAGAAAAATAAGTAATGGCCAATCTTTATATTATTACCTTTAATTAATTCATTTCCGTTAAAATATTCAGTGGAAAACCAAATTACAAAATATAATTGGTTTGGATGTATTACTATCCATAGCGGTCTAGTAAAAAGAATTGGATTGGGGCTAAGTAAACCCAATTAGTTCATCAAGCCTGCCCTGTACTTACAAGATATAATTCCATGTAAATTTCTTCAAAACTCTAATATGATGAAGCAGGTTCCAGGAGAACATAGTAACTGAGTGACAGCACTGACCGCCGCGCCCCCCTCCCACTCACACCAGCGACCCATCAAATTTATATTTATAGTGAAGTTGGCCACTCACAGGAATTTGTCCATCTCCCTTTTGAATACTTGCTGTGAATCTCTCTGTTCACTACATATTGCCAATTTATACCTGAAGTTGAAGACTCTCCAAATGGGAGTACTTCTTAGCATCTGATGTTGTTTCAAGCCGGTATAATCTATGGGCACGATTCAGCTACTGCATTGTGCCCGGCGCGGATCAGGGCACGCTGGTTAAATAGTGAAAAAGAGCAAAATCAGGATTCGTGCTGGGCACAAACCAGTTTGCAGTTCATCCAGCCTGCTCCCAACGCCGAGTTCCAGATCTCACCCAATAATGGTGAGCATGTCATTAACCCTAATTTGCATTCATTTCAATCTCATGAACGAAATTGGAGTTGAATGCAGCAGCCTCCTGGGAATTAACCGACTCGCCAGCGAGAAATCACGCGGACATTGTTCAGTACACCTTTTTTAAAATGTGAAGCCAGTGCGATGGCCTCTGAGGGGAAGTGAGGAGGTGAGTAGCCATTTCCATTTTTCGGCATGCAGCTCAAGGGCACCAGAACTGCTGCCCCAGTGCTCGGGGGTGGGGGAACCCCTCAGGAAGGTTTGACTTGGTCGGGGGGCTGAGGTGTTCCAGGTCGGGTGTTGCCCTTGGACCGAAGGCGGTGGGGGATGCTTTTCATCTGTGAGACCTTCAAGCCACCTTTAAATATTGTGGCGACCATAACAGGGACAAGCTGTAGCTTCAGCCTGGCTGTCTTACCAAACACTTCCAGGACAGAGCTTTGCTGTGCCTTCAATGCTAAAATACCATCTCACTTCAATACTGTAATTCAATCTCACTCCCTTTCACTGTGACCAGTCTCCAGCTGCATAGCTGAAGGCTATTGCAAATGAGGAGTTAGCTTTGTTAGTTGTGCGAGCACTTCACAGCTGTGTTTGCGCCTTGCTCCTGCTGGTGGCTGCAGATGCCTGGAGGCTGCTGTTGCTGTTTCCTTCCTTTTCTGTAGCCAGAAAGAAAACATTTTTCTAAGATACTTGAGTTCTGCAACACCGTGCTCAGGGGTCCGTATGAGTCCAGAAGGCAATACAGTTTGAAGCAAGAAGATGCTGTAAGACCTGTTGCACGACATTGTTCCAAATGGGCCACCTGCAAACGCCGTTGAAAAAATACTTTCGCAGATTGCTGATGCTTCTGTTGCTGGTGTGGTGAGTGCTGCATGTAACTGGCACATCACCACGGGTTAAACGCGCTGGAAGTCAAGGATGTTCAACTGCACCTTGAGCGCCAGTGGAATATGTGGGTGCCAAGATTTGGTTCCGGTGAGATTGGGCCGTGTGGGAGGGCCTGCACAGCTGTGACTCCTGGAAGGAGAATGGCTCTGATATGTGGAACAAATCACACACTGATGAACTGATCATTTCTATGAAAAAGTTCTGAACATGATAACATATTCTCAGGCTTATCCTCCATTTCCTGTTGAGGAACCTGCGAGGGGTGATACCATTAGCGGAATTCTCCGTTCCTGATATTAAGAGCTGGAATCTCCGGTTCTGAGACTAAGTGCCGACACGGCGTGGGAACAGTGGGGTTTTACGACAGAGAAAACGGCGCAACAGCTGCACCGATTCAGCTAGTTTAAATGGGCTAGCACCATTGCCATGTGGAACGCAATCAATTCCATGCAAAACGGTGCCAGATTTGCAGGTTCCGTGATTGGCGCACATGAGTCTCACACGCCGCAGCTGCCCTTAAATGATCCGTCCCCCCACACACACTGTCCCAGCCAACAAGATGGCTGGAAGGAGAGCAGCGCCGTTCAGGGATGCTGAGCTGGACACCATCATGAAGGCTGTGGAGGAGAGAAGGAGGACCCTGTACCCCGGCCTGGGAGGAAGGCCGCCAGGCCCGTTGTTTGCCGTGCCTGGGCGAAGGTGGCAGAGGCGGTCAGCGCCGTGGGCAAAGTCGTCCAGACTGGCATGCAGTGCCGGGAGAAACTCCACGACCTCCTCAGGGCGAGTAGGCGGCGCTGTGCCCCGGAGGAAAGGAAGGTCGCCGAGGTGGAGTTCGGTGGCGGGCGAGGAAGTGAGACCCTGCTGAGCTGTGGATCCCCATGGCACATGTGTGCCCCACCCACCCACCCCCCCCTCACATCCCCACACCACTCAACCCGCAGCCCCCTCACCCCTCACCACCCCCCCCCCCCCACACCCCCCCCCACCCCGGTCCGCTGTCTCATCATGCATGTCGTCTTGTGTCTTTTAGGACCTGCCGGAGATGGGGCCAATCCATCCGGAGTCCACCGCCGGTCGGAGGGCAGGCCGACCGCAGGAACCAGCTGCCGTCCAGACGGGACCCGGGCTTCTGTAACATCCAGTCCCAACCACAGTGCAAAAGCAGTCAGAGACCCAGGGACTACAAGAGGGGATGCCAGAACACCACAGCATCCCCTCCTGTCTCTGGCCCATCTGGTGGTCAACGGGCAGAACAGGGCAACGCCGCCTGGGACACCCAAACAGCAGCTGGGCCCATCCAGGCCCGGTCACCCCAGAAGAGGGCTGCCAAAGGGGTTCCAGGACTCAGGGCGGGAGTCACAGCAGGCTTCCTCCATTCCTAATGTACCATCTAGAGATCCACCTAGACATTTCTTTAGGGCCCATAAGGCCAGAAAACGAGGCACCAGATAAGTTGGCGCGGGTGCAGGGCACAGTTTAGTAATGGGGCCAGGGCACGGATCTATATATATTTGTTCACATTGAGCACCTGTTACCACTGTTACAGCCTGCCTCGGTGCTCTGCCAGAAGGGTGTGAGGGATGGGCTGATCTTGGCTGGCCAGAGAGTTGGGGGGGGGGGGGGAGTTGGCAGACATTGTGGGTGGGCTTGGCTCAGGGACCACAGTTCAGCCAGTGCTCACCACTCTGGTGTCCCACTTCCACCCTCCCACCCACTGTCCTCACCTCCGCCACCCCAGGGATTCGATGGGACTGGGAGATGGACTGGCCAGTTCACATACAGGGATCACCCAGGTGAACAGTGGACAGTGCTACAGTGGGCATGAGTCAGACGATGAGGAGCACCAGAGCTCCTCATCGGTGAATCTGGAAGCGATCAGAGTGTCCCGTGCATGTTTTTATCATTGCTCAAAGACCTGCCTTTCCATTGTATATTCAGGACATCGATGGTCACGATGAAAGAAAACATTTTAAAGGAACCTCTGTTGGGAGGGCTGAGAGTACACAATTTTTCTTTATAGCGGCTCGTAGGGTGACATGCATCCCGTTGATCACCACCTGGGCCTTCTCTGCGATGGTGGCAAACCCCGCTGCCCGGGCATTCTGGTGGGCTCGGTCCAAATTGAAAATGGATGTATTGTGCATAGGGCACAGGGCAGATAGGACCTCCGTGATGGCACGGATGTACCTGTGCACCGAGCTCTGTGACATCCCAGACAGGTCCCCACTCAGCGCCTGGAAGGACCCCATGGCGACCGTCAACTTGACGGCCATGGGGAACAGGTTTTCTTCCCTGTTCCCCCGCAATGCTAGGTGTGCCATGATCTGGCTGATGTGTCGCACGGTCCCCCTGCTCAGCCGGAGTGTTCGACGGCATGCCTGGTTCCGCAGGTACTCAAATGGCAGACGCTGCCGGTACACATGAGGCCTCATGCGGCACCTCCTTTGCACCTCCTCCTCTTCCTCCTCCTTGGCCTGTTGGCTCTCCATTCTCAGTGGCTGCCTCCAATTCCTCTGGGGCACGCTCTGCTGCTGCAGTTTCCTCCTCCTCGAGCAGCTCCAGCTCGTACAGCCGCAGTGCATCCCCCAAAGCTGCAGCGACTAGGAGGAAGGCCACCATTGCTGGTTGAATTCCAATATCCATTGTCTGCAGGGGTGAAAGGCCGACATATTAGCATGGTGCTTACCCCCGTGCCCAACCAGGTCCAATGGGCTACATCGTGGCCGTGGTTGGCACTGCGGGCTCTGCCCCCCACCAGTCCCCCTCCCCCCTCCTTTCTGCACCCTGGGCACCATCGGTGTCCGGCACCATGGGGGTCTCTGGCCCTGGCGCCCTGTCGAGGCATCGGACAATTACAATTTGGCGTTCACCCTCCATCCACCACACTTTCAGCGTCAAAACCGATTTTCCATCCAATTGCATTTCCCAATTCCAGCGTCAGGCGAAGGAGAATCCCGGCCCAAGTATTTTTTGTGAAACTAAGCTGATATAGCTTTGTATTGGTCATCTTTCCTTGTTATTTAATGGTTGTGTGATATGTGGAATGTTGCGTAGTTGATTTTCAAATTTTTCTTACTGTTGGCATTTAATAAAATATTCCCAATTCTCAAGTGCCTACTCCAGGGTACATGTGCCATCTCTTAGAGGATGATTAGGGCATTGCATCTCAAGGAAACTTTGTAGCCTAAACGAACTCTCGAGGCGTCGGCATCATGGAGGCAGCTGCCAACAATCAAACACTAAAGAGCTGGACTTCAGCACTGAGGATCTTCGGTGACCAAAGGGTAAGTGTGTGGATCAGGAGAGGCCACCTGAGCACGGCCTCCCTAACGTTCCCAGCAGAGGTCTGGGGTAGGGTCAATGGGCTCTTGTTGTGGCCAGGGGTGAGTGTACAGACCAAGGTTTGCCAGCACAACAGGCTCGCTAAACGGTACTCTGAGAGAAGGCAGGAGAGTGGTGGGGGGTGGGCTTGTGGGATGTGAGGACGCTGGGTTGGAAGCCCAACTGATTGACGGTCTCTCTCCTTCTCCAATTCTTTCCAGATTAAAAACTGTTTGCTGGTGTGGATCCCACAGAGGCTGCTCTCATGTTGCTGGTGGCAGCAGAGACAGGAAGATGCTGGAGAAGGTCGCAGCAGAGATGACGCAGGCTGGAGGTGGCACCCCAGTTCAGGGGTAGGAAAATTACTGGAGGGAATTCTTTGAGACAGGATCTACTCCCATTTGGAAGCAAATGGACGTATTATCGAGAGACAGCACGGTTTTGTGAAGGGGAAGTCGTATCTCACTAACTTGATAGAGTTTTTCGAGGAGGTCACAAGGATGATTGATGCAGGTAGGGCAGTGGATGTTGTCTATATGGACTTCAGTAAGGCCTTTGGCAAGGACCCTCATGGCAGACTGGTACAAAAGGTGAAGTCACACGGGATCAGGGATGAGCTGGCAAGATGAATACAGAACTGGCTAGGTCATAGAAGGCAGAGAGTAGCAATGGAAGGGTGTTTTTCTGCTTGGAGCGCTGTGACTAGTGGTGTTCCACAGGGATCAGTGCTGGGACCTTTGCTGTTTGTAGTATATATAAATCATTTGGAGGAAAATGTAACTGGTCTGATTAGTAAGTTTACAGACGACACAAAGGTTGGTGGAATTGCGGATAGCGATGAGGACTGTCAGAGGATACAGCAGGATTTAGATTGTTTGGAGACTTGGGCGGAGAGATGGCAGATGGAGTTTAATCCGGACAAAGGTGAGGTAATGCATTTTGGAAGGTCGAATGCAGGTAGGGAATATACAGTGAATGGTAGAACCCTCAAGAGTATTAACAGTCAGAGGGATCTAGGTGTACAGGTCCACAGATCACTGAAAGGGGCAACACAGGTGGAGAAGGTAGTCAAGAAGGCATAGGGCATGCTTGCCTTCATTGGCCGAGGCATTCAGTATAGAAATTGACAAGTCATGTTGCAGCTGTATGGAACCTTAGTTAGGCCGCACTTGGAGTATGGGTTCAGTTCTGGTCACCACACTACCAGAAGGATGTGGAGGCTTTAGAGAGGGTGCAGAAGAGATTTACCAGGATGTTGCCTGGTATGGAGGGCATTAGCTATGAGGAGAGGTTGAATAAACTTGGTTTGTTCTCACTGGAACTACAGAGGTTGAGGGGCAACCTGATAGAGGTCTACAAAATTATGAGGGGCATAGACAGAGTGGATAGTCAGAGGCTTTTTCCCAGGGTAGAGGGGTCAATTACTAGGAGGCATAGGTTTGAGGTGCGAGGGGCAAGGTTTAGAGTAGATGTACGAGGCAAGTTTTTTACACAGAGGGTAGTGGGTGCCTGGAACTCGCTACCGGAGGAGGTGGGGAAGCAGGGACGATAGTGACATTTAAGGGGCATCTTGCCAAATGCATGAATAGGATGGGAATACAGGGATACGGACCCTAGAAGTGCAGAAGATTTTAGACGGGCAGCATGGTTGGCACAGGGTTGGAGGGCTGAAGGGCCTGTTCCTGTGCTGTACTTTTCTTTGTTCTTTGTTCTTTGAAGACCCGGCTGTCCATCCGGCTGAGGAGGAATTTAGGGGAGGCCAGTGACGGCCCAAGGTACACAGGTGTCATTGGTCTTTCAATGAGATAATAATCTTTATTAGTGTCACAAGTAGGCTTGCATTACACTGCAATGATGTCACTGTGAAAATCCCCTAGTCGCCACACTACGGCGCCTGTTCGGGTGCACAGAGGGAGAATTCAGAATGTCCAATTCACCTAACAAGCAAGTCTTTTGAGACTGGTGGGAGGAAACCGAAGCACCCGGAGGAAACCCACGCAGACATCGGGATAATGTGCAGACAGTGACCCGAGCCGGGAATCGAACCTGGGTCCTTGGCACTGTGAAGCAACAGTGCTAACCACACCTCTCCCATGCCGTCCATCTGTGCTATTGTGCTGCTCATGACGAACAGCATGTGCCACAGGAGACTCCGTCTCAACAAAGAGACAATGCGGCACCTGTGCCATGTCCTCGCAGACCTGGCACCCCTTGGAGGAGGACGACAAGCACTCCCGATGGCCATGAAGATCACTGCATCCCTGAACTTCTATGCAACCGGCTCATTCCAGGGATCTGTGTGGCATCTCTCAATCTACAGCCCAGAGTTGCATCTAGGAGGTCACGGATGCCCAGTATGCCTGGCAGCAGGATTTTCCACTATCACCGGGATGCCCCAGAAGGGAAATAGATGGTTCACATTTCGCCTTGCGTGCACTGGGGCATCAGGGAGTGTCCTTCATTAGCAGGAAGGGGTTCCTCTACCTGAATGTTCAGATTGTGTGTATATCATGCACGTGTGTGCCCGCTACCCGGGGAACGTGAATGACAGCTACATCCTGGAGCACTCGGAGATCCCCGGCATCTTCGAAGACCACCTCAGGATGACGGGTTGGTTCTTGGGGGACAAGGCCTCTGCACCTGCTAAAACCAGTGCAAAGACCTGAGACCGAGGCAGAGACTCCATTTAATGAGGGCCATGTTGCCAACCGTGCTGTGTTGAGCAGTGCATTGGCCTGCTCAAAATGCAGTTCTGATTACTGGACCTCTCTGCAGTACACCCCCCAGAGGGTCTTCCTCTTTGTGGTAGCCTGCTGTACCCTCCACACTCGGACACAGCAGCGGAGGAGGAGGGACAAGCAGCCTCATATGAGAAGGAGAAGGCGGTGCCGGACCAGGAGAGGCTGGAGGACAAGCCCAGGGAGGAGCCGCAGGAGGTTCCAGAGGATCGAGGACAGGCAGTGGTAAGGGTCTGGCATGCCCCAGAGGACCAGGGAAGCTCTCATCCACACTAGATTCACAGAGGACAAGGCTATGTCCATCGGCTCAATCCCTCCCCCCCCATTTCCCTCCTTCTCCCTAATCCTCTCTCAGTTCCCTCCTTCCCCCTCCCCCTCTTACCCCTCACCTCAATTACCCCAGTTCCCAATACCCCAAACCTGCCTCCTCCCAAATCCCTCAATTCCACCAATACCCCTTCCCCCAATCACCCCCAACATCCCTAATCCCCCCCAATTCCCCAATCCCCACAATTTTCCCAAATCCAGCCCCTCCCCATCACACCACCTCTCCCCGACCACCCTGTTACACCCTTGAAGGGTCTGTGTAACATCACTGCAGAGTGATGGGCCAGTGTCGGCACTGTCAGCGGGTCAATATACAAGAGAGGAGGGTGATGATAACTCGCTGTGAGAAAATTCCAGTGCTTCTCACTTTAAACTGACGTCTGAATCCTGTCTTTCCGCTTACAACATGTTCACACCCATCCTCTGAACGGGGGTCTTCGTTTGATCTTGGACCATTGGGCCCGTGGGCAGGGTGTGGGGGAGCGGAGGGCAACAGAGGGTGAGGGTGCAGGCAGGCCAGCTGTGACATTAACGTGACAGAGGCTTCACATGTAACAGGTGTAACATGTCTTGATGGTGGACTATTGACATTTCCATTCCCCCTAGCTACAGGTAGTGACCTACCTGCCACAGTGCCCACTCAATGCTCTTCAATCTCCTTGATAGTTTGTGGTCTCCTGCTATGTCTAGGTGTGTCCCAGGATGCACATCAGAGGTGGAGGCAATCTGCTGCTTTCAGCACCCTGGGGCCTTTGATGCCCTGGGCTGATGTCCTCTGAGCCCCTAGAGCCAGGGGCCCCCGGCCGACTTCCCGGTGTCACTGGCATCATTGTATATCCTATTCTGCCTGCTGCCCTTGAGATGTGCCGATGTCAGGAAGGGAGGATTTTGGAGAACTGGAGACTGCCACCATCTCCTCGGTGGAAGGCCCCATTTCGGTCTCCAGCCCTTCCTCCTCCCGGATGGTGCCCGTAGGGCCCTGAGGGTGTCCATGGGATGTAGGGGCAGCTGGAGTGAGCTCCAGAGGCCTCTGAGTAATCTGGCTTTGCCAGTCCTGCCAGCTCCCCATTGTATACACCATGGTGTTGATGCCCTCAGTGATGCTCCTCTGTGACTGGACCCCACTCTGGAGTGCCTCGGCAATGTCCATCTGCATTTGGGACATGTCCCTGAGTGACTGGGCCATACTCTGCAGTGCCTTGGCAATTCCCACCTGTGTCTGGGACATGTCCCTGAGCGACTCTGTCATCACAGATTGAGCTATGCCTTGGGCACCTCCACTCAAGATGTGGACGCTGTCCTCCAGGTTTTCCATGGTGGTCTATACCCTACCCTGTTGACCTCGGTGCAACACATAGTCGGCAATATCTCCTGTGACCGAAGCCTTTGGCAATCCTTCAATCACATAATCAGTCACTGGAATGTATTTGCCATCCCTTGTTGAATGTCACGGCTGTGTCCTATCTTCTGCATCAGCTCTGGGAGAATCTGGTCCAGAGGCTCGGCATTTGATTAGGACCCAGCTGAGTCCTGGGAACCAGCAGACCTCTCTTGGATGTTCCTGCCTCCACCTGATGAGCATCAACAACTGTGACGTGCTCACCAAATTGTGCCCCAGACGCGTGTGCACTAATGTTACCAACTGAGGTGTGTGTCTGTGCTGGTGGAGGGTGTGGGTGATAGCTGTGACACTTCACTGCTGATCTCCTCGGATCTCTCCTCCGAGCTGGTCTGTTGGGTGCCGGGGGGGCACGATGCCGGATGGTCCGGCCTCATCAGATGGAGATCCTACGAGACAATGGACATGTGGTCAGTGAGAGGGAAGGATCATTTTGTCTTTTATGAACAATTCACTTGAGACAGGTCATCTGAAGGGGCGGTGGAGCCTCACCTCTGCGGAGCAGGCCAACCTCAGTGATTGCTTTCTCCTTGGTCCACCCTGTGATTTCCAGGGCCCATTCCTCATAGAGGGTGAGGACTCAGATCTCTGGTACTTCGTCCCCCGCCACCCCACCCCCCTACCCCCCCCCAAACCACCATCCCCACCCCACCATCGTACCCTTTCCCATTTTTTATAGGCTATCTTCTACTGTGGGGACAAAGAGAGGGCATTGTGACCCGTACAGTTGATGGGTCAGGGGTGTCTACAGTAGGTGACATGTGTGGGCACCGTACCTAGACATGAAGGGGTTGTGCTGGTGGGTACCAGGGAGTGCTGAGGGGGTGGGGGTTTGGGAATTTCAGGGTGGCAGGTGGAACTAATTCCAGGAGAGAGGTGGTAATTTACCCTTTCAGCTCGGTGGAGGTCATTGGTCTTCTTCCAACATTGGGCGGCAGTCCTCCTCGCCATGCTGCCCGCACTGACAGCCGCTGCCACCGCCTCGCTGGCCCTGCTGCTGGGTCCCGACCCCCTCAGGGAAATAGGATGCCCCGTTTCTCATTCACAGCATCAAGGAACCTGGTCAGGTCGGCTTAGCCAAAGTGAGAAACAGGTCTGTGCACTGCCATGCCTGTGTGTTGATTGGGAGTGAGTGTTGAGGGAGCATTTAAAAGCAGCTCCCTGTTGTTCGCAGCGAGACGTTGAGGTGTCAGCCTGGCGAGACAGCCAGTAATGGTGAGACTCAGGCAGGGGCTCATTTTCGGCACTAAGTGCCTTTGAATACGGGCCGTGATCTCGCCAACGTGGCAGTCGAGGAACACCCCACCAAACCTGCCCAAAATGTCACTTAGAAATGTTTCCGTTGAATCGCACCCTATGTCTCTTCATCTTCCCTAATTTATGTATCTCAGGTAGCTGATCCAGTTTGATTCTACAGATTTCTTTAAAAAACCTTAAACAAATCTCCTCAATGTGAATATGCAGTTCAGGAATTTATAGCTCCAGCTCTCTAAGCCTATCATTTTACTTTAAGGTATCAATCCAGTAGCCCTCCTAGAAAGCTGTTCCTGGGCCTCTATATCAGAAACTATGTGAAGGAACTAACCCTGTAATTGGCATTCTAGCTGAGGCCTGAACAAGGCCTAATACAGAGAAAAGAGTGGGTTGGAAATTCAATCACACTGCACCAGTTTTACAGGAGTGAAACAGGTGCCTGAGGGTCCAAGCACGATTTCTAAACCAGTATTTCTTGGAAAGAGTCATTGCTTTCCCAGGACTTTTTCTCATGAAGATCACTGGATCATTGAGGGAGAATTCAGGATGTCCAATTCACCTACAAGCACGTCTTTCGGGATTTATGGGAGGAAACCAATGCAGACACGGGGAGAACATGCAGACACCGCACAGACAGTGACCAGCTATCATATCAGGCTAGCTGGCTCCTGATAGACACAACTGTTGAATCATATATAGAGTGGTTACAACAAAGAACTAGGCCATTCAGCCCATTGCAACCACACTCCAAGAGCAATTCAGCTAGTCAAACTCCCCTACCCTTTCTCATTAACTGCCTGATTGTCTGCAGAGTGCTGCTGGGCAGCTTGATGTCACCTACTGTCCACTGACATAGTGATCTGAAAGAGTGACTGGACATTTCAAACATCTTGCTGCCTTGAGAGACAAGAAGTCTTCATCTTCTTTCCAACACTACCATTCACCTTCTAGATGAGGTTGAATCAAACGACGGGAGAAGCCAAAATGTGTGAGCATCACTCCTTTGTTACTGAGGAGACAGGGAAGGCAGTGGAAAATTGTGGTCATGATGCATCACAGGAATCGCAGAGCAGTAGTGGAGCTGTTCAGTAATCTATCATTGGCCTGTTGCTACCAACATCACCATCTCCGATGGAAGCACTGAATGTTCCCCACAAGCTCCGTAGACTTGACCACGGAGAGGGCATGATTCTTACAGTTGCTGAGGTCCTTGGAGTAGTTTACCTATGAGGGCATTGCCACCAACTTGGCCTGAAAAATGAAAGAGCAACTGGGGTGTAAGACTACCAGTTGAGGAGTGCATGAGCCAAATAGCAGAAGGGAAATGAAGCAAGACATGTGGAGGTATCAGAATATTAGAGGAAAAGATGTTGTGCATCATAACAATTGCTGTGAAGGAAGCTGGATAGCTGGAATGTAATGTGTCAAGTTGGAGGCCCGTTTAGCCAAAGGACACGTGAAGGTTAGGTGTGCATTGTTGCTTTAAAAAGCTGAAGAGTGTGCTGGTAGCTTGGGTGCATAAAGCAGTAAACAGATGTGTTTTCAGGCTGTTGCCTCCTCGGCTGAAGATGTAGAATTGCTTGCAGCATTGTTTGCAGTTCTTGGAGTGCGAGAATTGGCAATCAGTGCCTGTGCCACCTCATTTCAAGTGACAAGAGATATTTTTTGGGTTGTTTGCACCCACACCCAGGAACCTGCTTGTCCTACTTTTGATGCACCTTTTTTGGAGTTACAAATAGATCGAGCTATTCATTCTCCTCTCCTGGTTTGACACCTAGGGGCTTTTCACAGTCACTTCATTTGAAGCCTACTTGTGACAATAAGCAATTTTCATTTTCATTTTCACTGCCGCCCTCTGGACACAGATGGTATTTTAATATTTGGCACAATAGCACAGTATTGTTGCTTCACAGCGCCAGGAACCTGGGTTCAATTCCCAGCTTGGGTCACTGTCTTCGCGGAGTCTGCACGTTCTCCCCATGTCTGCGTGGGTTTCCTTCGGATGCTCCGGTTTCTTCCCACAGTCCAATGATGTGCAGGTTAGGTGGATCGGCCATGCTAATTTGCCCGTATTGTCCAAAAAAAAGGTTGGGTTACTGGGTTATGGGGATAGGGTGGAGGTATGGGCTTAGATGGGGTGCTCTTTCCAAGGGCTGGTGCAGACATAATGGGCCGAATAGCCTCCTTCTGCACAGTAAATTCTATGATCCTATAATTCTATTCATAATTCTGTTGAATTCAAATATCGCTGAAGGATACGGTGAAGTAATTTCAGTGAGGAATAAGAGAAGCAAGCACATGGATGATAATGGCATAGTGTAGGTTAGATGGCTTTTGTTTTGGTGCAACATTGTGGGCCGAAGGGCCTGTACTGCGCTGTATTGTTCTATGTTCTATGTTCTTGTTCAAGTCCCTGTTTACCCCCACAGTGCTGAAAAGCATAGCCTAAACAATGCAGTGCATTTCAAAAGCTGCACAGAAATCTCGTGTTGGTTCAGAATTGTGTACCTGATTTTTACATTGATTTTATACCAATGCGTACATCAATGATTATTCAAATGGAATATTCGGGAAACGTCTATTTACCTCCTTCTAGAGGCCACTGGTGAATTTTACACCTTTTCAAAAGATGTGTAAATCATCTTGAGAAAATGCCAGGTCCTGCTTATTCCCTACTGGCACAGACATATAGCATGAAGAAAGCTACAATGATCTGGGAGGTGCTGATAGGACTCTATTGCAAGTAGAGTCCCTGCTTTGTCCAATGATGAACTGCCTATGGTTGGTATATCCTCTATCTTCAATTAGTTGCCACTTATAGTTGTATAGTTGATACAGGTAGGAAAGTATGTTGTGAAGAAAAACAAAGCCAGTAATCTAACATCTGTCTCAGGGAAAATGTTAAAGATTTTATAGCAGGCAACTTGGAACATTTCTCGGCAACCAGGCAGAGTCAACATGGTTTTGTGAAAGGGAAAACCTGTTTAACCAATTTATTGGAGTTCTTTAAAGGAGTCAGTTGCATGTGCTGTGGATAAAGGGGAACCAGTGGATGTATTGTGCCTAGATTTCTAGAAGGCATAATGTGCCACATCAAAGTTTATTGCATAAAATAAATGCTCATGGTGCAGTGGGTAACTTATTGACATGGCTAGCTAACAGGAAACCGAGAGTTTGCATAAATGGGTCTTGTTAGGTCGTCAGGATGTGACAAGTGGTGCGCCACCGGGATCAGTGCTGGGCCTGAATATTTCACAATTTATACAAATGACTTGGATGAAGGGACTGAAGGTATGGTTGCTAAATTTCCTGACAACACAAAGGTAGGAAAATAAATTGTGACGAGGACGTAAGGAGGCTATAAAGGGATTCAGACAAGTTAAGTGAGTGGGAAAAGATCTGGCAAATGCAGTATAATGTGGGTAAGTGTGGAATTGTCCATTTTGGCAGGAAGAAAAAATTGAAAGTTATTATCTAAATAGTGAGATGAAGAGGGATCTGGGTATCTTAATGCGTGAATCACGAAAGGCTAGTTTTCAGGTACAGCAAGTAATTAGAAAAGCTAATAGAAAGTTATCATTTATTGTGAGGGGAATTGATTACAGAAGTAGGGAAGTTATACTTCAGTTGCACAGGTCATTGGGAGACCACAATGGAGTATTATGTACGGTACTGGTCTCCCTATCTAAGGAAAGATGGAAATGTGTTGGAAGCAGTTCAGAGCAGATTTACTAGACTAAAACTAGGAGGAGGCATCTTGTCTTATGAGGAAACGTTGGAGAAGTTGGGTTTGTATCTATTAAATTTAGAAGAGGAAGAGCTGACTTGATCGAAACCTTTAAGATCATGAGGGGTATTTCAGGGTGGATGTGCAGTGGCTGTTTCCTCTAGGGAGAGAATCTAGAACCGGGATCACTATTTAAACATAAGGGGTCGCTCATTTAAAACAGAGATGAGGAAATGGGGCTGAGTCTCTGGAACTTTCTTCCTCAAAAGGAGGTGGAAGGAGAATCTTTGAATATTTTAAGGCAGACCTAGATAGATTCTTGATTAACAAGGTGATGAAAGGTTATCAGAGGTAGGCAGGGATGTGGGGTTGAGGTTACAATCATCAGCCATGTTCTTATTGAATGGCAGAGCAGGTTCGAGGGGCCAAATGGCCTACTCCTATATGTTCATGTGTTGCATCAGTAGTGTAGAATTAAAAAGACTGTGCATGCATCAGAGTCATAGAAAATCAGAGAATTTTTACAGCACAGAAGGAGGCCTTCAGCCCATTGCGTCCACACTGGCCATCGCTATTCACCTATTTACTCTAATCTTATTTCCCAGCACTTCCCCTGTAGCCTTGTGCTCTGTGGCATTTCAAGTGCTCATCAAAATACTTCTTAAATGTTGTGAGGGTTCCTCCTCCACCACCCTTTCAGGCAGTAAATTCCAGATTCCCACCACCCTCTGTGTGAAAAGGTTTTTCCTCACATCTCCTGCAATCTTCTTGCCCCTTACCTTAAATCTATGCCCCCTGGTTATCGACCCCTTCACTAAAGGGAAAGGATCATTCCTATTCACCCTATCTATGCCCCTCATAATTTTATACACCTCAATCAGGTCCCCCCCACAGCCTTCTCTGCTCAAGGAAAACAAACCCAGCCTATCCAGTCTCTTCTGATAGCTGAAATGCTCCAGCCCGGGCAACATCCTGGTAAATCTCCTCTCCACCCTCTCTTGTGCAATCACTTCCTTTCTATAGTGAGGTGACCAAAGCAGTACACAGTACTCCAGCTGTGGTCTAACCAGTGTTTTATATAGCTCTAGCATATCCTTCCTGCACTTATAGATATGTCTCAGTCAATAAATCGCATAATATATCCCATATTCTTTCTTAACGACATTATCTATCTGTCCTGCAGTCTTCAGGGATCTAGGGACATGCCCACCAAGGTCCCACTGATCCTTGTGGGGCGGCACGAAAGCACAGTGATTAGAGCTATGGCTTCACAGCGCCAGGGTCCCAGGTTCGATTCCCGGCTTGGGTCACTGTCTGTGCGGTGTCTGCACGTTCTCCCTGTGCCTGCGTGGGTTCCATCCAGATCCTTCGGTTTCCTCCCGCAAATCCCGAAAGACGTGCTCTTAGTTAATTTGGACATTCTGAATTCTCCCTCAGTGTACCCGAACAAGCGCCGGAATGTGGCAACTAGGGGATTTTCACAGTAACTTCATTTCAGTGTTAATGTAAGCCTACTTGTGACAATAAAGATTATTATTATAACTTCCTTAACAGACACATACATACAAACATACAGAAATAATGAGCAGGAAAAGGTCAACTGCTCCAGTAAGCTTACCGTGCACATATATTGGCAAAAGCATCAATAATAGATACTTCCTATGGTAGTGTAATCTCCTAACAGGGAAAAAGAATTGAGGGCCAATAATGCTGGAAAATTCATTTCCTTCATGTGATCAAAACAGTCCAGGTGATCACATGGACCAGGTGCTCTTTATACGATTTGAGCTTCGTCCCAGTGAAGAACTTGTCTGGTTCATCCTTCTTGAAGGCATGCAGAGATTCAGAGGGCAGTGGTTTTTGTCCCCCCTCCCCCCTTGCAAGGCGTATATTCCGGTGGGCGGAGACGTCAGCCATTGTCCTGCGGGGTCTTCCAGTCCTGCCAATGTCTACAAGGTTTTGCATGCCCTGCGCCCTCCGCCACCGGGGAACAGGCCGCAGGGAGGTTGCCAACGGTGGGTCTGGAAGTTTGTGTCAGCAGGAAGGGCCGGAACATTTTGACCTCAGCAGCTAGCCAGCAAGGCTTATTACTCTCTGGGCAAAGAACCACACAACATTCCGTCTGTTTCTACACTTGTGTAGTTTAAATCCATGACCCCCCGTGCCCGCACCCCCCCTCCCCCCCCCACCCCCACCCCGTCTTCTGCAATTTGTTAAGCTAGAATAATAGGCACAGAATTCAGTCCTTTCATTATTATATACTTCAATATTTTATATTGAAGGGAAGATACCAAGTTTATAAAAACAGAAATGAAAGTTAAAATATATTTTTAAGGATTAAATAAATCTTGTTCCATAGTCGTGTAATCCCCAATTATCATTAACAAAGGGTGATCCACTTCATTAAAACTAACACTTGAATAAGTTTGAATAACCTCTTGCTAATCTTAGGCATATATATGTGATCTGAAATTGAACATGTCACAGGATAAAGTTTCCTTTTTGCACACAATAAACAATTCCGGTGCAAATTGCATCTGTCTTGAAAAATGATCCTCTTGCCCCTCCAGTTCAAGTTTTTTGTCAAACACTATTGCATATCATTTACCACAAAATTTGCTAAGTAACCAAAAGATGCAGCTTAATTTTTGGAACCCCTCTCCAAGGTTGCAAAAGTGTGCAATCAGCAGAAATTGCCACTGGTGAATGATTCATCCGGGGTGTAGTTTTTGGTAGGGCCTAGTTCAGGTACAGTGGGTGGGTTTTCCAGACCCGCCATTGGCAGGCATCGTTGTGGACTGTTGACTTTTAATGGCTCTGAAAATGTTCTTATCTTGGCCACAATGATGCCCTGTGGTGGCAGGGCCAGAAAGCCTCAGCCATTGGCGGGGGTGGGGGGGCTGGATTTCCACTCCCGTTTATAGTGGGCGGAGAATTGAACGGGAGACCCAAAACACCATTTACGCCGGCTGGACTTTCCTGCTTAATTGTCCCCGTCCCCACCAATGACATAACCGGAATCCCAGTTTTCAAATTTGTGATCCCGAAATGTAATTATAGGTTGTTTATGCCTGATAATCCCGCCACAATACATTGTGAATACGGCATGAGGGCATGCCAATGTGAATCACAACAGGCCCCCACGACATGCACCAGGTGAGCAGAACCTGCCAGAGGTGTACAGGTGAACACAGCCCCCAGTGGGAAGGGGTCCAAGATAGTAACCTGGCATTGGTAGCATTGTGCATTGGCAGCACGGTAGCATTGTGGATAGCACAATTGCTTCACAGCTCCAGGGTCCCAGGTTCGATTCCGGCTTGGGTCACTGTCTGTGCGGAGTCTGCACATCCTCCCCATGTGTGTGTGGGTTTCCTCCGGGTGCTCCGGTTCCCTCCCACAGTCCAAAGATGTGCAGATTAGGTGGATTGGCCATGATAAATTGCCCTTAGTGTCCAAAATTGCCCTTAGTGTTGGGTGGGGTAACTGGTTTATGGGGATAGGGTGGAGGTGTTGACCTTGGGTCAGGTGCTCTTTCCAAGAGCCGGTGCAGACTCGATGGGCCGAATGGCCTCCTTCTGCACTGTAAATTCTATGGTAATCTCTATGATTGCCTGGTCACTGCCCTCTGTCACTGCCCGGGCACTGCTCCCTACCAAGACTTTCTTGCTGGAGATGGTCAATTGATCGGCATTTGTGTGACACGAATGCTACTTGCCATTTTGCAGCCTAATTATATGAGTGACTGTATCATTTTTCCTATTGCTGTCAGAATTTTATGTATTTGTTATTTGTATTCAGCAGGAGATCTTGTGGTTCAGTGGATAGTGTCCCTACCAGAAGTTCTGGGTTTGAATTCCACTCCAGGAAATTGGGTCAAAGGAAGTCCTGCCGTAATGTGCCCAACATTGATTTTCAACCTGCAATCCTTCCACCAGGCTTATGGCAGGTGGTAAGAATGGGAGCGGCTCTTGGTCAGCCATTCTTGATGAGTGTCGCCTCTCAAGCTAAGGCCTTTGACTTCAGGCTAGCGACCTATTCCAGGAAAAGCAAGCTATAGGGCAGCATGGTGGCACTGTGATTAGCACTGCTGCCTCACAGCACCAGAGACCTGGGTTTGATTCCGACCTCGGGTGACAGTGTAGTACTTGCACGTTCTCCCCTTGTCTGCATGGGTTTCCTCCCACAATCCAAAGGTGTGCAGGTTAGGTGGATTGGCCATGCTAAATTGTCCCTCGGTGGCGTTTCAGGGATAGGGTGGAGGATTGGGCCTAGGTAGGGTGCTCTTTCAGAAGGTCAGTGCAGCCTCGATGGGCTGAACGGCCTCCTTCTGCACTGTAGGGATTCTATGAGCATTGCCTGCCTCGTGCGTCTACAGAAGTCTTCTAACTTCATTTACATTCAGAGTCTGGGGCGAAATTCTCCTACCCGCCCCGCCACATTTCTGCGTCGACCGGCCGGCGGGAGTCTCCGTAACACCGGCCGGTCAATGGTGTTTCCCATTGTGGGGCAGCCCCACGCCGTCGGGAAACCCCCTGGTGCCGGCAGAACGGAGACTCCCGCCGGCGGAGAATGACGCCCCTGATTTTATTTATCAAGATGCAAAACCAGTTGACTAAAATGCCATTAAGCTTATAACCAAAGCAAAGTTTCACTTACATTTTGAATTCAATTTCTGAATACACACTTTGCAAATGTTTTCTATTAATTCAAGGGATGTGGGGTTCGCTGGCTAGCCCAGCATTGATTGTCCATCCCTAATTGCCCTTGAGAAGGAGGTGGGGAGCTGCCTTCCTGAACTGCTGCAGTCCGTTAATACAATAATTCAGGGTAATGCAGGGTAATTCAGGGTATGCCTAAATATATAAATGGAAATCATCAAGTGATAAATTCTTGCCTTTTTTATATCTGATATATTATGGATGAAAGAATTAGGCTTATTAGTCGTCAGGCAGAGCATATTACTACACGTGTACATTTTTCAAAGGAAAATTATCAGAAAATCATGGGTTAAATGCTTGAATTTCCAAAATATTTTTCGTCAAATGAGACCCAACACCCACCAACACATGGCTCGAATATATGGTCAGTAAATTACCTCCCAGTAAATTACCTCCATGACATTTGTATTGTGCACTAATTTTGTACCTCATGCAAAACATATTAACCAGAACTAGGCGAAAAGGGAAGCTACAATGTGAGTTGTATTAAAAAAAACTAAGTTTAAACAGAGGGGTGGGGGCTGATGGTGGTGGTTGGGGGTGAGGGGGTGGGGTGGGGGGGAGGTAGTAGTGGTGAAATATACATTTTCTGGAAGAAGTACCAGACTGTTAAGTGAAACAACAAAAGAGCAGGTGGTTTAAATTTAGTTCCATTTCCAGGAAACAGCTGGCTAGGTAAATCTATTTTATTGGGATTAGGCGGCTGAGGCCCTGTATCATTGGATTTTCCACAGAAAAATTATAAAGTTTTGTGACGGTTGTAACTGCTCTGCAGAGCCATCATCTCTGATTTACTTGAAGTTTCATTTAAATTGTCACATCTAAGAGTTACATTCGCGTGTGTTGCAAGTTGATGGATAATTAATGCCCTTATTGTGCAACAATGTTGCATTTTCTGTTACTTCCAAGGGTCTCCTGGAGCCTGAAGAGGAAAGCTCCTATTGGTGGCAACAAAGAGCCAGCTAACAGGTTTATTAACTTTTTATTGAAATCAGTTGATCAAAAATATGGGATAAACTTGATTTTATAAGCTAAAAATGATTTGGTTTTATGTTACAGTTTGTTGCAATAAGTACACTATTGTATTTGATTTATGCTGGGTGCTCTGTGCGTGACAAACAGCATTGCCTATCATATATCATTCATTCAATAACAACTTAAAGCAGTAAATGTAGATCAAGGGTTCTTCAAATGCACCACCTGGTGTGGTACTGAGACATTACAGGCTAGATTTGATTTATTATCTGTGCTGAGGTAGCTACTGTGTTAGTACTAGGTGAGTATTAGGACTGGCTGGACTGGGGTTAGTAACAGGTGAATCCTGGCTTAGTACTGGATATTATATCATTGTCCCTAGCACCTATCGCAAAGAAAAAAACAGCCAAATTATGAGGGGTATAGATAGGGTGAAAAGTTGGAGGCTTTTTCTCAGGGCGGAAATGACAATTACAAAGGGGGCACAAGTTCAAGGTGAGGGGGGATAGTTTCAGTGGAGCTGTGCGGGGGACGGTTTTTACACAGAGGGTGGTGGTGGGCTGGAATGCACTGCCAAGTGAGGTGGTTGAGGCAAATACGTTAGCGACCTTTAAGATTTATCTGGATAGACACATGAATAGACTTGGTATAGAAGGATATAGGCATTGGTTTAGATAGCACACGTGATCGGCGCAGGCTTGGAGGGGCGATGGGCCTGTTCCTGTGCTGTACTGCTCTTTGTTCTTTGATCTTTGTTCTTAACTGATACTCAGTGGCCCTATTGCAAAGTGTATAAAGAAGGGCTAGCGTCGGCTAAGATACCAGGTAGAGTTGTCTGATGTCAGTCACTGTTAAACCTTTGACATGGAGAATGGCTATTGCGCCAAGATGGTGCAGGGCCACTGGCATCTAGGAAATTGTACTCCAGCACGAATCGTCACCAAGGTGATTGTTTCATAGGAAACTGAATAAGTTAAACATTCTTTTTATTACATGGAACTCCAAGATTTTACTAGTGTTTTGGGGATTGCAGTCTCCGATTTTGTCTCTTTCTAGTTAGGGCCAATAATTTTTGGGTGATAGATTGAGTGAAATTCTGTTTCATTGCATGGGATTATATAATTCATCAGGATTTTAGTGACATTTTGGTGATCAAATTCTACAATTTTGTCCATTTTCTGTATACTTTTAAATTAGTGTTTTTATGGTCAACAACTTTATTAATAATAATAATAATATTGATATTATTCAAGAGACATGCTTAAATATAAGTTGAGAGGCGGTAGATTTAGAACTGAGATGAAGGCAAACTACTTCTCGCAGGGGTGGTGAATTTGAGGAACTCGCTGCCCCATAGTGCGGTGGAATCTGAGTCATTAAATGGTTTTAAGAAGGAGGTAGATATATTTCTGAAAAGAAAATGGATTAAAGGGATAGGTGGAACAGGTGGATTTGAGACCAGAAAGAGAGCAGACATGATCTGATTGAATGGCGGAGCAGGCTCGAAGGGCCGAATTGCCTGCTCCTGCTCCTAATTCCAATGTTCCTGGGCAGGATTCTCCTTTCTGAAGGCAAAAGAGGCCCCCACCACGAGAGGCCGGCCCGCCGATCGGTAGGCCCCGATCGCGGGCCAGGCCAGGGGTTGGACCCCACTCAACCAGGTCGCCCCCGACAGGATGGACGCCGAGGTCCCGCCGGGTAAGACTATATGTGAACGGCGCCGGCAGGACTCAGGCTTTTTTGGATGACCACTCGGCCCATCCCAGGCGGAGAATCGCCCGGGGGGGTGGGGGGGGGGGGGGGGGGCTGCGTAGAGCAGCCCCCGACCAGCACCGCGTCGACGGCGCCAATGGCACCGATTTTCCGCTCACCGGAGAATCGGCAGACCGGTGTCGGGGCGTTGTCGCGCGAATCGCACCCGGCGGTTCTCTGACCCGGCGTGGGCTGAGAGAATCCCGCCCAGCTTGCAGCCCAATGACTGTAATGTGACTTCCATCAAAAAATGAAAGGCAAAGTAATCAAGTTTAATACACAGAAACATGTGACAATCATGAAGTGACAAAGATAGGCAAACAAAATCAGCAGGTAACAAAGAAGTGATAGACAGGATATTGAAAGAAGGAATATTGAATTAAAATGATATTAAAATTACAATACACATTCCTACATGGCAGACATGGAACTTCATTTAGACTTCATCATTGAAGTACTTCATTAAGGACCTGAACTGTGTAAGGACTAGGGCTATTGGTACCGTTCTGTCCTACATCTTGCAGGGTTCATGATAATAATAATAATAATCTTTATTAGTGTCACAAGTAGGCTTACATTAACACTGCAATGAAGTTACTGTGAAACGTCCCTAGTCGCCACATTCCAGCGCCTGTTCGGGTACACTGAGGGAGAATTCAGAATGTCCAATTCACCTTACAGCACGTCTTTCGGGGCTTCTGGGAGGAGACCGGAACACCCGGAGGAAACCCGCGCAGACACGGGGAGAATGTGTTGACTCTGCACAGATAGTGAACCAAGCCAGAAATTGCTATGAAGCAACAGTGCTAACCACTGTGCTACCGTGCTGCCATAGAATGTCTACAGTGCAGAAGGAGGCCATTCAGCCCATCGAGTTTGCACGATCCTGCAAAAGAGGATACCATCAAGGCCCAATCCCTTACCCCATCCCTGTACCCGCAACCCCACCTAACCTTTGGACAGTAAGGGGCAATTAGCATGGACAATAAGCCTAAACTGCTCATCTTTGGACTGTGGGAGGAAAAAGGAGCACCTGGAGAAAACTCACACAGGTAGGTGGAGAACATGCAACCTCCACACAGACAGTCACCAAGGTGGAATTGAACCCGGGTCCCTGCCACTGTGAGGCAGCAGTGCTAACCACTGTGCCACCGTGCCATTGAATGTAGACAAATTTCCAAGTTGCACTGGTTGCTTTGGGCGTGGTGGTGCTAACCAATTCTGATACTGGATAGACTGCATAATGGATTTTTCAAACTTAGTACAAATATTAACTCTTCTTGTCTGCAGAATTTCAAACATTGTGAAGGGCATTGTCATATGACCGGTACGAAGAACCTAGTGTCAATCGCGATGCATACTTCTGCATTTTTATGAGATCAGAGTGGCTCACGTCTGTGTGAGACCAGGGTGCCACACAGGCACAGCATATTCTACCGAGGAAAGACATAGTCCATGTAGATCACAAACAGGTCGTGGGCAGTGAGTATGAAAGTAGGATGAGGGACATGAGAATGATCATTGTTTTATTTGTTTTTCCGCAGAGGAGAAAACTATAATACCACTGGGATCATTGCAGCAAGTGTTCACAACAGATTTTTAGTCAGTTTAGTGACACATTGAAAAGGGGGTTCCATCCAGAGACACTTTTTAACAGCTGAAAATCTGCACCTTTCACACAAACAATACGTGTGCTCGCCTGTGAGTAGACGCCTAGCTGTAATGAACATCACTCATGAGGGCGTTGTCAATTCGAAGAACTGCTGAGCTAAATAACAAGGTATTAACTGAAACAAAGAAGGTGATGTTCAATAGGTCATGTCTGTATGAAAGGCAGAGAAGAACAGGATTTGCTATGTCGAATAACAATTTTGTTTGGTTCTATTTTCATTTTCTATACAAAACCCCCCAAAATGATGGACCTAGACAGAAGTAAATGATGAGCAAATATATGTGCAGTGCTGCACAACTAAGAAATAAATACTGATGTTTCTGTCATATAAGTGTTGCTGCAATCATTAAATCTAAGATCGCTTTTCACAGAAAACCTTCCAGAAACTCATCCCGCCTTTCCATCAGAGGGAAATTTTGCTGTGCTTTCCTGATAGTACGCACCACAACACCCATGTGTTGTAATCCCGTTAACAGTGTTGCAAAGCAAAATACTTGAAGGTGTTGAGGGTAATTCCTATCAACATCCCTCGGGCAGTACATTGTTTTGCCACCTCATTCGAGAGTCCACTAGATCGTCTTCCAATGGAATCAATGGGACAAATGCGGCACGGTCGGACAGTGGTTAGCACTGCTGCCTCAAAGCTCCAGGGATCCAGGTTCAATTCTGGCCTCAGGTGACTGTGTGGAGTTTGCATTTTCCCCCCGTGTCTGCGTGAGTTTTCTCCGGGTGCTCCGGTTTCCTCCCACAGTTCAAAGATTTGCAGGTCAGGTGAATTGGCCATGCTAAATTGCCCCTTCATGTCCAAAGCATCGGTGGGGTTACTGGGTTATGGGGATAGGGTGGAGATGTGGGCTAAAGTAGAGTGCTATGTCCAAGAGCCGGTGCAGACTTGATGGGCCGAATGGACTCCCTCTGCACTGTAGGGATTCTATGATTCTATTCTGAAAATTAGGCAGTTGCTACAGCAGGTTGGCACCCCCTTCTGCTAAATTACCAGCCAGGTGGTGATGTAAAATTAAACCCTGCTATTTCTTGAAATGAAGATCTATTTATCTTTAAATATTTCAGTATCTAAATATGCAGCTGCACTCACATTTGTTGAAAAGCTAACTTGGATCTCACTGTATTCGCTAAGATATCATGCACTCAGAAGGCAGGTGAGGAAAACCTTCACTCTAAGCCATTTGTTTGTTAAATGATTTTTAAAATTCTTTCTGATCGAGCAAGGACAGCATTTGGGAATCTCTGTTATTTGGGAACTAAGAAGGGGTCACGCATATCCAGGGTTCTGAATAGACACAGAGATCCATCAATTGCCCATCCCTCATTGTCCTTGAATTGAGTGACTGCTTAGGCCATTTCAGAGGGCAGTTGAGAATCAATCACATTGCTGTGGGGTTCACATGTAGGCCAGACTGGGGTAAGTGTGGCAGATTTCCTTCCCCAGAGGACATCAATGAATCAGATGGGTTTCCTTTTTTTTTTGACAACAATTTAATGGTCCTCATTGGACTTTTCATACCAGATTTTCAATGAATTCAAATTTGCCCAGCTGCCACGTGGGATTTGAACCCAGGTCACCAGAGACACCTGGGTTACTAGTCCAGTGACAATACCACTATGCTATCAACATTTATAGTAACTCTTTCCAAGAGATTAATGTAATGTCAATCCACCATCATGACTTTCTGCTTATTAGATGGAAATTTCTGACTCCATGATAACAAAGGGATTTCTTTGTGGGCCATGAAGAAGATTAATCCACCATTCAAGGTAAAGTTGAAAAATGGTTCACCAATGCTCTCATATTGGGTGGCATAGAATGAACTTAATATCTAGATATAAGAAAATGCTACTAAACTGAACAAGTCCTTGATCATGAAAATTTGAAGCGACACATGCAAATGTTTTATTTTGTTATAGAGATCATTAACAGTGGTTTGTCCTGCAAAAATGAGAATCTCCTCAGACTACTCTTCTTGATAAAACAGACTTACAATTTTGAAAATGCTTGAATGAAATTGATAAAAATAGCTATCGGGCTCAATATGTCTTAATATATTTAACACGATTTGGCAACTTCCAAACCCATCCACCACACTGACTGGTTACTCGAGGGAATCTGAAACTATGGACATATTTACTCTGGATAGTCATAAATAACACCTACCTAAACTATTTCACTTATAACCTTTGCAGCCAATAGTGAGGAGACATCAACTACATCAATCTGACTGGCCCCAGGACTGAAAACATAGTGCACGAACCATGGTATACACCTTTCAGTCAATTATGTCAAAGCCCATTTTCCCACAGGAGTCGAGTACCAGGGAGATCAAGTTTATTATAGGAGCTTTTGTCGCATTTGAACCTTCCTGAACATATTGGATGAGGTGAAAAATATATGGGTCTCTGGCATTCTGTCAGAAGAGTGCACAATCTGGACTAACATTTGAGTGGAGGACGAAGGGAATATTTAAATGTTGGAGATGCAGTCTTTCAGTTGAGGTATTAAGAACTCCTGTCTGCCTTCACAGGTGGACATAAATTATCTCTTGACACTCTGCAAAGAACAAGGAGTTTTTCTAATTTCCAGACGAACAATCCACCTTGAACCAACAACACCAAAAGCAGATGATCTGTTCCTTAATTTATTTGCTATGTTTGTGACCTTGACTGCTGTATTGTTGACATAACAAGTTATAGTGCTTCAAAAGTAATGTATTAGCTATAAAACACATTGGTTCGAACTGAGGACCTGATAAGGCTCTATTAAATTTAAATCCTTTCTTCCCTACTATTAAACTTGAGAGAAATATTCATGTAAATGTATCGGGAGATTGTGCCTGTGAATTGGAAATGCTGTGTTAAAACTCTTCCCTTCACCTATAATTCCTCTTGGCTCCCAACGGTACACGCAAGAATACAGGAATAATTTGTAACAAAATAATAATTAGGAAGCTAAAATACAGGTATGAACTTTTAGGATAGCAGGGGAAGAGTGGCCAGGGAACACATTCCCACCGATTCCGGTTGACGGGCTCCCATTTTACACTCAAATGAGCGGTGAGTGGAAGTAGACAGGACTTCCTCTCCTCACTCAGGAGGAAGACCTGTCTTGGAAAGATGGCCGGCAATCTTATTATTCGGCAGATCTTCAGTTCCTGCAGCAACAGTGCTGCAGTGGTCGGATGAAGAACTGCACCAGGAGACCTGAAACCAAGTGTGGGAACCTGAGGAAAAGCAAGGTGTCAGGTATCCTAGGGCGGGGAGGGTAGGTGAGGACTGGAAAGTCGTGAAGGGGGGGATGATCAGGGTTAAGGGGCAAGGGGGAGGGTAGAGGTCTGGAGGATACCGGACCTTTGATGGGCGGGGGCACCTATAGTCAAAGGGGTCTTCTGATGGAGATGCGCCCCCCCCCCCTCAGCGTAAATTCGCTGTGATGTCAGAGCAGTACGGAACCCCAATGGAATCCTGTTCCTTCAATTTTATGCTCCCCCAGCAGCGCCCCCCTGTGGTAAACCACTGTATTGTATTATACCTGCTGTATGTAATATGCCCGGGCTTGCCCCTGCTGGCTCCGCCTGTGGCTCCTCCCCTCAGGCTCAGGTATAAAGGTGGCCAAACTCCGGCCCTGCCTTCAGTCTGGGGTCGGCTGACACCAGGTATCTTTAAGCTAATTAAAGCCACAGTTTCACTCTCAACTCATCTTCTTTGTTATTGATGGTACATCAATTTAATTAGCTTAAAGTTTTAAGATGGACCAATCACTCAAACTTGATCGCCTGGAGCTGGACCCCCAAGCAGCCGATGCCACTACCACGTTCGAACACTGGCTACGCTGCTTTGAATCCTACATCAAATCCTCTGCCATCGCCGTCGCTGAGACCCACAAGCTGCGAATTCTCAACTCCCAGGTGAGTCCGAAAGTATACCTTATTATCAGGGACACTACCTTGTACGCGGATGCGAAAATGCTGTTGAAAAGACAGTATGTTAGGAAAGTCTACGAGGTGTCCACTAGGCATCTCCTTGCCACAAGGCGACAGCGTCCCGGAGAATCGCAAGCTGAATTTCTGCGCGCATTGCGGGTACTCGGCCGGAACTGCAATTGTAAGGCTGCCGAGCACACAGTGTTGTTGATCTGGGATGCCTATGTCGCAGGCATAAAGTCAAATTACACCCACCAACGCCTACTAGAAAGGGGTACACTCGATCTCCAACAGACATTACAGCTTTCTGACTCGTTAGAAGTGGCCTTTCACAACATGGATGCCTACACCTCCGACCACACGGCACCATCGTGGACGTCGTGGGCGCCACCCTCACCCGAACCTGGGGCGCCGCAACCCTGTGCCGTGCAGCGACCCACCAATTCTGGAGCCCCAAAGTGCTACTTCTGTGGCCAGGGTAAGCACCCCAGACAACGCTGCCCAGCGAGGAGCGCGACCTGCAACAGGTGCGGAAAGAAGGGCCATTTCGCTAAAGTCTGCCAGGCCCGTCCTGTTTTTAAACCCAGCAGCGCTGCTTGTAGCCCGTGGAGGCCGTCATCTTCACCCCCACTCGACACGTGCGACCCCTGGGGGCCGCCATCTTTGAATCACCCCACCGCCTCCCAGAACCCCTGTTCACCCAATCGTAAGCTGGCCTCCACTACCCTCGATCAGCCCGCCTACCTTCCGCAACTTGCCTCCATCACCCTCGACCAGTCTCGACCACATCACCTCGCCAACTCCATGATGGCTGTCCGGATCAACGAGACGACCTGCCTTTTTGACTCCGGGAGCACAGGGAGTTTCGTTCATCCAGATACGGTACGGCACTGTTCCCTCCCAATCTTACCCGCGACCCAGAAAATCTCCCTGGCTTCCGAATCGCATACCGTGGAAGTCCGTGGGTACTGTGTTGCAACCCTTACAGTACGGGGCGTTGAGTACAAAAACTTCAAACTCTACATCCTCCCACAACTCTGCGCTGCCGTGCTACTGGAGCAGAATTTCCAGTGCCATCTCAAAAGTGTTACCTTGGGGTTCGATGGACCCCTGCACCCCCTCACCATCTGTAGCCTCTCGACCCTTAAGGTCACCCCACCCCCGTTCTTCGCTAACCTCACCCTGGATTGTAAGCCCGTCGCCACTAGAAGCAGACGATACAGTGCTCGGGACAAGGCCTTTATCAGGTTGGAGGTCCAGCGACTCCTGCGGGAAGGGATCATAGAGGCCAGTATTAGCCCCTGGAGAACCCAAGTGGTGGTCGTCAAGACTGGGGAGAAGCATCGGTTGGTCATAGACTACAGTCAGGCTATCAACCAGTACACGCAGCTCGATGCGTACCCCCTACCCCGCATATCTGACATGGTCAATCAGATTGCACAGTACTGAGTCTTCTCCACCATTGATCAGAAGTCCGCGTACCCCCAGCTCCCTATCCGCCCGGCGGACCGCCAATACACTGCCTTCGAGGCAGATAGCCGCCTCTATCACATCCTCAGGGTCCCCTTCGGCATCACCATTGGGGTCTCGGTCTTCCAACGGGAGATGGACCGAATGGTTAACCAGTATGAGCTGCGGGCCATGTTCCCGTATCTGGATAATGTCACCATCTGCGGCCATGACCAGCAGGACCATAACGCTAACCTCCAAAAATTCCTCCACACCGCCAAGCTCCTTAACCTCACGTACAATAAGGAGAAATGCATTTTCTACACAACCCGCCTCGCCATCCTTGGCTACGTTGTGGAAAACAGAGTCCTAGGGCCAGACGCCGACTGCATGCGCCCCCTTCTGGAACTTCCCCTTCCCCACTGCCTCAAGGCCCTGAAGAGATGCCTGGGGTTCTTTTCCTACTAAGCCCAGTGGGTCCCCAATTATGCGGACAAAGCCCGCCCACTCATTAAATCCACCATTTTTCCCCTGACGGCTGAGGCCCGCCTGGCCTTCAACCGCATCAAAGCAGATATTGCCAAGGCCGCAATGCACGCAGTAGAGGAGTCCATTCCGTTCCAGGTGGAGAGCGACGCGCCTGACTTTTCCCTGGCCGCTACCCTCAACCAGGCGGGCAGGCCCGTGGCTTTCTTCTCCAGTACCTTCCAGAGCTCCAAAATTCAACACTCCTCCGTCGAAAAGGAAGCCCAAGCCATTGCGGAAGCTGTGCGACATTGGAGGCATTACCTGGCCGGCGATTCACTCTCCTCACTGACCAATGGTCGGTGGCCTTCATGTTCAATAACACACAGCGGGGCAAGATCAAGAATGACAAGATCCTAAGGTGGAGGATCAAACTCTCCACATATAATTATGATATCTTGTATCGACCTGGGAATCTCAATGAGCCCCCAAATGCCCAATCCCGCGGTGCATGTGCCAGCGCACAAGTAGACCGACTTTGGGCCCTCCACAATGACCTCTATCACCCGGGGGTCACCCGGTTTTTCCACTTTATCAAGGCTCGCAACCTGCCTTACTCCATCGAGGAGGTCAGGACCATGACCAGGAGCTGCCAGGTCTGCGCGAGTGCAAACCACACTTCTATCGGCCAGACAGAGCACACCTGGTAAAGGCCTCCCACCCCTTTGAACGCCTCAGCGTCGATTTCAAAGGGCCTCTCCCCTCCACTGACCGTAACTTGTACTTCCTCAACATCATTGATGAGTACTCACGTTTCCATTTCGCCAACCCGTGCCCTGACATGACCTCTGCCACAGTCATCAAGGCCCTGCACGGCCTCTTCACCTTGTTCGGTTTCCCCAACTCCATCCATTGTGATCGGGGTTCCTCCTTCATGAGTGATGATCTGCGTCAGTACCTACTTACCAAGGGCATCGCCTCAAGCAGGACTACGCCCGGGGGAACGGACAGGTGGAGAGGGAGAACGCGACGGTCTGGAAGGCCGTCCTTCTTGCCTTATGGTCCAGAAGTCTCCCTGTCTCCTGCTGGCAGGAGGTCCTTCCCGATGCGCTCCACTCCATCCGGTCACTCCTGTGTACCGCCACCAATGTGACCCCTCATGAGAGAATGTTTGTCTTCCCCAGGAAGTCCACCTCAGGGGTCTCGCTCCCGTCCTGGCTGACGGTCCCAGGGCCCGTCCTCCTCCGGAAGCATGCGAGGAGTCATAAGTCGAATCCGCTGGTCGAAAGGGTCCGTCTCCTCCATGCTAACCCCCAATATGCCTACGTGGCACACCATGACGGGCGGAAGGACACAGTCTCCCTTCAGGATTTGGCACCAGCAGGTTCCCCAGCGAACATCACCACTACCCCCAACCCTACATCTTCTCCCTCCATTGCTACCCATGGTGTACCAGAGCCATGGCATACTCCGCTAGTTCCAGTGCATGGCACGCCAGAGCCTCAGGATCCGTCGCCAGGCAGTCATCTACTTGGTGACGCAGAAGACGACACGCAGGCCTCAACACTTCATCCGACACCAGTATCCACACCACAGCCGGGACTGCGGCAGTCACAGCGGAATGTCCAAGCCCCCGAACGACTCGATATATAATTCAACCCGTCCACTTCACCCCGGCCGGCCTCCTTTTAACAGGGGGTGAATGTGGTAAACCACTGTATTGTATTATACCTGCTGTAGTAACATGCCCGGGCTTGCCCCTGCTGGCTCTGTTTGTGGCTCCTCCCCTCGGGCTCAGGTATAAAGGTGGCCAACCTCCGGCCCTGCCTTCAGTCTGGGGCCGGCTGCCAGCAGGTATCTTTAAGCGAATTAAAGCCACAGTTCCACTCTCAACTCATCTTCTGTCGTTATTGATGGTACATCACCCCCCCACCCACCCCGACTCCCCACCGTCTAAAAACCCACCGGGGCGGGGGAGCATAAAATTCTCCCCATGATACTGCACCTAAAAGCAACATGTTATAGAAACTTTTAATTATTAGGGAAAGCTGAAAAGAATTTTCAAATTAGGACATTGTCATTAGTTTATTCCGGAGCAGGGAAACTAACAATTCAGAGTTAGTGTTTTAATTTGGAGTGCGTGCAGGCCACAGAACAAGGGACATATTGTGAGGACCAATTTTCTTTTCACTCTTTTTGAAAGGCTGGTTGGTGTTGAAATCTATATGTGTTGGATGTGGAAGATGCTGAAGGGGACTGTTAAATAATTTTATTTTAGCCCAGCAAACATGGAAAAATGTAAGAGCAATCAAAAACAACAGATGACCCCTGACTGAACTTCAACATTCATCGTAATATATGTATTGGGATCTGTCTGCAGCAGGAGATGTAAATCACCAATTGTTCGGAATACCCACAGCTGTGTTACTTGATCTATGCTCAGTGCCAGCAATTGTCATGTACAAGAGCTGAAATTTGACACAGGCTTTATGTTTATGGTTTCCAGGGTAATCTTACAGCACCAAAACCATTGCAAATTCAGTATACATTTGTCTAAACTCATCTTAATTCTATAATAAGTAGTTGTGATTATTCAGGCGCATGAATATTAATGTTGATCAGGGCCCAAAAACCATAACAGTTGTTTCCCACAGTACAATTTCTTCCAGACAACAAAGCAGATCGCAATGTAGGTGGGCAAGCCTAAATGATGGAGCAAACTTTAGCTGTAGGTGCATTTTTTTGTAAGTTCAAAAAGTCAGGCTGATGATTGCTAAATGGAAACCAAATTTGCTGAATTCCTTCTTAGTGCAGGATTGAAGCTAAACAGGGGCCTTGTGCCAACCTCTATCATTGCCAAAGTCAGTCACACGAGGATCAGAAAGAATAGCATAAATATTCAGCAGCATATAATGTCAAAATATCGTCAAGTTATACTTACTGAAATTAGAGGCACATATAAGAAAACGATTGCACTCCCAACTGCTTACATCTCTGATACGGGATTTTATGTTTCTTTGCAAAGAAAACACTTTCTGAGAAATCAACTCTGAGTCGCATCAGGAAGCCCTTGAGGTTAATCCAACAGTGGGCCATGGGGACTCTTCATTCACCACAAACATTCAAGAATGTGCGACAAAGATTGGCCTCTAAATTTGGACGCACACATTTTTTGATGTAGTCTCCGCACTTGAATGGCAAGGTTCGTGACACCCCAATATGGGGCTTTGGGCCTGTGGTGATACACCACTGTACTTCCCTAGCATTGTACATAGTTATATAATAGTTGTGTGTAATGTGGCCCTGTAATCCTGTGTATTGTACTGTGTATTGTACTGTAGCTCTGTAGAGGTTCGGTCACCTGTATGTAACCTGACCTGGCCACGGAGAGCTCCTCCTTGGCCACTCCCCCGGGAGTTAGGTATAAGACCCAGCTTCTGAGACCTGACCCATTTTGTCTGGGGTCGTCTGTGTCGGGTAAGCTTCCTATGTAGTGTATTAAAGCCTTGGTTAAAGTCTCACATGTCTTTGTGGTTCTTGACGCTTAGTGCACCAGGGCCTTACTTCAATAAAGTAGGTAAGCTGCCGAGGGTAAGAGACTGCTGAGCTGGCAAAAGGTTTTAAAAACCTGGAAAATAAGGGGAGAACTTGTGAGTAGTGATGGGAAGATCGATTGCTGGGGGTGGGCAGCATTAAGGGGAGCGAATTGCTGGTTGATGAGATCACTGGCAGAAGGAGCAATCACCCTCGAGGAAGGAGGGTCAGTGGATGAGGAATGGTGGGGCAATTGGGCTTGGGGAGGGGAATAAATAATAGAGAGAAAGGAAAGGGGTGTTGGACCTCAGGCCAGGGGTATCACTAGAAGGGGTTGTGATTAGATAGTTTGGGGCGGAGCTGGACCGATGGGATGGTGTTTGTGGTCCAAATTATTTTAATATGGTTCAAGAGAAGGATTTAACTCTCCTTCTGTCTCTGCATTCAGGCAAGTACAAAGGTCTGCCAGCAGAGTTAACATTGCGTTATGCTGTGTGAGTTCAGTATATGCCAAACAAAGTGCTGGGATGTTTGAAAATCATAATGAGTCTTGCAAGAAATGCAGGAACCTAATTTAAATAAATAATTTCCATCATTGAATGATCCTGATGTGTGCTCCTGATGTCAGCACAGCATTATTCTACATTTTATATAATCTTTATTGTCACAAGTAGGTTTACATTAACAATGCAATGAAGTTACTGTGAAAAGCCTCGAGTCGCCACACAGAGGGAGAATTCAGAATGTCCAAATTACCTAACAAGGATGTCTTTCGGAACTTGTGGGAGGAAACCGGAGCACCCGGAGGAAACCCACGCAGACACGGGTAGAACGTGCAGACTCTGCACAGACAGTGACCCAAATGGGAATCGAACCTTGAACCCTGGCGCTGTGAAGCAACAGTGCTAACCACTGTGCTACTGTGCCGCCCAGTGCATGGCAGTGCATTACCAGCTGGGAATATGTGCTTGCTTTCTATCATATTGAATGCTGTTTATCACCCAGAAAATGAGCAGTTGCCTTCTCCCTATTGGGCTGTTTAGAGAAAAGAAACCCAGTTATTCCCACAGTTTTTTCAAAAGGTGACAAATATTTATGTGTTAACGCTCAGCTCTCTGCTCAAACTCACAAGTACAAAAGTACTGATAAACTTAACCCGACCAAAGATAGTAAAATAACATTGCTAAAATCACATATAAACCAACCAATTTATTTCTGCCGTCAGACATTCACCTCAACATGGTATGAGCTGCTTGTTCAGGAACAATGAAGTTTGCCCAGGAATGTGAAATGATTTATTTATGCAAAGTCCCGAGTCCATGTAATACACTCTCATTGTACCACAATTACTTGGAAATGTGTGAGAAGTAAAAATGAAAACTTCTCATCACCTTAACAACAAAGATAGTTTCCAGGGAAGGTTATATATTTTGAGTGTTTGCTGTCAAAGCTTTTCTTCTTCCACTTCTCAAGACAGATTTGCAGCAATACCAAAACTCTCGCTTATATCTTTGTCGGTTTCCACAAGAAATGCGTTTTTGATGGAATGACCCCATACCTCCTACCTTTTGTATATTTCTGATATGTAGACGATAGGCACGATTTTCCCACCATGTGCCAGGTGCGATGGGCGAGTCGCAGGAGAGCCCCAAATCAGGCCTTGCGCTGGGTGAGAAACCCCATGCGAGTCACCCGGTGCCTGGGAGTTAACGGCCACTCCTGCGCGGCCTCAACTCGGCGCCATTTAGCACAGGTATCCACAATCATGGACCAGGCTCAAATGGCACCTTGGAGGGGGGGGGGGGGGTCCTCGCAGGCCATTAGAGTCTCCTGGGTGGTCAAAGACAGGGCAGGATAGTAGCCTGGCACACCCTCTGGCACCCAGGCACCTCGGCACTCCCAGCCTAACATCCTGTAGTGCCACTCAGGCACCATGGCAGTGCCAACCTGGAAATGCCAGCATGCTCGGTTGGCACTACCAGGGTGACAGGGCGCTGCCAAGATACCAGGTCAGTAGTGCCAAGGTGCCCAGCTGTCAGGTTGGCACTGCGAAGAGTCAGCTTGGGGTCCATGCCCATGAAACGCGTGGGTTTGAGGGGGGGCCAAAGAAAGGTTGGGCGGGGTGAAGGAGGTAAATGGGGCTTCCTGAAAACGGGGGTCCTGAAAGGGGGAGGTGTAGCGATTGAGGCAGCCTTTCAAAATGGCGCCCATCTGTGAAGAGCTCCCCAGTGCAGGAGAATCTCCTAAGTATGGTCTCAATGGTGAGAAATTCCCCGAGGCTCAATAAAACGGCTAAGAGTCGTTGAATAGCTTGGTCAATCCCGGCACTACAGCCCCCGAGAAACAACCGCTAAACGTGCCTGAAACTGGATTTGTACATTGTTCCAGTGAATTGCGACCGATATGCTATTTTGCATCTGTAGCTGCATGGAAGAATTTCCTTACACACCTTTAATAGGCTCCATCCTGTGCTCAAATTCACCTGTGAAATTGAGCAGTCAACTTACCTTGACATGCTAGTTGAGAAATCTGCTTATGGGTTCTCTGCTACTGTATATTGCAAGCCCACTTTCACTAGTCAATAGACACGTTGGAATTCCGACATTTACATGCACTGTAAAAATGGCCTTGTTAGAAATTTTGTAAATAGGACCTAAGCCTTCTGCTCACCATGCAAGCTTGATGCTGGCTTGGGCAAATCAAAACTATTCTGTGTGATAATGGCTAGCCGGATCAGATCATAGTTTGCTGTATATCATGCAAACTCATGAATGAGCCTAAAGCTGCCACTTTTGGTTCTGAAACGAACCCAGCCTATCGCAGACTATCCTGAAAAGGGTAAGGCATCGCAAACATCTGAGCAAAAGGTGAAGCTAGCTATTTCACACTGGTAATATGCAGTAGAAACACAAGTAGTATTCACCACTAACAGGATGCTGCCATCATGCCAAAAAGACATTCTGACTATCACACAAGTGGGTAATGTGGTATATATTTCAGTACCAGGTAAGTAGGCTGTGCCTCCCATTGGGGCATTGTATCAAACAGCAGGGGCGAGATTCTCCGCTCCCGCGCCGGTTGGGAGAATCGCCTGGGCCGCCAAATTTTCCCGCGACGCTGGTCCGACGCCCTCCCATGATTCTCCCAAGCGGCGAGAACGGCCCCCTCGAGTTCCGCACGGCGCAGGCCGGAGAATCGCCCGAGACACCCAAAATGGCGATTCTCCGGCACCCCTGCTATTCTCAGGTCCGGATGGGCCGAGCGGCCAGCCCAAAACGGCAGGATCCCCCTGGCGCCGTCCACACCTGGTCGCTGCCGGAGGGAACAGCGCAGGAACGCTGGGGCGGGGGGCCTGCGGGGGGGGGGGGTTGGGGGGGAGGGGGGTGGGAGGGGGGATCCTGCACTTGGAGGGGCCTCATATGGGGTGTCGCCCGCGATCGGTGCCCACCGATCATCGGCCCGTCCTCTTTGAAGGAGGACCTCCTTTCTTCCGCAGCCCCGCAAGATCCGTCTGACATCTTCTTGCGGGGCGGACTCGGAGAGGACGGCAACCACGCATGCGCGGGTGACGCCAGTTATGCGGCGCCGGCCGCGTCATGTATGTGGCGCCTCCTTTATGTGGCAACACGACCTGGCACATGTAAATGACGCGGCCCCGCTCCTAGCCCATTATCGGGCCCTGAATCGGTCAGGATAGGGGCCGTTTCACGCCGTCATGAACCTCGACGGCGTTCACGATGGCGTGGGCACTTAGGCACGGGAGCGGAGAATCCCACCCCATGTCTCTTCAGCTGTTTGCAAGAGGAAAAGTACTGACTGTACTCAATCAGCCTGTACCTGCAAAGCTCAGAACATGGGGCGGGATTCTCCGCAATCGGCGCAATGTCCGCCGACCGGCACCAAAAACGGCACGAATCAGTCCGGCATTGCGCCACCCCAAAGGTGCGGAATTCTGCGCATCTTGAGGGGCCGAGCCCTCCCCTTGAGGGGCTAGGCCCGCGCCGGACTGATTTCCGCCCCGCCAGCTGGCGGGAAAGGCCTTTGGTGCCCCGCCAGCTGGCGCGGAAATGACTTTGCCGTGCAGCGCATGCGCGGGAGCATCAGCGGCCGCTCACGGCATCCCCGTGCATGCGCAGTGGAGGGGGTCTCTTCCGTCTCCGCCATAGTGGAGACCATGGCGAAGGCAGAAGGAAAAGAGTGCCCCCACGGCACAGGCCCGCCCGCGGATCGGTGGGCCCCGATCGCGGGCCAGGCCACGGTGGGGGCACCCCCCGGGGCCAGATCAATGGTTTGATTCTCGCCGGCGGGATAGGCATTCCAGCAGCGGGACTTCGGCCCATCGCAGGCCGGCGAATTGCCGGGGCGGGGCCCGCCAAACGGCACGGCGCGATTCCCACCCCCTCTGAATATCCGGTGCCGGACAATTTGGCAACCGGCAGGGGCAGGATTCACGCCAGCCCCCGGTGATTCTCCGACCCGGCGGGGGGTCGGAGAATCCCGCCCATGGTGTCCAACATTATATGTGATCTTGCAATTGGACAGCACTTACTGAACAACCCTGAATGCCCCAAGAATTACAGACAACCAATTTAAGATTATCAGTCAGGCTTGCAGTGTGGCTCACTTATGCATGATAGAAGCTACATATATTCACACAGCGGGCCCTGTCTTTTTTAAGCAGAAAGAACGTGACCGTGAATTGTAAGTTATTCAACTGAACAAAAGATTTGGGGCCAGCCATTCCTTCATTCATTCTCTATGGCAATACCTTAAATCAGAGTTGACCTACCAGCTTTGAATTTAAACAAGAGCTTAGCTGTCAACTGTTCCCTGGTGCATTCTTCAGGGCACTGCCTCCATTAATCAGAGTTCACTTGCCAGCCAGTCAGCACCCTCTTCCCATGCAGTATAAATTGTTTATCCCTTTGTGATTTGGCATTCATGCGTATCTGTTCTGATGTGTGAAAGGTGAAAAGCTTTGACAACGCGTTTCATTTTTTCAGCGCTCAATACTTATTTCATTCAAGTTCTGTATTGCAAACCGACCGTTGATAAAGATTTTGTTAGATGAGGACAAGTGTATCTCCAATTAATGAAACTTAACCAAAAATCCTGTTGGATTTAAAATTTTAATTGATCTCACAAGATGTAACAAAATTTCAAAAAGCTTGATTCTATTACGCAGAGGGTAGTGGGAGTCTGGAATTCGCTGCCCGAGTTGGTGGTGGAGACAGAGACCCTAAACTCTTTTAAAAGGTACCTGGATCTACACCTTAAGTATTTTAAGATACAGGACCATGGACCAGGTGCAGGGAGGTGGGATTAAAAAGGGCATCTGTATATCCTCAGGCTGGCATGGACAAGATTGGCCAAATGGCCTCCTTCTGTGCTGTAACTTTTCTATGATTCTATGATTTATAGTTTGTTTACTGTAGAATGTATCACTTAATTTCAAGGTGTTGGAACCCAAATCGTGAACCAGATGCACGAAATTTGGCATGAACAAATGATAAATTCAGAAAGGACAATTTCTTCCATTAAAAAGTATTGGGGGTGATTTTGATGGGCAGCGCGGATTGGGCAGGCAAGGAGGAAGGGAAGGCAGTTTGACCACCCAGTGACAGCTGGCGGCGAACCAATGTTGGCAGTCAAGTTCATTTAAGTTGAATAGGTCAGCTGTCAGCTTGGGTCAAGTTGCTGACAGGAAACTCGTTATTTGGTAGGCTGAGAAACCCAAGGGGGTAAATATACTTCATGTACCTATACAGCAGCTTAGAGGAGATGGCTCAAATCTTAAATCAACGAAGGGGGGGGTGGGGATGAGGGGTTGGGGGCATGAAGTGGGCGGGATAAACAAAACAGCAGATTTAGTGGCAGCATGCATGGCAGTAAAGGCCTTTAACGTTCAAAACTCTCATGAGACTGAAGTGCAGATGGGTGGCAGCTTCCAGGAATTTCCAAACTGCAGTTCAGGATTTCTAAAAATAATGCTGTAATGGCTCTTTCCCAAACTGCACCATACATGAGGATGTGGTGGGAGTGCGAACTGACACAAAAATAGCATGAGGGAGTTCGAGTAACATTGATCGTGTTTGAATATTTTAATTTGGCCTCCGCTTTCACTGGGCTGACTGCAAAAATCAAGGTCCACCTAAAAACTGAAATTGGTGCAACCAATGAGCAAGTCAAGTATTGTCCTTTTGATTACCCTTCTGCATACAGGGAATTAGACAGATGAAAATCACCCCAATCAGTTCTAAACGTATATACCACAGTGCAACTTGTATAAAAAAGGAAGGTTAGACTTTATTTTAAAAATAAATTATTTCAGTAATCATAGATATAATGATGTAAAGATAACTTCAGAGTGTAATTGATTCAGCAACAATACCTAACAAATTCCAAATGATTTATGTCTGTGTTAACTTGATTGGCACGCCATCCATCACCTTAAATGTTCACGCCCCCCCCCCCCCCCCCGACCCTGGTGGCAGTTTGTTCCATCTACAAGTTGCACTGCAGCAAATTTCCGAGGGTCTCTTAGCGGCACCTTCCAAATCGCACAGAAGAACAAGGGCGGCAGTTACATGGGAAAACCACCACCTGTGACTTCCTCTCCAAGCCACTCAGCATCCCGACTGGGAAAAATACTGCCGTTCCTTCACTGTGTCTGGGTGAAAATCCTGGAACTCCCTCCCTCACAACACTGTGAGTGTCTTTACAGCACATGGATTGCAGCAGTTTAAGAAGGCAGCTCACTACCACCACCTTCTCAAGGGCAATTAGGGATTGGTAGTAAATACTGGCCTAGCCGGCGACGGGCACATTCCATAAAGAAAGAAAACAAGACCCCTGTACAGCACCCGGAAAAATAATTCGAGTACAACCTTGATCTGAGTGAGTCTCAGCCCACAGCAAAACATTATCGAGAACTCAGAACAAGATTAAACTTCCAATTTTACTGAAAATGGAAATGTCACCCCGGTACTTTAGAGGATGTTGTCCCGTGTTTGGAGCAGTGTTGATATTTTTTGTGACAATTGAAAGGGAGTTTTAGTTAATCCATACTTCACATGACCTAATCTGCAGCACGGGAAGCAAAGAACCGACACCAGGATGTGAACAAGCATTCACAAAAAAAACAAATACATTAAAAAGGAAGTTAAATTGGAAACAAAAGTAATTTTCCGTTTGAAAATGTTCGAAGTTTTAAAGTACCGAACAATTTCCAGGTTTATTATTGGTCCTTTTAATATCATGAGAAAATGTCCAGAATGTCAATCACATTCACTGCTTGTGTGGGGTGTGTGTGTGTGGTGGGGGGGGGTATCCGAGCAGTGGTGGATTGGGAAGTTGGGTTTTGGGGTTGCGGAAAATTCAATTGCGTGTCCATAGTGAGGTAGGAAAGGTAGCTGCTAAGGACCTTTTATCAGCACACTCAGAAAGCTTGTCTTGCTGCCCTACGGAAGGTAGGCAGCTATGGAAGACTGGAAGTGTCAATAGCCTTCAAACAAAGAGTTTAGTAAAAATCCTGAGCTGCCTCTGTGTCAAAATTTTGGATAGTATTTTGATCCAAATTAAAACATTTTGTTTTGCTCCTCAGTTTTGGCCAAATGGTCTCTCCACACCCTAAAAACTCTGATGGTATATATGAATATATAATTTAATTCTTTTCAACAAAAATAGTTGATATGCCATATTGTCGCATACAGACAAAACAATTCTTAAATGGCGCCTCTCTCTAGCTGTCTCCTTGGTTACCTTTTGGTCTAATTGTTTTAATCTCGATCAAACATTCATTCTTTCTGTCTCATTTCTCCTGCGATGCCAATCGTATTTGTTTTTCATTGTCTGCTTCTCTATGTTTATCGATGAATGTCTTCCATACTCTCTCCATTTATATAAGTCTCTCTTGTTTCATGTCTCTTCAGTTCCAAATATCTGACCCCATCGTTGGCTTTCAGGGAGAGTTTCAGAGGATTGGGCAAGTAGGTAAAAGGGAGAGTTGATAGGCCAAACAGAATTATTGTGTCAGCCAGGGGCTGTTTAGCTCACTGGGCGAAATCGCAGGCTTTGAAAGCAGACCAAGGCAGGCCAGCAGCACGGTTAAATTCCCGTAACAGCCTCCCTGAACAGGCGCCGGAATGTGGCGACTAGGGGCTTTTCACAGGAACTTCATTTGAAGCCTACTTGTGACAATAAGCGATTTTCATTTCATTTTTCATTTCATGCAGATGATGAATTTCCAAAGGCACGGCGTGGCACGGCTGACAGGGAAATCGGGAAGCACGATTGGGTGGAGAATCAGTTCCGTCGCCGAAATCACGGCTGGCGCCGATTTGTCGCCAAACCACAATTCTCCGTCGTCTCGACAGCGCGCCAATGCATCCCGGAAGGCACATACATTAAACACCGTTTGCATGTCATTAGCGGACCTGACCCAGTGTCCCCCGGGGCCTCCGCGATTCTCCGCCTCTGATGGGCCGGGTTCCCTATGGCATGGTTCACTTGTGCTTTTAAAAGTTGTGAAACCGGCGTCGTGGCTGATGAGGGAGAGAGAAAGGAGGTAGGACACAGAGAGGAGTGAGTGTGGGCTGCCAGGCCGGACACTGGCCGAGTTGGCTGGGTTGAGGGGACAGGCCCTGCCAGGGCCAGGGGGGGCGGGAGTGACGGGGGAAACGGGCTGAGTGACCGGGATGACCCCCCACGGAACTGGGGCGTTATCCAGGCACGGATCGCCTTTGCCATGGACTGCAAAGCAGCCATCTTCCTGTGCACCCCACTGACCATCCACTTGGCCCCTGGTTCTCCAGAGTGACACCGGCCGTATGGGTGCCCCCCCTCCCCACCCCCCCCCACCCCGCACCCCAGCTCCCATCCCCGCACTCTCTCCTCCGGTGCAACAGTGCGACATACCTGCCAGATCATGGCGCACCTAGCACTGCAGGGGAATGGGGGAGGACATTCGCTCCCGGTGGCCGTCATGGTGATGGGCGTCCGAGCTGCTCTCCTCATCGCTGCTCGGCACCCGGGGTTGTGGAACTGGCTGGGGGCAGGGGACACCAGATGGACCCAGCCTATCCCCAGCAGGTCCTGCAAGACACAAGACAAGGCGCAAGAATAGACCATGGGCTGGGGGGGGGGGGGGGGGGGGGGGGTGGGCGTGAGGGCGAGGGTGGTGTGGGGTGAGGGTGATGTGGGGTGAAGGTGAGGGTGGGGATGAGCGGGTGTGGTGGTGAAGGTGAATGTGGGGGTGAATGTGGGGGTGAGGGTGTAGGTGAGGGTGATGCTGGGGGGGGGGGGCACAAATCACGGGGAACCGCAACTACGTCTGGTCTCACTTCCTTGCCCATGGCCGATCTCCACGGTGATCTCACCTTCCTCCGGGCCGCCGACCACATCCAGGGCCCTCTGGTCTGTCACGGTGAGGAGCCGCAGGTCCGGTGGTCCCGCTCCAGTTTTCGCCCGCTCTTGGAGGTTATGGACAGCCTTCTCCTCGGGGGAAGGGGGGGGAAACAGAAAATGACAGTGTTAGACCATCCGTCACATGCAGCACTGGGGGTGGGTGGCTGGTGGCCTCAGTGGTCAGGGCACCTGGCCATAATGGCCGGCACGTGGTGCAGGGTGGGTGTTCGGCCGCCCTCCAGGTAGCCGGGGTGGGGTGGGGGTGTGTGTCAGGTAACAGGTATTTGGGCCGGGGGGGTTAGTGCCAGGGGCACAGTGCTGCCTACTCACCCTGGCCACCAATTGGAAAGTCATGCAGTTTTTTTCCTGCACTGCTGGCCAATACGGATGGTGTTGTTGGTGGCACTCACTGCCTCTGCCGCCTGCACCCAGGCATGGCGAATAGCGGCGGGTGGCAGCCTCCTTCCCGGGCCAGGGTACAGGGTCAACCGACTCGCCTCCACCATGTCCAGGAGGGCCTCCTGCTCGGCATCCGTACATCATGGAGCTGCTCTCCTCGTTGCCATCTTGTTGTCTGGGATGGGGTGTGGGGGGAGTGCAGTGTGTCTATGGGGCAGCAGCTTGGCAGCCTCCTGAGTGCCAATCGCGAATCCGGCACCGTTTCTCATTGGAATCGGTTGTGTTCCACGTGGCCGTGGTGCTAGCCCCTTAGCCGTCTCTGAAGCGGTCCAGGTGCGGCGCCAGTTCTGCGGTCGTGGAACTTCACCAATTCTGCGCTGGTGTCAACGCGTAGTCTCAGGAAAGGAGAATCCAGCTCCTTGTCCTGCTCTTATCCAGCCCCTTGTCCTGCTCTTATCCAGCCCCTTGTCCTGCTCTTATCCAGCCCTTTGTCCGGCTCTTATCCAGCCCCTTGTCCTGCTCTTATCCAGCTCCTTGTCCTGCTCTCATCCAGCCCCTTGTCCTGCTCTTATCCAGCCCCTTGTCCTGCTCTTATCCAGCCCCTTGTCCTGCTCTTATCCAGCTCCTTGTCCTGCTCTCATCCAGCCCCTTGTCCTGCTCTTATCCAGCCCCTTGTCCTGCTCTTATCCAGCCCCTTGTCCTGCTCTTATCCAGCCCCTTGGCCTGCTCTAAACTAGCCCCTCGTCCTGCTCTTATCCAGCTCCTTGTCCTGCTCTTATCCAGCCCCCTGTCCTGCTCTTATCCAGCCCCAAGTCCTGCTCTTATCCAGCTCCTTGTCCTGCTCTTATCCAGCACCTTGACCTGCTCTTATCCAGCCCCCTGTCCTGCTCTAAACCTGCCCCTCGTCCTGCTCTTTTCCAGCTCCTTGTCCTGCTCTTGTCCAGCCCCTAGTCCTGCTCTTATCCAGCTCCTTGTCCTGCTCTTATCCAGCCCCTAGTCCTGCTCTTATCCAGCCCCTTGTCCTGCTCTTATCCAGCCCCTTGACCTGCTCTTATCCAGCCCTTGTCCTGCTCTTATCCAGCCCCTTGTCCTGCTCTTATCCAGCCCCTTGTCCTGCTCTTATCCAGCTCCTTGTCCTGCTCTTATCCAGCCCCTTGTCCTGCTCTTATCCAGCCCCTTGTCCATGCTCTTATCCAGCCCCTTGTCCTGCTCTTATCCAGCTCCTTGTCCTGCTCTTATCCAGCCCCTTGACCTGCTCTTATCCAGCCCTTGTCCTGCTCTTATCCAGCTCCTTGTCCTGCTCTTATCCAGCCCTTGTCCTGCTCTTATCCAGCCCTTGTCCTGCTCTTATCCAGCCCTTGTCCTGCTCTTATCCAGCTCCTTGTCCTGCTCTTATCCAGCCCTTGTCCTGCTCTTATCCAGCCCTTGTCCTGCTCTTAACCAGCTCCTTGACCTGCTCTTATCCAGCCCTTGTCCTGCTCTTATCCAGCCCTTGTCCTGCTCTTATCCAGCCCTTGTCCTGCTCTTATCCAGCTCCTTGTCCTGCTCTTATCCAGCCCTTGTCCTGCTCTTATCCAGCCCTTGTCCTGCTCTTATCCAGCCCTTGTCCTGCTCTTATCCAGCTCCTTGTCCTGCTCTTATCCAGCCCTTGTCCTGCTCTTATCCAGCCCTTGTCCTGCTCTTAACCAGCTCCTTGACCTGCTCTTATCCAGCCCTTGTCCTGCTCTTATCCAGCCCTTGTCCTGCTCTTATCCAGCCCTTGTCCTGCTCTTATCCAGCCCTTGTCCTGCTCTTATCCAGCCCTTGTCCTGCTCTTATCCAGCTCCTTGACCTGCTCTTATCCAGCCCTTGTCCTGCTCTTATCCAGCCCTTGTCCTGCTCTTATCCAGCTCCTTGTCCTGCTATTATCCAGCCCTTGTCCTGCTCTTATCCAGCCCCTAGTCCTGCTCTTATCCAGCCCCTTGACCTGCTCTAAACCAGCCCCTCGTCCTGCTCTTATCCAGTCCCTTGTCCTGCTCTTATCCAGCCCCCTGTCCTGCTCTTATCCAGCCCCTAGTCCTGCTCTTATCCAGCCCCTAGTCCTGCTCTTATCCAGCCCCTTGTCCTGCTCTTATCCAGCCCCTTGACCTGCTCTTATCCAGCCCCTTGTCCTGCTCTTATCCAGCCCCTTGTCCTGCTCTTATCCAGCCCCTTGTCCTGCTCTTATCCAGCTCCTTGTCCTGCTCTTATCCAGCCCCTTGTCCTGCTCTTATCCAGCCCCTTGTCCATGCTCTTATCCAGCCCCTTGTCCTGCTCTTATCCAGCTCCTTGTCCTGCTCTTATCCAGCCCCTTCACCTGCTCTTATCCAGCCCTTGTCCTGCTCTTATCCAGCTCCTTGTCCTGCTCTTATCCAGCCCTTGTCCTGCTCTTATCCAGCTCCTTGTCCTGCTCTTATCCAGCCCTTGTCCTGCTCTTATCCAGCCCCTTGTCCTGCTCTTATCCAGCCCCTTGTCCTGCTCTTATCCAGCCCCTTGTCCTGCTCTTATCCAGCTCCTTGTCCTGCTCTTATCCAGCCCCTTGTCCTGCTCTTATCCAGCCCCTTGTCCATGCTCTTATCCAGCCCCTTGTCCTGCTCTTATCCAGCTCCTTGTCCTGCTCTTATCCAGCCCCTTGACCTGCTCTTATCCAGCCCTTGTCCTGCTCTTATCCAGCTCCTTGTCCTGCTATTATCCAGCCCTTGTCCTGCTCTTATCCAGCCCCTAGTCCTGCTCTTATCCAGCCCCTTGACCTGCTCTAAACCAGCCCCTCGTCCTGCTCTTATCCAGTCCCTTGTCCTGCTCTTATCCAGCCCTTGTCCTGCTCTTATCCAGCCCTTGTCCTGCTCTTATCCAGCCCTTGTCCTGCTCTTATCCAGCCCTTGTCCTGCTCTTATCCAGCTCCTTGCCCTGCTCTTATCCAGCCCTTGTCCTGCTCTTATCCAGCCCTTGTCCTGCTCTTATCCAGCTCCTTGTCCTGCTATTATCCAGCCCTTGTCCTGCTCTTATCCAGCCCCTAGTCCTGCTCTTATCCAGCCCCTTGACCTGCTCTAAACCAGCCCCTCGTCCTGCTCTTATCCAGTCCCTTGTCCTGCTCTTATCCAGCCCCCTGTCCTGCTCTTATCCAGCCCCTAGTCCTGCTCTTATCCAGCCCCATTCCTGCTCTTATCCAGCCCCTTGTCCTGCTCTTATCCAGCCCCTTGACCTGCTCTTATCCAGCCCCTTGTCCTGCTCTTATCCAGCCCCTTGTCCTGCTCTTATCCAGCCCCTTGTCCTGCTCTTATCCAGCTCCTTGTCCTGCTCTTATCCAGCCCCTTGTCCTGCTCTTATCCAGCCCCTTGTCCATGCTCTTATCCAGCCCCTTGTCCTGCTCTTATCCAGCTCCTTGTCCTGCTCTTATCCAGCCCCTTGACCTGCTCTTATCCAGCCCTTGTCCTGCTCTTATCCAGCTCCTTGTCCTGCTCTTATCCAGCCCTTGTCCTGCTCTTATCCAGCCCTTGTCCTGCTCTTATCCAGCCCTTGTCCTGCTCTTATCCAGCTCCTTGTCCTGCTCTTATCCAGCCCTTGTCCTGCTCTTATCCAGCCCTTGTCCTGCTCTTAACCAGCTCCTTGACCTGCTCTTATCCAGCCCCTGTCCTGCTCTAAACCAGCCCCTTGTCCTGCTCTTATCCAGCCCTTGTCCTGCTCTTATCCAGCCCTTGTCCTGCTCTTATCCAGCCCTTGTCCTGCTCTTATCCAGCCCTTGTCCTGCTCTTATCCAGCCCTTGTCCTGCTCTTATCCAGCTCCTTGACCTGCTCTTATCCAGCCCTTGTCCTGCTCTTATCCAGCCCTTGTCCTGCTCTTATCCAGCTCCTTGACCTGCTCTTATCCAGCCCTTGTCCTGCTCTTATCCAGCCCTTGTCCTGCTCTTATCCAGCCCTTGTCCTGCTCTTATCCAGCTCCTTGTCCTGCTCTTATCCAGCTCCTTGTCCTGCTATTATCCAGCCCTTGTCCTGCTCTTATCCAGCCCCTAGTCCTGCTCTTATCCAGCCCCTTGACCTGCTCTAAACCAGCCCCTCGTCCTGCTCTTATCCAGTCCCTTGTCCTGCTCTTATCCAGCCCCCTGTCCTGCTCTTATCCAGCCCCTAGTCCTGCTCTTATCCAGCCCCTAGTCCTGCTCTTATCCAGCCCCTTGTCCTGCTCTTATCCAGCCCCTTGACCTGCTCTTATCCAGCCCCTTGTCCTGCTCTTATCCAGCCCCTTGTCCTGCTCTTATCCAGCCCCTTGTCCTGCTCTTATCCAGCTCCTTGTCCTGCTCTTATCCAGCCCCTTGTCCTGCTCTTATCCAGCCCCTTGTCCATGCTCTTATCCAGCCCCTTGTCCTGCTCTTATCCAGCTCCTTGTCCTGCTCTTATCCAGCCCCTTGACCTGCTCTTATCCAGCCCTTGTCCTGCTCTTATCCAGCTCCTTGTCCTGCTCTTATCCAGCCCTTGTCCTGCTCTTATCCAGCTCCTTGACCTGCTCTTATCCAGCCCTTGTCCTGCTCTTATCCAGCCCTTGTCCTGCTCTTATCCAGCTCCTTGTCCTGCTCTTATCCAGCCCTTGTCCTGCTCTTATCCAGCCCTTGTCCTGCTCTTATCCAGCCCTTGTCCTGCTCTTAACCAGCTCCTTGACCTGCTCTTATCCAGCCCTTGTCCTGCTCTTATCCAGCCCTTGTCCTGCTCTTATCCAGCTCCTTGTCCTGCTCTTATCCAGCCCTTGTCCTGCTCTTATCCAGCTCCTTGACCTGCTCTTATCCAGCCCTTGTCCTGCTCTTATCCAGCCCTTGTCCTGCTCTTATCCAGCTCCTTGTCCTGCTCTTATCCAGCCCTTGTCCTGCTCTTATCCAGCCCTTGTCCTGCTCTTATCCAGCTCCTTGACCTGCTCTTATCCAGCCCTTGTCCTACTCTTATCCAGCTCCTTGACCTGCTCTTATCCAGCCCTTGTCCTGCTCTTTCCAGCCCTTGTCCTGCTCTTATCCAGCTCCTTGACCTGCTCTTATCCAGCTCCTTGTCCTGCTCTCATCCAGCTCCTTGTCCTGCTCTTCTGCTGTAACTTCAGCAAAAGGGCTGTAGCAATTCCAGAAATATAGGGTTGGATTTTCAATCACATATGGGTCCAGGTCAGGTGCGGATGGCCCTGAAGATATTGTACTTGGATTGCTTGTCAGTCTTCGAACACCTCAGTGACGTGCTGGAATTTTTAAAGGGTGGGCGGTGTGGTGTTCTTTTTGTTGCTTATGTCAAGGTAGTTGGCGTAGTGTTCACAAAGGCCACAAAATAGCTTTAACTTTAAAAAAGCTATGATTTTATTTATGCTACTAACTGGGATTTGACACAAACTCCTTAAGAATACACAATTGATCAATAACATCTAACCACACTCAGCTCCTGCTAATCTCACTATTGGTTTAAACTATAATCTAACCTTACTTGCACTATCTGCTCTTCTGACCTTTACTAGCTAACTCCTGCATACACTCCTCCCCCAAGGTCAAGCATCACTGCCTTATATAGTTGTAACCGTAGCTCCCCCAAGTGGCTACTCTTGACACTACATTAACCCTTGCATTGATGATAGTTATGATAATACCACATCCCCCTTTCTTTGTAAAAGAAAATTATCATAACATTGGTTATGGTATTTTCTTTAACCCTGACCTTACAGGTGTAATTCTGACTATTAGCTAGTAACTATCACTGACTCACTAGAATACAGTACATTAATTTGTAATAATTGTTACATCACTTAGATGAGCAAAAGTACCATTATACAGTCATCACAAATTAAGTCTTTCTGGCGGTCTTCTTCTCGTCAATCATCTCAATGGAATGTTCAAGGTGTTGGATTGCTCTGTCACATCTTCTTGCTGCTCTCAGTAAGGATCTGGAAAGGCAATGTCCTTAAACACGTTATCATGTGGCACAACATTCGAAAGCTGAGGTTGAACCTTATGCTTGATATGCAGCAATGCTCGTCTGTTTCTCCTGAACAGTGATCCCTGTTCTGTTTTTACTAAGTACGACCTTGGTGCTACTTTTTTCAGAACTTTTGCAACGTTTTGCCAGCCTCCCCCTGGATTCTGAATTCTCACAAAGTCACCTTCTCGAAGTTCTTGTTGCTTCTGTTTCGTTGCCGTGATACGTTCACGTATCTCTTTATTGGCAATTTCAGGACTGGTAATTTCTGGTAAAGTGGTTCTTAGTCGTCTACCCATTAACATCTGAGCAGGTGATGGACCAGTTGATAACCGTGTCGCTCGGTATGCTAACAACGCTAACTATATGTCTTGACCATCTTAACATTAGCCCTTGCAATGCTAATAGTCATGATAATACCACAGGCGGGAATTGGGTTGGAAGCTATCAACCCACACACCTCCAATTAACCTACGGCACAGTAGCACAGTGGTTAGCACTGTTGTTTCACAGCGCCAGGAACCCGCATTCGATTGCCGGCTTGGGTCACTGTCTGTGCGGAGTCTGCACGTTCTCCCTGTGTCTGCGTGGGTTTCCTCCGGGTGCTCCGGTTTCCTCCCACAAGTCCCGAAAGACGAGCTGTTAGGTGAATTGGACATTCTGAATTCTCGCTCTGTGTCCCTGAACAGGCGCCGAATATGGCGACTAGGGGTAACCTCATTGCAGTGTTAATATAAAGCTACTTGTGACACTAATAGAGGTTATTATTAAAAAGACAGGTTGCAGCAATGGCGGTCTGAAACAGGCCGCCCTGATCCTGAGGCGGACACCCCAAGTCTACAGACTTGGCACCAGGTAACTCCCCGTTACTGCCCCGTCTAGGGCAGCCGTCCCTCAGCAAGCCCAACAGTTTTCAGTGGTTTTTCAATGTTTTTTTAGCCTCTCGCTCCGCCTCCTCAGCCATGGCCCCCTGTTCCCCTTTGTAAATATTTATAGTAATTCATGCTAACGAGACCTCCGCCTGAGCGGAGCGGTAAGGCGGAGCATACTGTGTCCGACTTGCTAACCACATTTAAATGTATGTAAATGCCAGTTTTGCATGATCCCGCCGGAGCGGGCGCATGGTTATCACCGCCAGGGAGGGCATGGTTATCACCGCCAGGGAGGGCATGGCTCCCTTCTTCGGCGACCACTCATTGACCTCGATTTTGGCCGATCGCGATTCGCAGTTCCAGCCTCGTGAGGCGGAGAATTTAGCCCATCTCTGGAAAGAGAACCCGAGTTCACATTTCGAGTTGAATATGACTCACCGTCAGAACTCAGAAACGTTAACATTCTTTTTCTCTCTCCACAAATGCTGCCAATCCAGTGGAGAGTTTCCAGCACTTTCTATTTTTTATTTCAGGTTTCCAGCATCTGTAGTATTTTGCTTCTATTGCTTTGACAATGGTGGAATGTTACCGCCACCTGGTGACAGCTTGATGTATTACAGAATCCTGCATTTGGAAGCCCACAGCCGGAAGAATCTGAATTCCTGACAGCCAGAAGAACCGGTTGCGAAATGGTGCTTTTCCAAAAGGGGTTTTAAAATAAAGGCCAACTTTAAGGACATTTTAAGGTAAAAAGTAGTTTCGAAGATTTGTCTATTCACCAATTCACTGGCAAGCTGGTAGCTCTTAGTACTGTACACACAGTCACTCGACAAGTTCAAGTGCAGTTGTAAGAGGTCAACCGACCAGCTTCATCAAAAATTAGTTTGACCAGCATTCTGTGAGCACAACACTGATAATATCTACCAACCTGCTTACACCAACCTGGTTACAAACAAAATTGTGGGATAGACAGTGGTTACTCTTTTTTCAAATTAATTTACGGGATGTGGGCGGTGCTGGTGAGGTCAGCATTTATTGCCCATTCCTAGTCGCCATTCAGAAGGTGGTGGTGAGTTGCTTTCTGGAGCCCTTGAGGTGTAGGTACACCCAATGTGTTGTTAGGGAGGAAGTTCCAGGGTTTTGTCCCAATGACAGCGAAGGTACGGTGATAAATTTCCAAGGCAGGGTGGTGAGTGACTTGGAGGGGAACCTGCAGGTATCTGCTAATCTTGTCCTTCTAGATGGTAGTGCTCGTGGGTTTGGAAGGTGCTGTCTAAGGAACCTTGGTGAGTTAGTGAAGTGCATCTTGTAGATGGTGTACACGGCTGCCACTGTTCGTCGGTGCTACAGGATTTGAATGTTTGTGGAAGGAGGAGCAATCAAGCAGGCTGCCTTGTCCTGGATGGTGTAAAGCTTCTTGAGTGTTGTTGGAGCTGCACTCATCCAGAAAAGTGGAGAGTATTCCATTTTCCATCACACTCCTGACTTGTGCCTTGTAGATGGCGGACAGGCTTTGGGGGGTCAGGAGGTGAGTTACTCGCCGTAGGATTCCTAGCCTTTGACCTGTTCTGGTAGCCACAGTATTAATATGGCTAGTCCAGTTCAGTTTCTGATCAATGGAGTCCCCAGGATGTTGATAGTGGGGGATTCAGTGATGGTAATGCCATTGAATGTCAAGGGCTGGTGGTTAGAGTCGCTGGTAGGTGATGTTCATTGCCTGGCACTTGTGTAGTGCAAATGTAATTTTCCACTTGTCAGCCCAAGCCTGGATATTGTCCAGGTCTTGCTGCATTTGGACATGGACTGCTTCATTATCTGAGGAGTCGCGAATGGTGCTGAACATTGTGTCATCTGCAAACATCCCCACTTCTGACCTTATGATGGAAGGGAGGTCATTGATGAAGCAGCTGAAGATGGTTGGGCCTAGGACACTACCCTGAGGAACTCCTGCAGTGATGTCCTGGAGCTGAGATGATTGACCTCCAATCACCACCACTATCTTCCTTTGTGCCAGCAATATTAGCCTGCTCTACAACCTTCCTGTGTAGCTAAGCAGTGTGCATGTTACCGTCTTCACCAATATGCCATCTGGGCCGGCTCCAGGCAGACATGTGCATGCATCATTTTATAATTTTCCTCCCCTGTATGACACCAACCAGCGGAGAGTTTTTTCCCCTGATTCCCATTGACTCCAGTTTAGCTAGGGCACCTTGATGCCATATTCGGTCAAATGCTGCCTTGATGTCAAGGGCAATCACTCTCACCTCACCTCTGACAGTCAGCTCTTTTAACCATGTTTGAACCAAGGCTGTGTGGTGGTATGTATTAGGAGTCATGTGGGACTGTGAAGCCATGATGCTATTGGCTGACAGGTCCCGGGTACTGGTTGGCTGTTGACTACTGGCTCCGCCCTGAAGGCGGAGTATAAGAACCCGAGATTCTCCCTGCCGCTTCATTCTGTTGCTGAACTGCTGGGGACAAGTCTCGCTTAATAAAGCCTCATCGACTTCATCACTACTCGTCTCTTTCGTAAGTCATTGTGCGCTACAATTTATTAAGCGAGCTTAAAGGACTATGGAGCTCCGGATCGCCCCGGAATGCCTGCGGATCAGCCCCCACGCAGCGAACTCGGCAGCAGTATTTAAACACTGGCAAGCATGTTTTGAAGGCTACCTCCGAACGGCCCCATCACAGAAGACCAGAAAATGCAGGTCCTGCATTCGAGGGTAAGCCCGGAAATTTACCCTCTCATAGAAGACGCAGAGGATTTCCCGACGGCGCTCGCAGCATTGAAGAGCATCTACGTTCGCCCCGTGAACCATGTCTACGCGCGCTACCAACTCGCAACGAGACGGCAAAGTCCCGGAGAATCGCTAGAAGAATTCTACGCCGCGCTGCTAATTTTGGGACGGGGCTGCAGCTGCCCGCCGGTGAACGCGATCGAACACACGGACATGCTAATTCGCGATGCGTTTGTGGCAGGTATGAACTCTCCCCAAATCCGCCAAAGACTTTTAGAGAGTCGCTAGGACTCTCAGAGGTACGGGCCATTGCAGCTTCCCTAGATGTGGCCTCGCAAAACGCCCGCGCCTACGGCCGCAACCGCGCGGCAGCCCCTTGGGCTCCGTGGACCCCCGTCGCGACAAACCCCCCCCCTCCCTCTCAGGCTTGCGCGGTTAAAGCGCCAGACCATCCCGGGGGGCCCGCTGCTATTTCTGCGGGCAAGCGAAACACCCCCGGCAGCGCTGCCCGGCCCGCGCAGCTATTTGTAAAAGCTGCGGCAAGAAGGGCCATTACGCGGCTGTGTGCCGGTCCCGGGGGGTCGCCGCAATCCCCGGAGATGAACGAGCCCAGCATAGCCCAAACGCTCCCCAACCCCCCCCAGCGCCCCATGTGCGACCCGCGGGCGCCACCATTTTGGGTCCCGGGCACCACGAGGGGAGGATGGGCGCCGCCATCTTGTGACCCCCCCAGCCACGTGCGATTCATGGGGGCGGCCATTTTGTCCACCCCCGACCACGTGCGATCCATGGGCCTGGCCATTTTGTCCACCCCCGGCTGCGTGCGATTCATGGACGCCGCCATCTTGGATGACAACAAAGCACCCCAGCATCGACGGCTCCACGGGATCCGAAGAAGACGCCGCGACACTACGACCACGACTGGCTTCGGTGACTCTGGATCAATCACGGCCCCGGACGCTCCAGACGACGACAACAACGGTGCTGATCAATGGACACGAGACATCATGCTTGATCGACTCTGGGAGCACCGAAAGTTTCATTCACCCAGACACGGTAAGACGCTGTTTTCTGACCATCCATCCAAGTACGCAAAAGATTTCCCTAGCTGCAGGATCCCACTCCGTAGAGATCAAAGGGTTCTGCATCGGGAACCTAACGGTGCAAGGGAGGGAGTTTAAAAACTACAGGCTCAACGTCCTTCCCCAACTCTGCGCGCCCACATTACTGGGATTAGATTTCCAGTGTAACCTGCAGAGCCTAACATTTCAATTCGGCGGCCCAATACCTCCACTCACTATCTGCGGCCTCGCAACTCTCAAGGTTGAACCGCCGTCCTTGTTTGCAAACCTCACCCCGGATTGCAAACCCGTCGCCACTAGGAGCAGACGGTACAGCGCCCAGGACCGGATATTTATTCGGTCTGAAGTCCAGCGGTTGCTGAAGGAAGGCATAATCCAGGCTAGCAATAGTCCCTGGAGAGCCCAGGTGGTAGTAGTAAAGACCGGGGAGAAGCAAAGGGTGGTCATAGACTATAGCCAGACCATCAACAGGTACACACAGCTAGATGCGTACCCTCTCCCCCGCATATCCGACATGGTAAATCGGATTGCTCAGTATAAGGTCTTCTCCACCGTGGACCTCAAGTCCGCCTACCACCAGCTCCCCATCCGCCCAGGTGACCGCAAGTACACAGCCTTCGAGGCAGACGGGCGTCTATACCACTTCCTAAGGGTCCCATTTGGTGTCATGAACGGGGTCTCGGTCTTCCAACGGGAGATGGACCGAATGGTTGACCAGCACGGGTTGCAGGCCACGTTCCCGTATCTCGACAACGTAACCATCTGCGGCCACGATCAGCAGGACCACGACGCCAACCTCCAAAAATTCCTCCAGACTGCTGACGCCTTGAACCTCACATACAACGAGGACAAGTGCGTTTTTAGCACAAACCGGTTGGCCATCCTGGGATACGTAGTGCGCAATGGGATGATAGGCCCCGACCCCGAACGCATGCGCCCCCTTATGGAATTTCCCCTCCCCCACTGCTACAAAGCCCTGAAACGTTGCCTGGGGTTCTTTTCATATTACGCCCAGTGGGTCCCCCAGTATGCAGACAAGGCCAGCCCGCTAATACAGACCACCACCTTCCCCCTGTCGACAGAGGCTCGCCAGGCCTTCAGCCGCATCAAAGCTCTGGCGGCCACCCTTAACCGTGGCCTTTTTCTCCCGAACCCTCCACGCCTCAGAAATCCGCCACTCCTCAGTGGAAAAGGAAGCCCAAGCCATAGTGGAAGCTGTGCGACATTGGAGGCATTACCTGGCCGGTCGCTGCTGTGTACCACCACTAACCAAACGCCTCATGAGCGCCTCCTTGTCTTCCCCAGAAAGTCCTCCTCCGGAACGTTGCTGCCGACCTGGCTGGCGGCCCCAGGACCCATCTTGCTCCGGAAGCATGTGCGGGCGCACAAATCGGACCCGTTGGTCGAGAGGCTTCACCTTCTCCACGCGAACACGCAGTACGCCTACGTGGCGTACCCCGACGGCCGACAGGACACGGTCTCCCTGCGGGACCTGGCGCCCGCCGGCAACACACATCCCCCCGACACCGATCATCCCCTCCCTACCACCGGCACACCCTGCGACCGCCCCCTTCCCGGGAGGATCGGTCCTCCTCCCGTGCCCGCCCAGGAGTGAAACAGGAACGAACACCGAAACGCTCCCGGAGACGACAATGCCTGAACAAGCACCTGCACCACCACCGGGGCTGAGGCGATCGACAAGGAAGACCAGACCGCCCGATCGACTCGTGGCATCGGCGTGACACCAAGAATGTTGTTGGATTGTAACAAAAAAAAAATTTTTTCTCTTACTAATATTGTAAATAGTTTCACAAACCTTGTACATAGCCCAGTGTAGGGCTAAAACTGTAGTAACATGCCCGTAATTTTCCTCCCAGGACCAGCCTTGTAAACCCTTCCACCATGCGAACCACCACCCCGCCGGGTTCTTTTTTAACAAGGGGTGAATGTGGTGGTATGTATTAGGGGTCATGTGGGACTGTGAAGCCATGATGCTATTGGCTGACAGATCACGGGTCCTGGTTGGCTGTTGACTCCTGGCTCCGCCCTGAAGGCGGAGTATAAGAACCCGAGCTTCTCCCCGCTGCTTCATTCTGTTGCTGAACTGCTGGGGACAAGTCTCGCTTAATAAAGCCTCATCGACTCCATCACTACTCGTCTCTCTCGTAAGTCGTTGTGCGCTACAGGCTGTAACGAGGTCATGAGCGGAGTGACCCTGATGGAACCAAAACTGATTGATTGGGCCAAACAGGCTACAGTTTTACCAATTCTGCAGGCTGCATGGTGTCAGATGTGCCTGCAGCTAGGTTACTACCAGCGGTGGCAGGGTCAGGCCCTTTAATGGGCATTAATTGGCCACTTAATGGCCTCAATTAGAGGCAATTGGCCGACAAAGGACCAACCCGCCCTGACCTTTATTCAGGTAGAGGTGGAGGAAGGTGACGGGACTCAAGTACACCACCATTCTTCCTTCCCACCTACAGGCTCACCATTGGTTAGGGCACAAGATTCGGGTCAACATTTCAGATCTGTGACCTTCCTTCAGAACTGAGTTCACACAGCAAGTGTAGCAATGAAAAATCTACATCACCACTTATGGAGTAGGAAATGAGTTATTTGACCATTAAGGGTATTTGAATGTGACACATAGAACAGAGCATGATTGTGTGTCAAAGAATTCAAAAAGCAGAAGCATGCAATTGGCCTCAGTGTTGTCTGTTATTTGGGTACAGGGGAGGAAAATGATAAAATGATGCATGCACATGTCTGCCTAGAGCCGGCCCAGATGGCATATTGGTGAAGACGGTAACATGCACACTGCTTAGCTACACAGGAAGGTTGTAGAGCAGGCTAATATTGCTGGCAATCTTGTTGCAATGTGATTTGAGGTCAGCGCTATCACTTTGAAGCTCACTGACCCGACAGGGGCCTTCTCTAAAAGTCACTTACCTAAACATAGAAAGAACCTGCTGCGCTTCACTAAGTTCACAGAGTGCACTTAGGGTACCCCCCTAAGTGCACTCTGGCCCCAGACGACGCAGCAGCTGTATGGACGTGCTCCAGCACAACCAGTGCCATCTTTTTGGCTTTGATAAGTGTGTGTAGGAAGTGTAATGTGTATGTGAGGCTGAAGCTTGTCAGCCTCCCGAGTGTCGATCATGGACCCGGCGTATCCTGCACCATTTTTCACTGGAATCGAGTGTGTTCCACATGGTGCCGGTGCTGGCCCCTCAATGGTAGCCGAATTGTTCCAGGTGCGGCGCTGGATTTCTGTTGTAAAAGTCCATGGATTCTGCGTTGGGTCAACAATTATCTCAGAAACGGAGAAACCTGCCCATGGTTTTCCACTGCCTTAGTGGCTTTGGTAGAGGAGCACTTCAAATCCAAGCCGCCCATAATAATCCGCTGTTCTCAATTCCACAGTTACCCAAAGTCAGAGTGAGTCCATAACCCTGACCCGCTGCGAACATTCACAGAAATTTGAGAGTTCGGTGTGACTTTAAACAAAGCATTATGGGACCGATTGGTTTGTGGGAACCAGCAACGAGGCTACTCAATGGAAATTCCTGGCCGAAATGCATTTGAACTGGCAGAGAGTGGTTGGGATTGCCATATCCCGTGAAAGCACGGAGCAAGGGGTGCAGGAGCTCCAAGGGTTCTGAGTTTGGGATGCCTGACCATGTGCCATGCACCATTTCCACGACCCGAGGATGCATGTCCCCACCTTGGGGTCGCTACCACCAAGAGTCAGACCGCCGTTGGAGGGACCCAAAGGCTTGACAGCCAGTCTCCCCCAACTCAGAAGACCAGGAGCGGGAACACCGGTATCCGTCTGCCCGCCGAGACCGGGCCGACAGACGCCCGAAAGACCCCCCCCCCCCACTGTCCCATCAGGCACGACCGCCCTCTCCGTGACCGGACATCTTACTTGGACAAGGAGGTCGACCACTCCCAGCAGTTGAACTGCATTGCGTCACCGAAAGTGGCACTGATCCACATCATACTCCAAATAAGCGGAACTAAGTCCAAATTGAAAAGGGGCTGACCGTGGTGTTCGTGGTCAAGAGGTTCCACCAGTACGTTCTTGGCGACGAGTGTACAGTACTAATGGACCACAAGCCCATGATAGGACTGTTTAAGGAAGACAGGGCAATTGCTTCTGTCGCTTCTGCATGGATTCAACATTGGGCCCCACTGCTGGCAGCCTATGAGTGTGCATTGGAGACCTGCCCCCGGGGGGGGGGGGGGGGGGGGGGGGAGGACTTCCCACGTGGAATCATTAAGTTACCTCCTCCTTCTGACCATGCCACCGACACCTGCTTCCGACGGCAAAGTCATAACCGCCCTACATTTTGTGGACTCATTGCCCGTCGCGACGACCTGAGTTTGAACCTGGACCCAGACGGACCCGCAGTTGTCCAGTGTCCGCCATATCATTTTGTATGGGGCTCAACACCGTACCTTGCCGGATGACCTGAGGTTATTTTACTATTAAAATTGTGGAACTTAACGTGGAGGATGGCGTCATCCTTTGGGAGTCACGTGTTGTGGTCCCGAAAAAGGACGTGGCCCACTTCTACAGGAATTCCACAAGGACACCTGGGGCTTTGGAAGATGAAGATGTTGGCCCACAGCTACACTTGGTGGCCCAGGAGTGACGCTGACCTTGAACGGTTAGCCCAGCAGTGCTCCCAGTGCCAGGAACACCAGAGACTTCCTCTGGCAGCGCCCCTCCACCCATGGGAATGGCTGGGTCGCCTTCACATAGACTTCGCTGGGTCGTTCCAGGGGTCGATGTTCCTGGTAATAGTTGACGTTCACTCCAATTGGATGGAGATGCACTGGATTCAGGCAACGGCCACGATTGAGCGGCTTCGGCAAACGTTTAGCCTGCGCGGCACGCCAGTGGTCCTCGTTTCCATCAATGGTGTTTACCAGCACTGAATTCCGCTCTTTTATGCATACAAATTGGATGCATCATGTGCACACTACTCTGTAACACCCGGCATTGAACGGTTTGGCTGAGCAGACGGTCCAAACTTTTAAACAAGGAATGCAGAAACAGACTATGGGCTCCCTTGAGATGCATTTGGCCCATTTTGTTTTTTATTACCGGACTACACCACAAGCCACGACAAGGGTTGTACCATCGGAAATGCTTATTGTGTGCCACCTTCGCACTGGGTTGAGTTTGGTGATCCAGGACATTGATGGGAAGGTCCGCTGTGGGCAGGATCGGTCCGAAGTGGACACAGCCAGGCATACACCCTAACGCCAATTTTCGCTGGGCAACTCGGAATACATCAGAAATTTTGACTGTGGAGCTGCATGGGCTCAAGGCATGATACGAGCCCAGATGGGACCAGTCTTCTATAAGGTACGCAGGGCCGCGAGACAACAGGCATGTGGACCACCTTCGCAGTCGCGTCCCATGGTTAATTTTCAACAAAACAAAGACACCATCATGTATATGTAAAAGACAGATGTGCCACCACAGTCCAACAGTTTAATAAACAAATGACAAACTCTATTTCATCATAACTCTTTACAACCAATTGTGGTGATCAGTTGCAATGTAAACAAAATACAGTATTGTAGCACCATGTGTTTTCAATGAGTTACTTTGGTGCACATCCATGTACCACAACAGAGTTACAAAATGTACCTCTCATCGCTCCCAGTTAAGATTTAAAAATTTCCACACTGGCAACATTGGACTACGAGCAATCATTTTTTTGTCTTTTGTTGATGCAAATTAAAAACTACAAAATATATACTAAATTACAATGAATTCTAGTGATTTTCTGAGAACAGTGCATAATCCGTTTTTGAGCCAAATAAATGTCAGTGCCATTGGAAAATTATGAAACAAATTTTAAGTAAAAGATTCCTTTGAATTGCCTGCCCTTTGCCATTTTAATAACTTTACTAAAAAAAGTGGGGTGCATCACGACATCAAGGAATTCTTCACGTGCTGCCGCTGGCTTTAATTAGCGTCCAGCTTTGCCATCTCCTGGACATAAATCCCTATACTTTCACTATCAAAAAGAACAAAGTAGACCGTTTTGATTGAGGATGACATTGTAGAGACAAAGTAGCTGGAAATGGCCTTCAGGATCAGCTGTGCGGCACTCTGCTTGGGAAACCCATTTCTGTGAAGGAATTAACAATTGGTTAGCACTGTTCTATTTGGGTACATACAAAATGTGGAATGTGGATTGGCATTCAAGCCATTGAGCGTCTTCTTTGCACTACGCAGAGAATTTGCCTCATCCACATGATCTACAAGAGGGAACCAAAATGGATACATCTTCCAGCACTAAACACTGAACTGAGTTTCCACAAAAGTATTTCAATTGTCATTTTGTGAACTTCAGTGGAAGGTGATCCAGCAACATTGGACTACGAGCAATCATTTTTTTGTCTTTTGTTGATGCAAATTAAAAACTACAAAATATATACTAAATTACAATGAATTCTAGTGATTTTCTGAGAACAGTGCATAATCCATTTTTGAGCCAAATAAATGTCAGTGCCATTGGAAAATTATGAAACAAATTTTAAGTAAAATTAAGTAAAAAACACGTTTTGTGTTCCTGGTGTCGATCAAATTCAAACCGCCTCCTTACTCTAACTTCTAGGGTAAATATTTTTCATTTTGTTTTTTTCCCCAAAGTATAGTGGGGATGTTCTCCCACCGGAGATGAATTGCACTCGTTTTCCGACCCCCTTGGGGTTGTAATGCAGGGACAGACATGGCCCTCACTGCCCGGGGTTTATACTTACCTGTGCGCCCTACCGTGGTCATCATGACTGGTTTTCGTTTTTGAAAACCAGTAGTGATATGCGCCAGTGTGGCGGGCTGAGTGGGACGATAAATTGAGGGTGGAAGTAGCAGCATTAAGCCCGCTAATTATATTTAAATATATTAGAATCTACGCTAATCAGATTCGTGAACCTGACTGCGTCATCGGAGAGGGGTCCATGGAAGATCGGGTTCTGAAATCTCACCGGCGTGAATCCAGTTTTTTGTTTTGCACAGGATTTGCCCCATTAGCAGGGCTGCATTGTGCAGAATTCTGACCAAACTACAGTATATAGGTGCGAAGAACCAGGAAACGTGAATGCTTGAAAAATTGTATCTTTTTTCATTGCAAAGTTAAGAGAAAGTTAATGAGGACCAGATATTGCAGACAGGACATGACATGGTAAATTGTTGAAGGGTGTCCTGGAGGTCGGACATACTGCGGATTATACGCATTAACTTCACAATATTGCTTTTGTTTATTTGGTCATGGGATTTGTGTGTCATTGGCTGGGCCAGCATTTATTACCCATCTCTGAGGGCATTTAAGAGTCAACCACATTGTTGTGGGTCTGGAGTCACATGTAGGCCATTAATGAACTAGATGGGTTTTTATGACAATCATAGAATTTACAGTGAAGAAGGAGGCCATTCGGCCCATCGGTCTGCACCGCCCCTTGGAAAGAGCACCCTACTTAAGCCCACAGCTCCACCCTATCTCCATAACCCAGTAACCCCACCTAACCTTTTTTTTGACACGAAGGGCAATCTATCACGGCCAATCCACCTAACCTGCACATCTTTGGCCCGTGGGAGGAAACCGGAGCACACTGGAGGAAACCCACGCAGACAGGGGTAGAACGTGTCCACACAGACAATGACCCAAGCCAGGAATCGAACCTGGGACCCTGGCGCTGTGAAGCAATTGTGCTAACTACTGTGCTACCGTGCTGCCCACCAATAATGGTTTCATGGTCATCATTCGGCTGTTAATTTCAGATTTTTTATTGAATTCAAATTTTCAACATCTGCCATGCGGGATTCAAACCAGAGCATTACTGTGAGTCTCGGAATTACTAATCCAGCTTTGTGTTACTTTCTGGATGGCGTTTGCACATTCTCCCCATGTGTGTGTGTATTTCCTCCGCTGGGTGCTCCTCCCACACTCCAAAGATGTGCAGGTTAGGTGGATTGGTTATGCAAAAATTGCCCCTCAGTGTTCAGGGATGTGCAGGTTCAGTGGGGTTACGGGGCTAGGGCAGGGGAGCGGGCCTCAGTGGGGTGTTCTTTCAGAGGGTCCGTGCAGACTCAAAGGGCCAAATGGCCTGCTACTGCACTGTCATGAACATTCTATGGTTCGATTTCGGGCAGCACGGTGGCACAATGGTTAGCACTGCTGCCTCACAGTGCCAGAGGCCCAGGTTCGATTCTGACCTCGGGTGACTGTGTGGAGTTTGTATGTTCTCCTCATGTCTGCATGGGATTCCTCCGGGTGCTCCGATTTCCCCCTACAGTCCAAAAATGTGGAGGTTAGATGGATCGTCTACACTAAATTAGCCATAGGTGGGGTTATGGGGATAGATTTGTCGATTGGCCCTTGGTAGGGTGCCCCTCCAGAGGGTTGGTGCAGACTCAATGGGCCGAATGGCTTCCTTGTGCACTGTAGGATTCCACGGGATTCTATGAGAATGCCGTTACTCCATTGCCTCTCCTTTCCAGCTGAGAAAATTGCCTCTGCCATGAAGGCAAACATAGAATGACGAGAGGACAAAGTCTTTTTGGGCTTCAGGTGATGATCAAAGAAGGGGAAGGCAGATAAATTATTTGCACATTAAGAGGTGCGTTTTACCACATTTTACCACGATGCAAAGACTTTAATAGCATTTTTAAAAGATCAGAACAGCAATTGGATGATATCAAAGTTGCTGCCACAGTTGATATTGGGAAAGAACATATGAAGTAGGAACAGGAGTAGGGGCTTGCAATAGATAGCTCCAGTGGGGTAGTTAGTTTCCTTTCCTGTATATGTTTTATGATTTCCCATGGCTGGACATTTGTCACCTCTTTTTGTTTATGAAGTGCCGATCAATAGGAACCAACTCTCGGAAACTATGCTATGTATCTAAAAATAAAACAATGGAAAATCACAGCATTTCTTCCTTTTTACTGCCTAGCTACTCATCATGTGGAGATGCCGGTGTTGGACTGGGGTGGGCACAGTAAGAAGTCTTACAACTAAAGTCCAACAGGTTTGTTTCGAATCACTAGCTTTCGGAGCACTGCTCCTTCCTCAGGTGAATGAAGAGGTGGGTTCCAGAAACATATATATAGACAAAGTCAATGTCTTAGCAGGTAATTAAATCTTTCCAGGTCCAGACGGAGTGACTGGAGAGAGGGGTAATCACAGGTTAAAGAGGTGTGAATTGTCTCAAGCCAGGACAGTTGGTAGGATTTCGCAAACCCAGGCCAGATGGTGGGGGGTGAATGTAATGCGACATGAATCCAAGGTCCCGGGTGAGGCCGTACTCATGTGTGCAGAACCTGGCTATCAGTTTCTGCTCGGCGATTCTGCGTTGTCACATGTCCTGAAGGCCGCCTTGGAGAACGTTACCCGAAGATCAGAAGCTGAATGCCCTTGACTGCTGAAGTGTTCTCTGACTGGAAGGTAACATTCCTGCCTGCCGATTGTCACGCGATGTCCGTTCATCTGTTGCCGCAGCGTCTGCATGGTCTCGCCAGTGTACCATGCCGGCCCGGGACATCCTTTACTGCAGCGAATGAGGAAGACAATGTTGGCCTAGTCGCACAAGTATGTACCGTGCACCAACCCCACCAGGTACACGGTACATACTCGTGCGACCCACCACTTCATTCACCTGAGGAAGGAGCTGCGCTGCGAAAACTAGTGATTCAAAACAAACCTGTTGGACTTTAACCTGGTGTTGGAAGACTTCTTACTGTAGCTACCCATCATAGGTTCTTCAAAAGCGTCGAGCAAAGCTTGTGCTTGGTCAGCCAGTGTCTAGGTAATTTTGAGCAGTTTTGCAGTCCATTTTCTCATGGGCTGGTGCTGTTGAACATGGGCGACAGTGAATTGGGCCCTCCCACTTCCCCCCACCCCCCCACTTTCATGCCTACGCAATATTATTTTCCATTGAAATCAATAGAAAAGAGAAATTAAGGGTGGTGTCAAGTGTTATCTGGGATGTAATAGTGACTTTTTGTTGTTCAGTGTGATTGTTCAAACCTTTTAAGGCAATAGGCTACAGATAATCTGACTCTGAGCAAACAGACATTTCTTTTGGGGAAAGAGTTCCTTGGTATAAGAAATATGCATAGGCCAATCAATGAAAAGACAAATAAATTAATCTATAATTGTGACACGATGGACATGAAAAGCAAGCACACACCATTTGTGTTATATTAGTAACAAGCAGATATACAGATTTTAGCAATACTTGAATGTTATTTTTAAAATTATATTTTATAGGCATATCCATAAGCATTTTCCTCTTTTTAAATAGCACAGCTTTGCATTCTGAGGGATGAAGTCACGCCCCATACCTGCCGCTACCAATTGAAGGAAAGGCAATAGATTTCAGCTTCTTCTCATCAGCCAGTGCCAGACAGTTCTTCACGGTTTTCTCCAGGAGTTCCTCACACTTGTCTGACCCCCAGCCAGGGCTGTTGCAATGGATAACGAATTTGGCCGGCAGCCCATGGCCTGAACTGAGCACAGCTGCCAAACAAGAATCATGGAATATATTTAAACAGAAACGCTATCATTTTTAAATCAAATTACTACATCCTCCTTCTCAGTCTGGCTTTCCCAGACATAAGGCACAGTGAATAAAAATTGCAGGGACTGGTGGATACATGCACATAGTGGGATCCTCGGATACCAGGTGGTCTCAGCTTTCATTCTTTGTGTCGTAGTAAGAAGTCTTACAACATCAGGTGAATGAGGAAGGAGCAGTGCTCCGAAAGCAAGTGTTTGAAACAAACCTGCTGGACTTAAACCTGGTGTTGTAAGACTTCTTACTGTGCTCACCCCAGTCCAACGCCGGCATCGCCACATCATTCTTTGTGTCTTGAGATAGCTGTGTGGATATTGCAAATGGCTTCACTGCCCTCATGTTACAGAGAAGGCATGACAAGATAGCCGAGCTTGAAGTGCCTCACCACTGTGAGAAAGCATGCATACATGGGTGCTGTGTAGGAGTAGGATTTCTCTCAGCCAGCAGTCAAAAAGCTGATCAAATTCACTATCTAGCTCTGCACGTGAAGAAGTCATTTAGACAAGACACTCGAACACTGCGAGTGCTGTACTCCAGCCTGAACCAGCAGCTTAAAGAAAGGGGAAATTGAGGATGACCAAAGAATGCAAATCCTAATTTATTTTGATTTAGTTTGCATTTATGAGAATCGTGCATATTTGAAACTGAAGAGTGGACGTAGATTAAAATAATGTAAATTGTATAATACTTAACCATTAAATATGGTGACAAGAATTAGTTCATTGAAGAGATAATATTTTTGTGACAAAATGCTACAAACTGCAGCACCAATGTGTGATGTCGTAGGGTGGGAGAATATGCGACCACGTCTGTAATACCCAAATTGCTGAGATCTCAATTCTAACATCACCTTGCAGTGGAACTTCCAAGGTGGAAGAGAAGAATGGAGGTGTTATCGGTGGGCTGCTCCTGCTCACTCCAAGCAGTTAGCTCAACAAGCAAGGTTCCACCTACGCCCAGTAACAGGCAGTTGAACTATTTTGATGCTGTAAAATCCTGTTCAATTATCAACATCCTCACACAAATGCTGCCACCAGTCACAGGTCAGTTTATATTTTGCCTCGAGTATCTCAGTTGGTTAGATGGAGAATGTGGAGTTCAGAATGATACCATCAGCGTGGATCCACTCCTTGTTCCGACTGAGGTAGGCTTGAGACCTTCCTACTCCCCTGAGAGTAGAAGGCAATGGCAAACCACCTCTGACAGAAACTGTGAAGGCTGAAGCATCAGCAGACAATGAACCAGGGACCTGCCTTTGGGAAGAGCACATAGACAATACCATGTAGCAAGGTGCATTTCTTACACATAATGGAATTTCATTGAATGGAATTTTTTTTGAATGACAAAGAAATGTATTTTCTACACAAAAGAGCATTAAGTGATTATACCTCCTGCTGTATCTAAGGGACCATTCTTCTTGCGCAGTTCGTTAACAGCCTCTGTAAACTCCTTGCCGCCCTTCTTCTCCAAAGCATTTCCTAAATGTTGAAGTTAGAATTTACAACTGTGGTACAGGAGCAGATATATAAGAGCAGACACTGTACAGATGTGCATTATAAGAGTTGTAATGATTTGAGGAAAAAAAACATGCACTGGAGCTCGTCAGTGAAAGCGAGCCTTCCTGAAATCCAGTAAAGGGCATGTCACACCAGATTTAATGTCCCCAAATTTACTGGGCAGCAATCCATAAATATACCCTACCAGAAATTGCGGGGCATCAAATATCCTGAATAGAGCTGCTAATGGATAATTCAGATGAGTTATTTCAGTTACTGTATCACATTATACCTTTTAAAGATTCACTCAGATCAATTGACTCCTTGATTACACATCCTGAAAATAAATATACTAGGGTATATTTTTAAAATTGAAGGGGTAAAAAAGCAACTCATCCCACGGTGACTGACCATCAAATCATCATATGATCACTCATTTGTAATCCTCACCTTCCAGCATTTCTTGCAGTTAAGATTTATGGACGGGTTTTTTCCGGCCGTTCTGCAGCTGGGATCTTCCAGTCTCGCCGAAGGCAACAACCCACGGTGGGTTCCCCGCTGATGAAGCATGGGAACAACGGGAAGCTCCATTGACAGTGGGAGAACCAGAAGATCCCACCGACGGGCTGCCTCTGCCACTGCAAAACACGCCATAGGGGATGGAAAATCCCACCCAATGTCTTTTCAGCTTGTGCATAGTTCTTAAATTATATGACAAAATATTTCACAGATTAATTCTCAAGGTACAAATCTATCATCACGTTGCGCCCGGCATGGAGCTGGATAGGCCAGGTGAATCGTGGGAGAGGCCCAAGTTGGACTTCGGGCCAGGCACAAAACCTAGCTCGAGTTAGCTGACTCCCAGCTCGATCCAGATAATCATCTATAAATGAGTCAGTCGGTTCATTCAAATATGCGCAGCCGATTTGAGGCCGGATTCACCCAACAGACACCGGCTGCACCGGCAGGGCCTCAACCGGGCACCGATTAGTACTGGTCTCCGGACCAGGCGTAATGGCCACTTGGGGTCTTGGAGGCAATTGAGTATCCCAGGTGGTCGGGGACAGGGCAGAGCAGTACCCTGGCACTCCCTCTTTCACCGGTGCATCCTGGCAGTGTCAATTGGGCACTCAGGCTGCCCAGTTGGCGGTGCCAGGGGTACTGACTAGGTGCCAGGCTGGCAGTGCCGGGGTGCCCAGGAGCCAGGTTAGCACTGCCAAGGTTCAGGGCCTGGGGAGCAGGGGGGCCATGCCCATGTAAGGGAGGCTATGAAGGGGCCTCATAAATGTTGGGGGGGGGGGTCGAAGAGAGGGTCCTGAAAGTGGAGGGGGTGGGGCATAAAGAGGGTTGTCCGACAGGGGAAAAAGGGGGGGGGGACCCTCAGCGACCCCACTGCGGGATGTCCTCACTTGGGGGGGGGTAATGCCCATGCCTGTGGGGGTGGCATTTCCCATGGATGTGAGGGTCCCTCAAGCTCCTTCGTGATCGGGGCACCCTTTCAAGATGACGCCACAATCTTTGAGGAGCCGCCTCGCTGGCGAGTTCAGCTCCACTGTTGATAAAATGTCTATGTGTGGGCTCCACCGGGGAAACTCCCTATTCATGAAGACCCTGCCTTCTCAACCTTGCCCCTCGCCTGAGGTGTGCTGATCCTCAGGTTAAATCGTCACCAGTCAACTTTCCCCCTCAATGGGGAAAGCAGCTTATACATCTGGGACTATGGCGACTTTATGTCACCTATCAAACACTCCCAAGTCAAGTACTCTGTGGGTTCAATATCTCAATAGAGAATAAAGCTTACTTAGCCTATAGTAACTCAACTATATGCCAGAAGTGTTCCATCTACTCTGTCATTCTCTAAACAAGTCACAACTCTAAACCCTCCACCCAAACGTCAGATTTACTTAGAATGCTTAAATAAAAAGATCTGTATCACAGTTTTAACATCGAAAAATCTCCCTGAGGTACCCTCAATAATGACGCTTAGAGATTAAACTGTAAAGAAGGCTTTATTAGACTAATAACTATGCGAGAGCTAGAGACGAGAGCTGACTGTTACAGACCATGAGGCAGCCCTTTATGTATGGCTCCCAGATGGGCGGAGCCAGAGGCGGAGGGAGTCCCCAGGGTTCCAAGCCCGGTCTTAAAGGGGACATCACCTAACATGATGGTAAGGCAGTAACCGTTCATCACATTCACCCCATGTTTAAAAAGGAGTCCGGCGGGGGTGAAGTGCCATCATAGGTCCATCCGTCTCGGTGGCCGGATCGTCCTCCTCGACCTCCTCAATTCGGGCGGTGGTGCGACGGGCACGGTCGTCCTGGTTGTGGGCACACCCGGGAGCACAGCGGTCAGAGCTTCGGTCCGGGTCGGGGCAGGGGAACTAGGCAGGGCCGGGGGTAGCGGAGCCGGCGCCGTGTGTATAGGGGGGGGCGCACGGTAGGGGCTCACCAACGGGTGGTAGGGCCGGAAGGGGGTGTGTTGTAGGGGGTGACGGGTCCTGCAGGGGAGCGGCGCGGGAAGGGGCGTCTGTGGTGGAGGATCCAGCGGGTGCCAGATCCCGGAGGGAAACCGTATCTTGCCTGCCGTCGGAGTACTCCACGTAGGCGTAACTGGGGTTGGCGTGGAGCAGTCGGACCTTTTCAACTAGGGGGTCCGTTTTATGGCTCCTCGCGTGCCTCCGGAGAAGAACAGGTCCCGGAGCCATCAGCCAAGGTGGAAGCGAGACCCCGGAGGTAGACTTCCTGGGGAAGAGAAACAATCGGTTGTGAGGGGTCTCATTCGTGGCCGTGCAGAGGAGTGACCTAATGGAGTGTAGGGCATCGTGTAGGACCTCCTGCCAGCGGGTGGTTGGGAGATTTCTCGACCGCAGGGCCAGAAGGACAGCCTTCCACACTGTCGCGTTCTCCCTCTCCACCTGCCCGTTTCCCCGCGGGTTATAACTGGTCGTTCTGCTCGAGGCGATGCCTTTGCTGAGCAGATACTGACGCAGTTCATCGCTCATGAACGATGTACCCCGGTCGCTGTGGATATAAGCGGGGAAACCGAACAGGGTGAAGATGCTGTGCAGTGCCTTAATCACCGTGGCTGAGGTCATGTCGGGGCAGGGAATGGCGAATGGGAAACGGGAGAACTCATCGATCACTGTGAGGAAATAGGCATAACAGTTGGTGGACGGGAGGGGCCCCTTGAAGTCCACGCTCAGTCACTCAAAGGGGCCCGAGGCCTTCACGAGCCGAACCTGGTCTGGCCTGTAGAAGTGCGGTTTGCACTCCGCACAGACTTGGCAGGCCCTGACCATGGCCTTGACCTCCTTGGTTAAGGTAGGTTGCGGGACTTGATGAAATGGACGAGCCGGGTAACCCCCGGGTGGCAGAGGTCATTGTGGATGGCTTGCAGGCGGTCCTCCTGCGCGTTGGCGCATGTGCCGCGGGACAGGGCATCTTGGGGCTCATTGAGCTCCCCTGGACGATACTTGATATCGTACGAGTAGGTGGCGAGTTCGATCCTCCACCTCAAAATTTTATCGTTTTTTATTTTGCCCCGTTGCGTGTTATCGAACATATAGGCGACCGACCGTTGGTCGGTGACGAGGGTAAACCTCCTACTGGCTAGGTAGTGTCTCCAGCGCCGTACAGCCTCCACAATGGCTTGTACCTCCTTTACGACTCCAGAGTGTCGAACCTCGGAGGCGGTGAGGGTTCGGGAGAAGAACGCTACTGGTCTGCCTCCTTGATTGAGGTAGCAGCCAGGGCCTTGATTGAGGGTAGCAGCCAGAGCGATGTCTGATGCATCGCTCTCTACCTGGAAAGGGATGGTTTCGTCCACCACATGCATGGCGGCCTTGACGATGTCGGCCTTGATGCGGTTGAAGGCCAATTGAGCCTCAGCCGAGAGGGGAAAAGTGGTGGTCTTTAGGAGTGGGCGGGCTTTGTCCGCATACTTGGGGACCCACTGGGCGTAATAGGAGAAGCGCCCCAAGCACCGTTTGAGGGCCTTGAGGCTGAGGGGGAGAGGGAGTTCCTTAAGAGGGCGCATGCGGTCGGGGTCGGGACCTAGGACCCTGTCTTCCACGACATAACCGAGGATGGCCAGCCGGGTGGTGTGGAAAACGCATTTGCCCTCGTTATAGGTCAGGTTAAGGGCTCGGGCGGTCTGGAGGAACTTTTTGAGGTTAGCGTCATGGTCCTGCTGGTCATGGCCGCAGATGGTGACATTGTCCAAGTACGGGTATGTAGCCCGCAAACCGTACTGGTCCACCATTTGGTCCATCGCCCTTTGAAAGGCGGAGACCCCATTTGTGACACCAAAGGGGACCCTGAGAAAGTGGAAGAGCCGGCCGGCGCTGCTTCGAAGGCAGTATAGGGGCGGTCTTTAGGTCGGATGGGGAGCTGGTGGTAGGCGGATTTGAGGTCGACCGTGGAAAAGACTCGTTATTGCGCGATCCGATTTACCATTTCCGTGATGCGAGGAAGGGGGTACGCATCAAGCTGCGTGAATCAGTTTATGGTCTGGCTATAATCCACGACCATTCGTTTCTTCTCCCCGGACCGGACTACCACCACTTGCGCTCTCCAAGGGCTGTTGCTAGCCTCGATGACCCCCTCTCCCAGTAAACGCTCGACCTCTTGACTTGATAAAAGCCATATCTTGGGCACTGTAGCGCCGGCTCCTGGTGGCGACGGGCTTACAGTCAGGAGTGAGGTTAGCGAATAGCGAGGGGGGTGCGGCTTTCAGTGTCGCAAGGCAGCACACCGTGAGGGGGGGCAAGGGTCCGCCGAACTTCAGTGTCAGGCTTCGGTGGCTGCAATGGAAATCCAGTCCGAGCAGCAGGGGGGCACAGAGGTGAGGGAGGATATAAAATTTGAAACGGGTGTATTTGGCACCCTAGATCGAGAGAGCCGCACAATACAGTACCCCGTGATTTGTACCGAGTGGGACCCAGATGCGAGCGTTATGGTTTGGGATGCAGAATGGGTGCGTAAGGAGCAGCGCCTTACCGTTTCAGGGTGGATAAAGCTCTCCGTGCTGCCGGAGTCGAAGAGGCATGCAGTGTCGTGCCCGTTGACCTGGACCTGCATCATGGAGTTCTGCAGGTGTTTGATCGAGGGTGATTGCACCCAGTCGCGGGAAGTTGGAGTCGTCAGCCGAGTCGGACTCGTAAAATGGCCGCCGCCGCCGTGTCGGGTCGAGAAGATGGCGGCTCCCATGATTCGCACGAGGCTGATGACGCGTCAGAAGAGGGCGTGTCGGGTCGGTGCGCAGCAGCATTGCGAGGCCTGCGGACCCGAGAGCCTGATTATCAGGCCGGCTGTTCTTTGTTTTTCTGGCCCCTGGGTCTGGCCAGGCAGACCCTCGCAAAGTGCCCTTTCTTCCCGCAGTCGCTGCAGATCGTGGAGCGGGCTGGGCAGCGTGGGCGTGGGTGCTGGCCCTGCCCGCAGAAGTAGCAAGGTGTGCCCCCATGGTGAGCGGGTCTTACGTGGCGCAGGCCTGTAATACGGTTGAGTCTGAGGAAGTCCGGGGGGGGGGCTGGCAGAGTCCGCGGGGTACGTACCCAAGTTATGTCGGGCCACCTCCAGCGAGGAGGCGAGCGTTAGCGTCTCCTGGAGGTCGTTTGCCCCGTTTTCGAGCAGCCGCTGCCGGATGTAGGTCGAGCGGATGCCGGACAAAAGCGTCCCTGATGTGCAGGTTCATATGGACTTCCCCTGTCACATCCTGATGGTCACAGTCCCTGGCAAGCGCGGTGAGTTTCTCAACAAACTCGTCGAGAGAGTCCCCGAGCGCTGCCGGCAGGTAGAGAGCAGATGCCGGGCGTGCACCTCATTGATGGGTTTGACAAACCGCTTGCGGAGCAACTCGATCGCTTCCTCATAAGTAGTCGCCTTTTCAAGCGTGGCGGAGATTCTGTGACTCACCCGGGCGTGGTGTAGACGCAGCTTGCGTGGCCCCAGGATGGGAGTCGCTGCGGAGTCCAGGTAGGCCTCGAAGCACCGCAGCCAGTATTAAAAAATTTCCTTTGCCTCCGGCGTTCGTGCTTCCAGATTGAGCTTCTCTGGTTTTAGGCCTGCGTCCATCCTGAATCTAGTTTAGTCTAATAAATTGAGGTACCCTCAATAATGACGCTTAGAGATTAAACTGTAAAGAAGGCTTTATTAGACTAATAACTATGCTAGAGCTAGAGACGGGAGCTGACTGTTACAGACCATGAGGCAGCCCTTTATGTATGGCTCCCAGATGGGCGGAGCCAGAGGCGGAGTCCCCAGGGTTCCAAGCCCGGTCTTAAAGAGGACATCACCTTACATGATGATAAGGCAGTAACCATTCATCACACTCCCAAAGTGCTCATTAGAGGTGTATTAATTTCTGGGAGTGGACCAACTTCAATGGGTTGAGAATGGATCTGGGCCAGGTAAATTTGCATTAAAGGTAGGCATGCAAAGCTGCAACTGAACAATGGGCTACAGCTAAAGAGGCGATAGTCAAGTCAAGTAACATTGCCATGAGGGGGAAAGGTAGGACAAACAAATCCAAAGCTCCCTGCTGATGAAAGAGGTAGAGATTAAGATGAAACAGAAAAAGGGTACATATGACTGATGGCAGGTGGATAGCACAATTGAGAACCATGTTGACTGTAGAAGTTTCAGAGGGGAGTGAAAAACAAGAGAAGCAAAGAGAGAGTATTAAGAAGAGACTGGCAGCTAACATAAAAAGGAATCTACAGGCTTATAAATAGTAAAAGGGCAGTAAAAGGAGGAGTGGGGATAATCAGGCACTTAAAAAGGATTTAGGCATCAAGGCAGATGGCATGGCAGAGGTACCAAGTGAGTGCTTTGCACCTGCCTTTGTTCAAGGAACAGGAAGTTGCTGAGACACTGATGGGCTCCAAATTAATAAATAGGAGATATATGACTGGCTGCACTTAAAGTTGAAAAGTCATCAGGATCAGGGGCGAAATTCTCCGGTATCGGCGCGATGTCCGCCGACTGGCCCCTAAAACGGTGCAAATCAGTCGGGCATCGCGCCGCCCCAAAGGTGCGGAAGGCTCCCTCAACCTTAAGGGGCTCGGCCCGCGCCGGACAAATTTACGCCCCGCCAGCTGGCGGAAAAGGCCTTTGGTGCCCCGCCAGCTGGCGCGGAAATGACATCTCCGGGCGGCGCATGTGCGGGAGCGTCAGCGGCCACTGACGGCATTCCCGCGCATGCGCAGTGGAGGGAGTCTCTTACGCCTCCGCCATGGTGGAGACCGTGGCGAAGGCGGAAGGGAAAGAGTGCCCCCACGGCACAGGCCCGCCCGCGGATCGGTGGGCCCTGATCGCGGGCCTGGCCAGCGTGGGGGCACCCCCCAAGGCCAGATCGCCCCCTGCAGGACCCCGGAGCCTGCCCGCGCCACCCTGTCCCGCCGGTAAGGTAGGTGGTTTAATCTACGCCGGCGGGACAGGCATTTTAACGGCGGGACTTCGGCCCATTCGGGCCGGAGAATCGCGGGCCGCCAACTGCGCGGCGCGATTCCCGCCCCCGCCGAATATCTGGTGCCGGAGAATTCGGCAACCGGCAGGGGCGGGGTTCACGCCAGCCCCCGGCGATTCTCCGACCCGGCGGGGGGTCGGAGAATCTCGCCCCTGGTGAGAGGCAATCAAGACAGAGGTAAGTAAGGGAAAAATTGCAAAGCCACTGGCCAAAATCTTTCAATTCTCCTTTGATATAGGGGTGCTAACAGAGGACTGGAGAATTGCAAATGTTACACCCTTATTCACAAAAAGGTGCAAAGATAAACCCAGCAGTTTTGACCCAGCGACAGTGAAGGATTGGCAAAATATTTTCAGGTCAGGATGATGTGCAATTGGGAAGGGAACTAGCAGGTGGTGATGCTTCCATGCATTTACTACCTTTGTTCTTCTAGTCTTCTTCTTTGGCGGTCACTCACTCACAGTATGATTGTTCACCTAAGGAACTCCGGATTATTGGTCATTGGTTCTGTGCGTCCTCGCGTGTCTGATGAGCCTGATCCAAGAGCCGCACACATGGCAGGTGTTTCAGGCAGGCAGGATCGGTCCTTGGACTCCGGATCACTGGTATTCCTTGCTCAGGCTCCTTTTCCGCACCTCCTCTTGCTGTCAGGTGCCTCGACGAATTGTGACCCATCAAGCAGGGGGTTCCTCCAAGTAGGTCTCTTCTGTTCAAGGGTCTCCTAGGAATTTGATGTCAATGTTGCATTTCTTAAGGTAATGTAATGGGCCAGGGTTTAGAGAACTCCAAAGTATATCATGGAGTTCACCTGACCTACAACTGTTTACTGATTTTGGTTACGATGAGCACAAGAGCCTGCCTTTCAGGTGTTATTCAACAGAGGCCTCAAGCACTCTTTATCAAAAACAGTGGGCGGGATTCTCCCCTACCCGGTGGGGCGGGCTGTACTGGCGTGAACCATTCCGCCGTCGGGCCGCCCGGAAGGTGCGGAATCCTCCGCACCTTCAGGGGGCAAGCTGGCTCCAGCGGGGTTGGTGCCGTGCCAGCCGGCGGCGAAGGGCCTCCATCAGCCGGAGTGAGTTGGCCAGGCCGCCGTGGGGGCAACCCCCGGGGCCAGATCCCCCCCCCCGAGGACTCCGCAGGCCGCCCGTAGAGCCAGGTCCCGCCAGTACGGACCTGGTTTGATTTACGCCGGCGGGACCGGCCGCTCGGCCCATCGCGGGCCGAAGTATCGCCGGGGGAGGGGCCGCTGCCAGCGGCTGCTGACCTGCGCGGCGCGATTCCCGCACCCGCCAAAACCCCGGCGCCGGATAATTCGGCAGCCTGCGTCGGGACAGGATTCACGCCGCCACCCGCCGATTATCCGGCCCGGCGGGTGGGGGGCGGGGGGGTCAGAGAATTCCGCCCAATGTTTATTCTTCGAATGTAGTTAACATTTTTATCAACACACACAGTAAGCATTTTTATCAACTACCAACATAAATACCCCACACAGCTACAGCACTCTATGTATAACTCTTAATAAATTCCCCCTTTAGCTGTTCCAATTTAATAACAAGATCCCATAAACCAGAAAAACCCTTTTCAAAGGTGTGGCCCAGCCCACAGCACTCAAGACCTGGTATGGATGCTCCAGCTTCCTTTCCAAAACAGCAGGTTTGAATTTCTTCCAGAAAACAGTTATTTCTTTTCAAGTTATCAAGCAGTCTGGAAACAGCTTTTAAAATGCAGATAGCGGAAAAAAACTGTGTTCAACCTGTGCAGAACAAAACCAATTCAAACTCAAAAGTGAAAGTAAAATGAACTCCCAGAGCCACAGCCCAGCTCCACCCACACAATCCCATCACTGAAGTCATGTGATAAGACAAAAACATTTCTTAAAGGGACACTCCCATGACAGGAAGCCTTCAGGGCGTCTTCCTTTCTCCTCCTGTTGTTGGGAAGCCTTCCTTGAGCTGGGTAAAGAAGATTTGCTTCGGCTGGGACTCTGACATCCTAAGCACATGGCTGGCCCAGCGGAGTTGATTTTGGATGATCATGGCCTTAATGCTGGTGCTTTTGGCTTCTTCAAGGATACCTGATGTTAGTATGCCTGTCCTCCCACCGGATGCGGAGAATCCATCTCAGACAACATAGATGATATGTCTCCAAGGCCTTGATGTGGCATCTGTACATAGTCCAAATTTTTGAGCCATGTTCAAGAGTTGGGGGGACAACCATTTTGTATACAAGGATCTTGGTGTCAGCACGAATATCGTGGTCATCAAAGACACTCATCCTTAGGCGTCTGAAGGAGGCTCTTGCAGATTGGATACGATGTTGATTCTCCGCATTGATGCCAGCCTTAGAGGAAATGTGACTCCCCAGATATGGGAAATGTTCCACATTTGGTATGATTTCTCTGTTGATCCTGATGAAGGGAGAGAAACGATCTTGCCCTGGGACGGATTGGTAAAGGATTTGAGTCTTCTTGGGCGGGATTCTCCGACCCCCCGCTGGGTCGGAGAATCGCCGGGGGGTGGCGTGAATCCCGCCCCCGTCGGCTGCCGAATTCTCCGGCGCCGGGGATTTGGCGGAGGCGGGAATCGTGCCGGTCGGTGCCCGCTGGCAGCGGCAACCCCCCCGGCGATTCTCTGGCCCGCGGAGGGCCGAGTAGCCGCCCGTTTTCGGTGGGTCCCGCCGGCGCATGTTACGACAGGCACTTACCGGCGGGACCTGGCTCCACGGGCGGCCTCTGGGGTCCGCGGGGGGGGTAACTGGCCCTGGGGTTGCCCCTATGGTGGCCTGGCCCGTGATCGAAGCCCACCGATCTGCAGGCGGGCCTGTGCCGTGGGGCACTCTATTCCTCTGCGCCAGCTGGTGTACCGGTCCGCGATGGCCGGCGCGGAGATGAATCCCCCCTGTGCATGCGCTGCGATAACGGCATCACACGCTGGCACTCCCGCACATGCGCCAACTCGCGCCGGCCAGCGGAGGTCCTTCGCCGCCAGTTGGCATGGCACCAAGCCCCTTCCGCACTGGCCGGCGTGGCGCAAACCACTCCGGCGGCAGACGGCGGCGTACAAACCCCTACAGCGCCGGCCTTGCCCCTGAAGGTGCGGAGGATTCCGCACCTTCAGGGCGGCCCGACACCGGAGTGGTTCACGCCACTCCTTCGCGCTGGAGTTGCCCGTCCCGCTGGTTTCCGAAGAATCCCGCCCCTTGTGTTTGAGGCGGAGACCGATTATTTGGTATGCTTCCGTGAAGGTGTAAAGCATGGCTTGAAGATTCTAGGTAATGCAGTTGAATGTCGAGAGGAAATGTTTTCATTCTCTCTTGTTGGAGATGGTCTTGCCCAGCACGTATGTGAATGTTACTGCAGTCGATACAGTGTACCTGGACTTCCAAAAGACAGTTAATAAAGATTCACACAATAGGCTTATCGGCAAAGTTAAAGCCCATGAGACAAAACTTGGAAGTGTTGTGAACTTGAAGGTAGTGATAGACGGTTTGCTGGAATGGGCAGACAAGTGGCAGATGAAATTTAATGTGGAGGAACATGAAGTGATTGATTTTGATAGAAAGAACCAGAAAAAAGCATTATAAATTTAAGGATACATTCCAAAAGTGGGTTAGGAGCTGAAGGGCTTGGAGGTATATGTGCTCAGATCAGAGAAGGATTTTTAGGTTGAGAAAGTGGTCAATAAAGCATAAGGGATAATCAGTTTTATAAAAAGGGGCAGAGAGTACAAATGCAAGGAAGTTATGATAAACCAGTAGAAAACATGAGTTCAGCCTTCACTAAGTATTGCCTCCTGGTCACCAAACCATTGTGAAAGCTGATTAGCGAGGATGAAGAAACGATGGGCGAGAATGGTTCCAGGATTCCAGGGGTGAAGTAATTCAGAAATGTGGATAGGTTGGAGAAGCTGTCCTGTTCTTCCAGGAGAAAAGAAGATTAAGAGGAGGTTTGATGGAGGAGTTCAAAATCATGGGGGATAGGGACAGTGTAGACAGAGAGAAAATGTTCCGACTGGATGAAGGATCCAGAACCAAAGTTTACAGATTGAAGGTGATTGGCCAAAGAAGGAATGGTGACAATCAGAAAAATGCTTTTTACCCAGTGAGCAGAATACATCAATTGAGGCATTCAAAAGAGAACGAGATAATTATCTACAGAGAAAATATTTGCAGGGCTCTGGAGAAAAGGACGGAAAGTGGACGAGGTGAGCTGGTCGGACAGACAGTCGGCACAGCTAGAGTGGGCCAAATAGCATATTTTGGTGCTGTAATCACTCAATAATACTGTGAAAAAGGACACCAAGACAAACGAGATTTTAGATGGGACGATTAAAACGTTAGTCAAAGTGAATTTTACGTAGAGGGCAGTGGAGAAGCACAGAGGTTTAGGGAGGGAACGCCAGAGCTCAGTGCCTGGATCACTGAAGACATGGCTGCAAATGGTGGAGTAAAGTGGGTGCAGAATGTCCAAGAATCTAGCGTCGGAGGCTGGATCCAGGCTGGAGAAAACAGGAATTGGGAGGGGTGAAGTTACGAAAGGATTTGAAAATGAGAGTAGAATTTTAAATTTCAGAACTTAAGAGGACAACAAACACAAGAGTGAAAGGTGAATGGAACTTGATGCGGGTTAGGATACAGAATTTTAGATGAGCTGACGTTTGCAGAAGACAGGAATTAGAGTCAGAGCCAGCGCCGGAATAGTTTGGAGTGACAAAGGAATGCATGAGTGTTCTGGCATCAGATTGACTTAGACAAGGATGGAGACAGTTCACCCACAGAGATGAAAGTTAGCAGTCTATTCGATGGACAGGATATGGGGTCAGAAGCTCAGTACTCAGGTAAATAGGACAACAAAGTTAGGAATAGCTTGGTTCAACCTGAGTCAATGGCCAGGGTGGGTAATTAAATCATGAAATTTTTCGTAGAATTTAGTGCCATTCGGCCCATTGTGTCTGCACCGGTCCTTGGAAAGAGCACCTTACCCAAGCCCACACCTCCACCGTATCCCCGTAACCCAACTTAACCTTTTTGGACACTAGGGGCACTTTAGCATGGCCAATCCGCCTAACCCGCACATCTTTGGACTGTGGGAGGAAACCGGAGCACACAGAGGAAACCCACGCAGACACGGGGAGAACGTGCAGACTCCGCACAGACAGTAATCCAAGCCGGGAATCGAACCTCGGACCCTGGCACTGTGGAGCAACTGTGCTAACCGTTGTGCTTCCCAAAGTGTTACCAGAAGTAACTGAAACTCATCCAGGACTGGATATTGGATAAGCAATCTGACAGTATAGAGACATTGGAGGGTTCGAGAAGTGGTGTAGAGGTAGAGCTGGGTGTTATCAAGACTACAATGAAATCTAACTCCTTGTTTTCACATTATGTTGCTGGAAGAAAATGTGAAGATGAACAGGAGGTCCTTTGAGGGAACCTAGAGAAAACAGAGTGGAGGCAAGAAGTGAAATAATTTCTAGAGTTGCTCCAGCTGAGGATAGATAGGTAAGAGTGGAATCAAACAAAGGCAGTGGAGGAGAAGCTACAGAAAGTTGAGAAGGATGAAGAGGTGTTGTGGTCACAGTCACCGATTATCTCTATAATGACTTTGATTTGTGTCGCTTGTGTGATAAGACAAACTTGCTCCACACTAAGCCACCCCACAACCTGAAAGTGCCTTGGGGCGGACTAATGAGAGCCAAGAGGAATTTCATCTCCTCACTAGGGAGTGGTATTGTCACTGGAGTATTAATCCAGATAGACAGCGAAAATAAAAATCTGCAATTAAAAGTCCATTGATGATCATGGGCAGCACGGTAGCACACATGGCTAGCACTGTGGCTTCACAGCACCAGGGTCCCAGGTTCAATTCCCTGCTGGGTCACTGTCTGTGCGGAGTCTGCACATTCTCCCCGGGTCTGCGTGGGTTTCCTCCGGGTGCTCTGGTTTCCTCTCCCAGTCCAAAGACGTGGATTGGCCATGCTAAAACTGCCCATAGTGTTCAAAAAAAAGGTTAGGCGGGGTTATTGGGTTATGGGATAGGGTGGAAGTGAGTGATTAAGTAGGCCGGTGCAGACTCGATGGGTCGAATGGCCTCCTTCTGCACTGTATGTTCTATGAAATCATTGTCGATTGTCTTAAAAACCCGTCTGGTTCACTAATGTCCTTTAGGACAGAAAATCTGTCCTCCTTACCTGGTCCGGCCTCCATGTAACTCCAGGTCTACAAAAACGTGGTCGACTTTAAGTGCCCTGTGAATTTGTATCAAACCGATACAAAGTCAACAATAAGTAAAGAAACCGGAAGAACCACCTGGCATTGACCTTGATCCCGGAAACAACAATGGCAAGCTCAGCCCTGTTGATCCTACAAAGTCTTCCTTCCTAACATCTGGGAGCTTGTGCAAAAATATGGAGAGCAGTCTCACAGCTATCTCACAGAACACACGGACATCGTCATACTCACGGAATCATACCGGGGCAGCAGTGGTATTGTCACTGGACTGATAATCTAAAGACCCAGGGTAATGCTGGGGAACCGGGTTCGAAACCCACCAAGGCAGATGGTGAATTAGGAATTCAATAAAAATCTGGAATTAAAAGTCTGATGATGACCATTGTTGATTGTCGCAAAAACCCATTTGGTTCAGTAATTTTCTTCAAGGAAGGAAATCCGTCATCCTTACAGCAATACGGTTAACTCTTAAATGCCTTCAAGGGTTGGGCAATAAATGCTGACCCATGAACAAAGGAAAAAACCCTGACAGAAGATGTCCCTGACACAACCACCACCACCATCCCTGGGTATGTTTTGTCCCATGGTCAAGTGGTGTAGTTGGAAGGGAATTTCCCTGGGAGTCCTCTATATCGACTCTGGACCCCATGAAATCTCATGGCATCAGGTCAAACGTCACAATGTCCCACAGCCATGTTTCCCACACGCACCAAGATCAGTCCCCCCCATCCCCCACCCCCGTCCATTTGAAAGATGCACTGAGGGTGGCAAGGATTCAAAATGTACTCTGGGTCGGGATGGGGTGGTCTTCAAGACTTCTATGTCCATGTGGTGGAGCTGCAACTGGAAGAGGGTACTTTGATGGACATAAATCCTCACAACCCGTTAAGTGTGGTCTGGTCTGGAGGTGCAAGGGTCAGTCAGGTAGACCCAGCCAAAGACAAGGCTTGGGTGGGCGCAGTTTAGCAGCACCATAGCCATAGTGGTAGTTGCCCTGGAACGCAGGAGAAATGTTCTAAATTGGCCCGTCATGTGGCTCAATTGGCTCTGTTGGGAGAACTTAAGATAATAAGAATATGAGAAATAGGGGGCGGGATTCTCCACCCCACGCCGAAGTGGCCGCGCCGTCGTGAACGCCGTTGAGGTTCACGACGGCGCGGATCGGCCCCAGTCCCGACCGATTCAGGCCCTGACAATGGGCCAGTATCGGGGCCGCGTCATCTACACGCGGCAGGCCAGTATCGGGGCCGCGTAAAAGCGGCGCCGGATAGATGACGCGGCCGGCACCGCATAACGGGCGTCATCCGCGCATGTGCGGTTTGGCCGGCGCCAACCCGCGCATGCGTGGTTGCCGTCCTCTCTGAGTCCGCCCCGCAAGAAGATGGGGGACGGATCTTGCGGGGCCGCGGAAGGAAGGAGGTCCTCCGTCAGAGAGGACGGCCCGACGATCGGTGGGCACCGATCGCGGGCCACCCCACATTCCAGATGAAGCCCGGTGCAGGATCCCCCCTCGCCCCCCCACAGGCCGCCCCCCCAGCGTTCACGCACCGCCCACGACTGCAGCGACCAGGTGTGGACGGCGCCAGGGGAACCCGCCGTTTTGGCCTGGCCGCTCGGCCCATCCGGGCCTCAGAATAGCGGGGGTGCCGGAGAATTGCCATTTTCGGTGTCTCCGGCGATTCTCCGGCCTGCGAAACTCGACTGGGCTGTTCCCGCCGCTCGGGAGAATCGCGGGAGGGCGTCGGACTGGCGTCCCCGGAAGTTTTGGCGGCCCAGGCGATTCTCCCAACCGGTGTGGGAGTGGAGAATCGCGCCCAGGAGCTATGGTAGGCCATTCAGCTCCTTGAGCCGGCTCTGCCATTCATTAATATCATGGCTGATCTGATCACAGCCTCAATCCCGCATTCCTGTCTGCTCCTCATAATTTTCGACTCCCTTGTAGAAAGAGTATCTGTCTAACTAATCCATGAATATTTTCCAATGACTCAGCCTCCACTGATCTCTGGGGTAGAAAATTGCAAAGATTGACAACTCCGGAGAAAAGAATCCACATATCATTCTTAAATGGGAGATCCTGGGCGGGATTCTCCGAAATGGAGGCAGAGTGTTCGCGCCGTCGTGAACGCCATTGAGGTTCACGACGGCGCGAAACGGCCCCTATCCCGACCGATTCAGGGCCCGATAATGGGCTAGGAGCGGCGCCACGTCATTTACACGCGCCAGGCCTTGGCGCCGCGTAAAGGTGGCGCCGCATACATGACACGGCCGGCGCCGCATAACAGGCGTCACCCGCGCATGCGTGGTTGCCGTCCTCTCCGAGCCCGCCCCGCAAGAAGATGTTAGACGGATCTTGCGGAGCTGCGGAAGAAAGGAGGTCGTACTTCAGAGAGGACGGCCCGACGATCGGTGGGCACCGATCGCGGGCCACACCCCATTTATTTGAGGCCCTCCTCCCGGTGCAAGATTCCTCCCCCCCCCCCCCCGGGCAGGCCGCCCCCCCAGCGTTCCCGCGCTGTTCCCGCCGGCAGCGACCAGGTGTGGACGGCGCCGGGGGGAACCCGCCGTTTTGGGCTGGCCGCTCGGCCCATCCGGGCCTGAGAATAACAGGGGTGCCGGAGAATCGCCATTTTGGGTGTCTCGGGCGATTCTCCGGCCTGCGCCGCGGGGAACTCGACGGGGCCGTGGTCGCCGCTTGGGAGAATAGTGGGAAGGCGTCGGACCGGCGTCGAGGGAAAATTTGGCGACCCAGGCGATTCTCCCAACCGCCGCGGGAGCGGAGAATCGCGCCCCCTGTCTTTTGAAATCCCCCCCCCCCAATTCTATATTCCCCTACGAGTGATTTTCTCCACATTCACACTCTCAGGTCCCGTCAGAACTCTAAAAGAATGAGAGTTGAACTTTTTGAAATATATGAAGTCCAATAAGAATAGGCCCAACCTGCTCAACCTTTCTGCATAAGACAGACGGCGCAGTGAGGGCAGTACGGTGGCTAGCACTGCTGCCTCACAGCACCAGGGACCAGTGTTCGAGTCTAGCCTTGAGTCTCTGTCTGTGTGGAGTTTGCATGTTCTCCCCTTGTCTGCATGGGTTTCCTCCAGGTGCTCTGATTTCCTCCCACAGTCCAAAGATGTGCAGGTTAGGTGGGTTGGCCATGAAAAATTGCCGCTTAATATCCAAAGGTTAGGTGGGGTTACAGGGATGGAGCAGGGGAGTGGGCCTGGGTGGGGTGCTCTTTCTGAGGTTTAGTGCAGACTCGATGGGCTGAATGGCCTTCTTCTGCGCTGTAGGTATTCCATAAAACTACCACTTCATCCCAGCAAGAGTTTTCACTACCACAGGCAAGATGGCATGGCAGTGGGAAGGTAATGGGCACACTGTCCATTGCCTGGCCATGTCATTTTACAGGCCATCCAACTCCCAGCTTATCCCCAAAGGTTGGTAAAGTCCAACCCTCTTAATTTCAATGCACTTTCTGTGGAGGTGATGGTTTAAGGGGATGAGAAAGCAGAAAATGTTGGAAAGGTTAACTGTGGAGAAAAAGAGCCAAAGGTTACCTTTGCTTTTTGTGTTAAGCCTGAAGATCTGGAATTTACTGGTGGAGAATCTATTATAACTGTAACCATAAACATTTTCTGTTATTATACTCCCTTTTATTATCTTTGATGCCAATTGGGATTACTTGTAACAAAGTTTACAATATGCCCTCCCTTAATGTTTACTCTATGAAAACTATTCTCCAGAAAGTACACCCAAACAATTTGCAAATTGAGTGGTGTAGTAGTTCGGAGTTCTTTGTACATTTAGCTCATTGAACATGACTGATTGATTACAGTTTGAATATTACTGACAACCAACTCTGGTCTCTTGGGGAATTTAGCCTCCATGGTGACAGTACAATATGCTATATAGATGCAATGGTGGCTCAAAGTGCCATGAAGTATCCATTGATGAAGAAGACCTACATCTGTGTGGAGCCACAAATCACATTGTGAACTGGACTAAGGATGAAACAGTCCTGCAGGTGGCTGTTGGGAACTTAAACAAATGTTCGTCTTTGACATTTTCAGGATCGCTTCCTTGAATGGGCTGCAACACACTGATATATAACAGCTGAAATGTGAACCACGTGTTGAAATTCAGAGCAAGCCATGGTAATTCAAATCTCCCTCGTCCAGTAGCGGGGCAAGCAAATGGGAATTCTGGCTCTGGGACATGGAACTATGAGAACTGTGAGGAATATGGGGGATTGATGAAACATCAGAAAACTTTAAAATGGAGTTCAATACTTGAAGCAAATCATGACAACCCAAGAGTAAAACCATTCAAATTCCAAACACTGCATCGCAACAAATCTCAATATTCAATGTAGCAGCCAAAACAAATTAAAAGCTGCTGCTTTCTAACCTATTGTTGGGGGAACTTTAAAATTCAAGACAAATAAAAAAATCCTTAATAAATTTGAAAATATTGCTTTTCAATTAATTCCTCGGTCTAAATGGACAATCTTCCTGATGGTTTCACAGGCTGATACTTATTTGAGTTCCACCCATTCTGCTTGCAACGTTATCAGCGGTGGCATAGTGGCATCGTCACTGGACTAGTAAACAAGAGACCCAGAGTAATGCTCTAGGGTCCCAGGTTCAAATCCAGCCACACAAATGGTGAAATTTGAATTCAATAACAATCTGGAATTAAAAGTCTAATGACGACCATGAAACCATTGTTGATTGTCATAAAAAGCCATCTGGTTCAATAATGTCCTTTAGGGAAGGAAATCTGCCATCCTTACCCGGTCTGGCCTACATGTGTGACTCCGGATCCACAGCATGTGGTTGACTATTAACTGCCCTCTCAAGGGCAATTATGGGTGGGCAATACATGCTGGCATAGCCTGCGATGCCCACGTCCCATGAACGAATAAAATAAATTTGCTATCATGTGGATGATCCAACGCTAATCGTAGTTTCAGGACCTTTCACTGAGCTTTAATAAGGGACCCAGTTGCTATTGTAATCCAAATATGCTACAATCATTGTGAGTTACTTGAATTATAATTTGTAGCATCTCAAGTAATAAGATATAGCCACAGGCTTATTTTTATTAAATGCTGACAGTGACCCTCTGAGCACTTCATGGAGTCAGGAAGCAAAAAAATCTTCCATTAAGCTCAAGGCATTTAACTTTAGAGTAGTTGAAAATTTTAAAAGCTTCAAATTTTAATAGCAAAAAGAAATTGAAATGATTATCTTCACTAGATAAGAAATATATCGTATTAAAAGATGCATTATCATGAGCTCCACACAGATTTTAGGAATATGCTTGAGGTGCTCATAGGTTCTGTGTTACTTTCTTGTCTGTAAAAAGCAGAGAGAGCAAATTATAAATACAGTTTTGCAGTGAGTATACTCACCTTTAATGAGTATATTTGTCAAATGAAACAGGAATTGAAGTTTAATGAGGTTCATCACCAAATTACATTCTGCTTAAATGTAGAGGACCATATTTTAAAATAAATTGTGGTTCGGCAATGTTACTGGAGATATCAGCAGCACACACTGTCACCATCCCCCAAAAACCTGTGCTTGCAGAATTCTCTGAAAGCTGCATGATTGCCCATCAAAAATTATAAAATGAGTCAGTTCTTTGTCATGAGCAGGAACAGAGTACACTAGAAAAACACAGTAGGCCTGGTAGAACCTGTACAGAGAGAAAACAGAGTGAAAGGTTCAAGTCCGTTTGACCCCTTGTCAGGATTAAAGAGAGGGAAAATGTGTTGGATAGATTATCTGTAGCTGGGAGAAATTGCAACAAGGTGGCGCAACCGTAAGAACAAGAGACAGGTGGGCCGCAGTTTGCGGGGGGGGGAGGGGGGGGGGTGGGGGAGGCAGTATTGGAGGAAGGTTTTTGTGTTGACACAATAAATGTATGGAATATGAAAAATGGTTTAAGATGGAGCAGAAACGTCACAGTCTAAAGTTATTGAATTCCATGTTGAGTTCAGGGGGCTGTAACATGCCTAATCGGAAGATGAGATGCTACTCTTCCAGCAGGAGTTGGGCTTCACTGGTGCATTGTAGCAGGCCAAAGTCGGACATGTACAGAGGTTAGTGGTGGACTTCGGTCTTCAGTGCAAATCCCATGTTCTCTTAGGCTTCGGTAAATACATCAACTATCTGTTGTAGTTCAGAGTGAGCATTGACTGCGTCTTCACTATACCTTACTTCCATAAGTTGCCCCTTGGTTTTGGCCTTTAGCTGGTTGAGGTTGAAGAGTTTACCATCAGTGTAATAAGTTATTACCACACCTGGGGGGAGCCTGTCAGTAGTAAGCGGTTGCAATTGCTGCAGGAAAGAATGGGGATTGTGTTGGTGCGATGACACAACCCTGTATTTGTGATGCCTGTATTGACAGGGATGGGGTCATTGCAATATTCGTCACCTCAGGGTCAAAATCCTAGAAATCCGTCTCCCCTTTCCCACCTGAGAACATTGTGGGAATTAGGCCTTCAAAAGTACTGTGATGGTTCCAGAAGACCCAACATCACTTTTTCCCTTGATATACAACAAATGCCTTGCTGGCATCAGCTTCATGAAGTTCCAAGCAGTGTGCACAGCTCTAAACTTTTATTCCATACGCTTGCAGTCAATTCACACCCTCACTCAGGGAAGTATGTACTCTAGCCAGGTTTTTTAACCCATGTTACATGTGACCTGGAAATTTCTAATGCTGACAATGTGTGCAAAAAGTGAAACTGTTCCGCTTAGAGCAGTGACAAGCAGAAAAATCCATCATATTAAATTTCAAAACAATTTTTGATTTTTTTCATGGTCACTATGCACCACCATTAGCTACACTTCCCACAACAAATCACATCCACCCAGTGCAATTACAGTAAAGAGGCTATTTGGGCTTCTTCTGGGGCCTAAACCCTCAGTGGAAACAATATCAAAGAGTATCTTTACCAGTGCATTATTAAAAAATTTAAAAGATTGTTAGTTTTTGATTCAGTTGGTATCTCACTTCATCCTTCCAGCTACAATTGTATAACAGGAAACTTCCCACCCCCTACCCCCAATTGGGTTGGTTGACAAGGCACAAAATCACTCCATACTGGGCTTTTTGAGTCAGTAGAGAGGGAAGGTTTTCATTCCAGCAGCTTAAGCTGAATTGAAACCCAGCTTCTGGAGGTGCAGGCATTACCCCCCCACCCATTAACACCGTGATCACCAGCAAAATAAGAAGGGAATTTACTCTGAAAGGAATTACTTTTGGGAGTTCATCTGGTGTTTCAATGAGCTCAAGTCAACATGTTGCTGGAAGCAGGAAGTACTAATCTAAATAGCCAAGCAGAGATTGCCACTGATTGACATGCACTCACTGCATAGAATTTTTCATTACCTACTTCCCCACCAGTGTAGAGGTCGGAGTTCGTAGGGTGAACGATAACATCACTGTCAATTGTTGCAATGTCAGCCTGTACAACTTGTAACTATAACAGGCAAACAAACATACAGAAAGAACATCAACCAGGCTGGAAAGAAAACTGACAGACTGGAACATCGACAGTCTTTTAGAAGGGATCCCTGTGAACAACAACATCAGTTTAAATCTCCATGGAGCAAGCAATTCAGAGACATTTCAGACTGAACTTGGTGATCTGCTGAAATGACCTTCAAATGAAGTCAGACCCAATACTGGCCTCAAAGTCTGAATCTATTTTCCTTGCTCCTAATTAAGCAACATATTATCACAGTTTTATTTTAACTTTTTTTAAACCATACTTTTTTTTAAAAAGATCCTTACTCCCAGGCCAAGCAAAGTTACTTTAAAAAAAAAAAATCTCTTTTCCCAGACAAACAATTGTGGAAAACACAAGTCTGCGTATACAGGGCAATGATCAAACTTAAATTTGGTTTGCAAAAATATCATTACATTGTGGGCTTGTCGTGTTGCTTTGTTGATCTGCCTTGTATACATTTTGAAAGTTATTTCAACAAGGTCTTTCCTGAACAAGGTGTTTTGCAAAACCTTTGTATTCATTTCTTTATAAAAGCAGATATGACAACAATCAAACTCACATTGGAACTCAAAAGCATGATATGGAAGACTGTTCCAGGTCCCCAAAGCAACACGGTTAACTAAGTTAAGCACTTTTTTGGTGAAGCAGGTGCCTCTTTCGTCATTTAGAGCAGCAGTCTTTGAAGAACATTTTTATTCATGACATGTTTTGAAAAAAATACCTGCTCTGAATGATTTGAAATACTTTGCTTGTACAATGAGAAAGGACTTTTTTAAAGCATGGTGGAGCCCACCCACAACAACAGGTAACGGTGAACTGGGGTAAATTATGGAAAAGTGCTCACTGTCAACATCTGAAAATCCCCCAGTGAGAACTAAACAATAACTACTGTCACATTCAGCACCCAGAATCTGTTATGCATTTCAAATTCCATAATGCTCTCAGCCAACGTTACCTGCAAAGTCACATTTCATTTACCTAGGTCATCTTTTAGCTCAATGTCAGCACTGGTAGGATTGATAATGGCCTCCACCTCGAAGCTTGCTATGTTACTGAGTTCACTGTGAATGAGGTGCAACTGCAAGGAAAAGCATTGATACAAGAGTAACAGGGTAGAAGGGAAAAACAAAGAGGTAAAACAAATCACAGGAGCAAAGGATAAAAGACAGCAAGCTCTGCGGAAGCACAACATTTCCAATGAGACAAAACCAGTCTTTTTATTTTTATCTCTCTTCAATTGTCTTCCCCATCTATCATTCCTGAAGCCACTTATTCCTGCACTGCGGTGTACAGTTTGGTATGTGATCGTAGCCCTCATGTAGCTAGTTTCAAACCTGGAACCTCTGGCTTGTACGACACCATAGAAATCTATCGCCTAATTTGGGGATTTCATTCGGCACTCCCTGGTCTTCACAGCCTTTGCAAGTTTTCACTACTGGTGGAGACTAATGCACAGGTAAAATTAGTTAAATCCTAGAACAAACTTTTAAAATTCAAGTTACTTTTATAAGTGGTAAGTATGGTTTCAATGGTGTAATCCGAGGGAAAAAAAGAGCTCTTTTAGAATGCATGTTAAAATGGCACAGTCTACATTATGTAAGGATGCTCAATTAATGACTGATATAGAGGGCAGAATGTGACTTTGATACTCATACCCCCGAATTCCTGATCTCAGCAGCATTACGGTGGTAAAGCACCCAACGATGCACGATTAACCTAATACTGGCTGGTTATTGCTTTAAATGGAACAATCATATCATCCCTATTCTCACCCTTAAGTGTGGGCGCTCCCATAATGTTCCATTTCAATCTGATCTTGTGGTATCTTTCAACACTATGATCCCCTTCCATATGATCACCTTCCATAATTGTTCACTCGTCTGGTTCTCAATAGGAGTGTCAGGATAATCCAACAGGAAAAGGGAAACCCTGGCTTCTGCTGCTATATAAAATCTACACACGTTCTATTACACCGAGAACAAAACAAAAAGTTGTTGAAAGAAGACAGGACAGAATGGCGGATATGTGGCAAGCAGTCCAAACTATGAGACAGAAGAAGCAAGGAGAGAGATAGAAGGGCGCTGCATATAAAAACAATTACAGGAAGCTGGGTGTGTGAGAAAAAAGCTGCAGAAGTGAGAGAAAAGGAAGAGAGAAGAGCAAAGTCGAAAAGAAAAGCAACAAGGAGTGAAGGGCTAGGAAAGAAAGAGGCATAAATATAAATTATGTACAAACACAAGTTAAGGTTTGAGTGCTGTAGACACATTTGTCTCCTGATATTTATGTGGTGTTGGTGCAGTCATATTTGTGTAGGCCATGGAAAAGCCAAATAGAAGAGCTGGAGGAAAAATTGAACCTGCAGAACATGGGAGCGGTGTTAAGAGGATGCTTTAATACTTTCCACTTAGCATCCAAGGTAACAATAACCTCTGAATTATGAGGGAGGAAAGTGGGAGAAAAACAGAGCTTCCTTGATCGGGTGCGGAGCAGCACTTGACCAAGAATGGGTCTCAGTCACAGAGAAATTAAGGTTCATTCAGAAAGAAAGTTTTCTTTTTAAAAAAAGGTTGTTGCTTCCATGTAGCATTCAAGCTAGGGAGAGTTTCCAATTGCAGCATAATGGGAACTTGTTAAAATGAATGGACAACCATCAGCTATGCAATGAACAACCTATAGGAGAACTATTGTGGCCACTGTGCAGTGGCTAACATAACATATTTCAGTAATTTACTGAAGGTGCAAGGACAGGTTTTATTCAAGTTGCTGTCAAATCAATACTTTTTAAAAATCTCAATCAGCGTTTACTTCAACAAGCCTTTTACTCTACATCTGCAGTGATTATTATTTTTGAAATGTAACTAACTCTTCTTCAGTACAAAAGATTGAAATTATTTTTACTGTTTGCGGTTAAAGGATAATCTGCCCAAAGAGGTCTCTTTACCTTTATTTTCAGTTAAAATTATGTGGGAGGAGGAAATTAGGTTTTTATGATGAATACAATTACCATGAGAATATGATTGGAGAAGATTAAGGGGGACACAATTAAAGATAGTTTAGAAAATGTGATTTAAAAACTGGTTCAAAGGGAGGAATCAGAGAATAGGATTTAAGCGCACATTCTCAAAGTGGTCAGGTAACTGTGTGATGAATGTAAGAAACTGTCATATTTTATATTTTTTTGCAGTAATGCCTTTGAAACCTGGGTTAAGGTGCATACAGGCAGTATGACTACCAGAGCAGTGATTACGGTCTTGTAAAAGTGAGGTAATCATTGATTTGTAGCTGAAGTGTTCTGCTAATAGATCTTGAGAACCATTTACTTGTTTACTGATAGCTAGCTAATGGAATTATGTTTAGGTTTGAAGGAACCCTGGGCTGTAGATAATTTATGAGGTGTATTGTGTTTGGTCCTGGCTAAACAAGTCAAGGTACATCTTGCAAGAAGAGACAAAAGAATGCCTTATGCTTTGGGTACAGATGATGTAATTAATGGGAGGAGCAAGGTCTGTCTGAAAAGTCAGTTGTTCCTAGAACTCTAATCTGAACAGAGGTATTTCAGTTTAATCCTGAAAGGTTCTCTCTCCAAAGATTCTGCACAGAGGAAAGCAAGTAAAACACTGGTTGTTAACTTTATCCATGAGTGGTATTTAATATATATTGGTTTGCATAATTAAAATATAGTTTAGGAAGTTAAGGTTTCTTCTTTTACTTAAGAACTGTTGTAACTGTTACCTGTAAAGCTATTTCTTTGTTGCTAATGTGATTAATTCTGTGATTAAATTAAAGTTTGTTTTAACAAAAAAGATATCACTCCAGTGGGGCAGTAACATTTCGACAGTTTTCCAAACTGAATAATTCTGATAATGAAAGGAAGCTATGGGCAAGATTTCACGACCCTGATGCGCCCAGCGCACATCCAGGCGCAACAGGTGAATCGCGCGTGATTGAGATTTTTTAAACGGAACTCCACACCAGGCTGATCGTGAGTCATCTGACTCTTTTCACCTGGCGCGATCTGGATCTCGCCCTTGCTGGGTGATATCAAGATCTACATAGGGACCCAGTTTTATGTCCGCTGAATCACGGCCTGTGATTTGGATATTATTAAGGTGGATTAAGTGGCCAAAGTACGACAGACGGAATTCAATGGCAGATGGAATTCAATGTCAGCAACAGTCAGGTGGCACTTTGAATAGGAATGAATTGAGTGGAAGAACAGAGGAATTTAGTGTTTCGGGTTCTCAAGGCTTTAAAAACTGCAAATAAATAACATCATCAAAAACTAATAGGTAAGAGGTATTGAATATGAAAAGTCAAGATGTAATGGTGAATCTACAAAAAAAAACCTTGAGACTATAACTGGAGTAAGTGGATACTGTTTTAAACTCCACGTTATAGGAGAAATGTTAAAGCAATAAAAATCACACCATCCAGATTCACTAAGATACTGCTTGGTATGAGAATTCACAAATATAACAACAGATTGAGACTGTTTTTGTTAGAACAGAGATAATCAGAAGGCAATGTGTAACATTATGAAGGGATGAGGCAAGGTAGTTAGAAACAGATTATGCTTCCAGTGGATAAGAGTTCAAAACAAGGGAATTGGTGACAATACCAAATGGCAGAGGTTTAGAAGAGAGAGCGGGAGATAAAAAAAACATGTAGCGTTTTGAGGCTGTAGAATACACGACCAGAGTTAGCGATTGAAATGAAGATTGCATCAATAATTAAGAATAGGAGCTGGAATAAAATGAGGAACTGAAGGATATGGAAATAGATGGGAACATGGGTTGGAGGCCACTGCTCACGTGGAGGATCAACACTGACACAATTTAGCTCAGCCAAACCGCCTGATTAACTTTTATGCAATACTGCTCATTAATGTTGATCATTTAAAGCGACTTGCATGCAAAATATCAAAATTAATTTTATTTTAAGAGATAGCAGGCCATGTGGAAAGTATTATCCAGTCGCTTGGCCCTTGGACAATGATCAAAATATATTCCATGCCTCCATAAGGAATGTTGGATCTTTGCTTAGTGTTTCATTAGTTTGTCAGGGCTGAAGTCATGGAATCAGCAGGAGAGAGATTATAGAGTGTGAGTTCATATCTCACTAATCTGTAGGCAGTTAATCAGTGCTGCCAAACATTCTATAACCAGTCTCTGTGCCTCAAAGGTTCGGGGTGGATGGAGGAGGTCTGACATTCCTGCAGTTAATCACTGTTAAAGATCCACATTTGTTAACATCTGGCGAATGAATTATTGAACATAGCTGTAACTTTCTCATTGCCAACAGGCTGCTGCTACTCAATATCTAGACTCATGTATTGAGAGGGGCGCCTTGGGTGACTTGAAAGGAGGCAACTTGCACCCATTGGACCATATAGCAGCATCCAAGGGAAGAGAAAAGAAGCTGAAGTGGAGGAATTTAGTCTCCACTGAGAAATATTCATTTCAAAGAAAAGACTGTCAGGTCGGCGCAGTGGGTTAGCCCTGTGGGCTTACGGCGCCAAGTTCCCAGGTTCGATCCCGGCTCTGGGTCACTGTCCATGTGGAGTTTGCACATTCTCCCCGTGTCTGCGTGGGTTTCGCCCCCAGAACCCAAACATGTGCAGGTTAGGCGGATTGGCCACGCTAAATTGCCCCTTAATTGGAAAAAATGAATTGGGTACTCTAAATTTTTTTAAAAAGGAAAAGACTGGCAAGATGTACTTCTACAAAAGGTTTAATAGAGAAACATTGTGTGGGGGGGGGGGGCAGGTCATAATCCTTGTAAGACAGCTGAGCCTTAGCCAGTATTGGAGTTCAGTATCACCAACATATCAGTGGGTGAATTTCCACAGGGGCTTTCCAACTTGTCTGTCAGGTTGGTGGGGGAATCACAGAAAGCCCCCAAAACGGACACAGTGAAACTCTGAAAATAACCCCCTCAGTCTCTAAACATATTTTTGCCCGTTCAGTATTTTGAAAATGACAAAATTGGATTATTACTATGATGACTTTTGACCAGGATGCGGTACAGCAAGGAAAATTTATAACTTCTTAATAATATCTAGGGAAACGGTAACTGTTTTTAAGAATGTTTGAAAAGAACTTCTAAGTGCTTGCATCAATTTTGTTTCGTGCATCATCACAGTTTTTTTGCCCCTTTGGGGATTCCCCAGCTGATTGTCAGCCGGTTGAAACATGTTAGGAATGCCTCTTCCATAGTCAACAAGTCCTTGTGTCGGACTTGAACCGGGAGCTTCTGGTCCACAGGGAGGGATGTTGCCACTGTGTCACAAAACCTCATTTGCATCAATCATAAAGGGATCAACTGTAAATTACTGCAAGCAGTACTAACTTAAAAGAAGTTAAGACAGATGTGGCCAGAGATAAAGAAGTTACAGCAGAGAAATAACAGAGAAGGCACATTTACAAGGGGCTCTTCTTGTAATAAAGTTGAAACAGGCAGAAAGCTGAAGGCAGAGTTAGAGTAGGGATTGTGAATTGGGCAATTCCACTGCTATGCTTCAGATTTTAGAGAACTGATCAGAGACTTTAATGTGGTTTATTAATAATAATAATCGCTTATTGTCACAAATAGGCTTCAACGAAGTTGCTGTGAAAAGCCCCTGGTCGCCACATTCCGGCGCCTGTTCGGGGAGGCTGGTACGGGAATTGAACCCGCGCTGCTCGCATTGTTCTGCATTACAAGCCAGCTATTTAGCCCACTATGCTAAACCAGCCCCAATGTAATCAGCTGAAGGAGTCCCTGGGAAATTTGTGCCATCAAGACTGTCATGAACCTCGCTGGGGAGATTCTGCAGGAGGGTGCCGTTTGGTGACGACCATCTCCAGGGAACTGAAAAGTGTGGAGCTACTGTTGCAGGTGACACGAGGACAAAATCTATTGAGTGAGAAAAGTGGAAGACACAGACGCTGAATTGGAAAAACTGAGTTGGTGCCACATTTGGGTGGGGAATTATGCAAATGCTTGTATTTTCTTAAGATACTCCATGTGTAATTTACAGTTCATACTAAATATAATTTCCGTGTTAACTCATGTTTGATTCTGATTTGTGTTAAATGAAAAGTGAAATTTTGTGGGTAATTTGTTTTTCATTGGGGATCACTCAGTTAATTGGGTTATTTTGAATTACGGTTCACCCTTGGGGATTGTAGCAAATTACTTTTTAATTGAATCAATTGAATTAAATGCAATGTGATGTGCTTAACTAATAATTAGTAAAACCTCAAATTCCAACGGAGATCTGCTTTATTTCTGGGTCGAAGAAGATGCCCCAGCACTGCCTCCAATCGATTAATGCTTTATTAATAGATCCCTACATGAGCCATTCATCAGGATGAAACTAAGGAGGAGAACTATTGTTCTGAGGAAAGACCTGAGATTGCTCTTATTATTAATTTATGGGATGTGGGCATTACTGGCGAGGCCAGCTTTTATTGTCCATCCTTAGTTGCACTGAGAAGGTGGTGGTGAGCTGCCTACTTTAACCTCTTGCAGTCCCTGAAGTGCAGGTACACCCACAGTGCTGTTAGAGAGGGAGTTCCAGGATTTTGACGGTACACACTGCTGCCACTGTGCATCGGTGGTGCAGAGAGTGACTGTTTGTGGAAAGGGGACCAATCAAGCGGGTTGTTTCATCCTGGATGATGTGAAGCTTTGGGTGCTGTTGGAACAGCATTCATCCAGGTAAATGGAGAGCATTCCATCACACCCCTGACTTTTGCCTTGTGGATCGTGGACAGGCTTTGAGAAGTCAGGAGGGGAATTACTTGCCACAGGATTCTGAGCCTCTGACCTACTCATTCGCCACAGTATTTATATTGTTGGTCCAGTTCGGTTTCTGGTCAATGGTAACCCCAGGACGGTAACAGTGGGGTAATGGTAATGACATTGAATATCAAGGGGTGACGGTTAAATTCTCTCTTGTTGGAGGTGATCCTTACTTGGCACTTGTGTGACCCGAATGTGTCTTTCCACTCGTCAGCCCAAGCCGGAATATTGTCCAGGTCCTCCTGCATTTGGGCATGGACTGCTTCAGTATCTGAGGAATTGCGGATGGTGCTGAACATTGTGCAACATCCTCACTTCTGACCTTATGATGGAAGGAAGGTCATTGATGAAGCAGCTGATGATCGGACCTATGACACTGCTATTTCTATTGAAGTGGAGAAGGCTAGGAGATTTTAGTTGTTTTCTCTTAACAAGTCATTCGCAAGGAGTCACCAACTTAAAGCTATTACTAAAAAAGTGAGGACAGAGGTAAGGAAGGAAATAATTTATATAGCATTATGGACAACATCAGGAAACCCCACAGCCTGAAGTACTTTTTTAATTCCGCTATAATGTCAGGAAACTGGCAACCAATTGCAGCCTACTACAAGGTCGCACAAACGGCAATGAGATAAATGACCAGACAGTCTGTATTTGTGGTGCTAATTAAGGAATAGTAGCTGTTAAATATTTTTGAAAGGTCAGGGGAGTTTTCCTAGTGCTCAAGATAAACCTCCTTTTTAAAAAAAATAGTGCTGTGACATCATTTACATCTACTTACAGACATGGCCTCAATGTAAATATTAATTCAAATGATGTTGCAGCACTTCCTCATTGGTTTATATGCTAAAGCCTCTCAAGTGGGACTTGATCCCAGGATCTTCTCACTCATGGACAAGAGTGCTAGCACAAAAATGAATTACTTTATGCAGCCAGCTGTTGGAGCATAGACTACTTTATCAAAGGGAAAATGTAATAAATACTTTCATCCGAGGAAGATACAAGGCAATGGCAATAAAGCAAAGCAGTGGAACCTGTTTTGGAGTACTCCAGCTAAAGAACCATCACAGAGACGATGAGCCAAATTGTCTTTTTCTGTGCCAAATGGCTGTGTGAGATTCTACATACAACATGTACACATGCCAGGAAAGGTGGAGCAGGGAGCAATTAAGGAGCGTCAGAATAGTCTCAGCCATCATCAATAGGAACAATGCTTCAAGTTTTGGGAGAATTGCTCTGGTTGTTACATGTGGTGATATATTAAATATGTGAAAAAGAATGATGTCCGTTTATGCACCGCCACTCAGGACTTCAGGATTTCCTAAAATACCTCACAGCCAATGAAGTACCTTTGTAGTTTAATCATTGCTGTAATGTAGGAAACGGAGTATACAGTGTGAGCTCCCACAAGCCTCAATGTAATATTGCCCAATTGATGTGTTTTAGTTGTGCTAACTGAGGGATAAATATTGCCCGGGACACTGTGGATTACTGCTCACTCTTCTTTAAATATTGTCAGGGAACATTTGATGTCCAGCTGAAAGACAGCACCTCCAGCAGTGCAGCACATCCTCATTACTGTATTAAGAATATCAGCTGCTCAAGTGACAGTCACAAAGAGTAAGCTTACAATTTTGCTACACGCAACAACCAGTGCAATTCATTTCCCCAAGTGTAATAAAACAAAGATTATTTTAGAAATCTTTTAACTCGACTGATAAAAGAATCAATCTGATGTCCAGACTGATGTCATTTGTTCACAGTTAAACACTTCAGTCTGACTGGCACAGTCAATATCTCCATCCACCTAAACACTAACAAGGGTCTTCTCTTATTTTGAGGTGGCAGAATTTTGTCATTTCTATCTGCCTGTATCTCACTACGACCTCAAGTAATTTAGGCAGTGAAAATGAAATCAATAAATGTTCAGGGAGAGTGGAAAATGATCTTAACAAGTCTGATCTAAAATAGGTTGTTCTGCTCACTGCAATGGGATTGCTTGTTGTTGGTGGTTTAATAGCAACTGAAAGTAATTCTGTCACAAATAATCTGCCAATGAAGGTGTAGAAAAGGGTGATGGAAGCAGATTCAATCGTAACTTTCAAAGGGGAATTGATAAATATTTTAAGGGAAGCAATTTTGAGAGGGGAAAGAGCAGCGAGATTGGGACCAATGGGATAACTCCAGCAGACCAGGCAAATGCAGAATGGGCTGAATGACAGGATTAAGTGACGAATGCACACTCTCGCAGGGTCAAGTTTTGAAATACTGTAAACAACATACAGCCAGTGGAAGAGCAGTGAAAGTGAACTAGTATAACTGCTGTTTAGACATTTTCAAACAGTTCCACTTCAATCGCCATTTTCCTTCAGCTACAAGTCTTGATGGTAATTATTCGTGGGTTATAAGTGATACTTAACAAGATAACTATAGTTTTTTTCCCAATTATGGGAATACTGGGCTTTGATGATTAATTTATTGTTGTACACATATCTGGCATTCCAAATATGTCAAAAAGTGGGAAATGAAACTAGATATAGAGAAATGTTCTTAACTTTCCATTTAAGGGACCCCTGTGTTATAATGTGTACTGGAGATTTCACAATATTTTGCCATGATTGCAGCAGGTTAGAGAAAGCAGTATTTAGGCACTAAACCTTGTAACAGACTTTCTCATGCCTGCAGCTATTAAATATATGAATAAGTCAGAAATGCTATAGTTCATGAAGAACCCTGCCATTTCATGTTACCGAGTGTCAGTACCTTTTGTCCAAGGAAGAGGCTTTTGGTGGAGAGAATGGTAAACGTGTCCCCTGGATTTCCCTCAGTAGTGCTATCTGCAGATGCTGCTTTGCTGACTTCTGTTTGCTTCTTCTGTCGTGAGGAAATATTATTTGAAATTTTTGCAGAGAAAATTGTTTCATTCTCAAAATTATAGCCTGCCCATTGAGTACTGTGTGACAGTTACATTTTCTGCTTGCTTTGCTACTTCAGAATGGGTACAGTTATGTATCATTACACTGAAAATCTGTGATAAGAAATTTTCAGGGACTGATTTTCCTCCAATATACACATTCATTAGGTCAATTACCGATATCCAATATAGAGAACATAGAACTGTACAGCACATAGAACTGTGCCGAACTAATCTGAAACTAAGATCAAATCTACCTACTCCCAATCATTCTAATGCACTCCATATGCCTATCCAATAACCGCTTGAAAGTTCCTAAAGTGTCCGACACCACTATCATAGCTGGGAGTGCGTTCCACTCCCCAACCACTCTCTGAGTAAAGAACCTACATCTGACATCCCTCCTATATCTTCCACCATGGACATTATAGTTATGCCCCCTTGTAACAGCTACATCCACCCGAGGAAAATGTCGCTGACCGTCCACTCTATCTATCCCTCTCATCATCTCATGCATCTCAATTAAGTCACCTCTCATCCTCCTTCGCTCCAATGAGAAAAGCCCTAGCTCCCTCAACCTTTCCTCATAAGACCTATCCTCCAATCCAGGCAGCATCCTGGTAAATCTCCTTTGCACCCTTTCCAATGCTTCCACATCCTTCCTATAATGAACTGCACACAATACTCCAAATGTGGTCTAACCAAGGTCTTGTACAGTTGCAGCATAACCTCACGGCTCTTAAACTCAATCCCCCTGTTAATAAATGCGAACACTCTATAGGCTTTCTTCACGGCTCTATCCACTTGTGTGGCAACTTTCAGAGGTCTATGGGCATGAACTCCGAGATCTCTCTGCTCCTCCACATTCTTCAGAACCCTGCTGTTAACCCTGTAATCCGCATTCAAATTTGTCCGACCAAAATGAATCACCTCACACTTATCAGGGTTAAACTCCATCTGCCACTTTTCAGCCCAGCTCTGCATCCTATCAATGTCTCTTTGCAGCCTACAACAGCCCTCCACATTATCCACTACTCCACCAATCTTGGTGTCATCAGCAAATTTACTCACCCAACCTTCAACTCCATCATCCAAGTCATTGATAAAAATCACAAACCACAGAGGACCCAGCACTGATCCCTGTGGTACACCGCTGGTGACTGGGCTCCAGGATGAAAATTTACCATCTCCCACCACCCTCTGTCTTCTATGTGATAGCCAGTTACTGATCCAATCTGCCAAATATCCCTCTATGCCATGCCTCCTTACTTTCTGCATGAGCCGACCACGGGGCACCTTATCAAACGCCTTACTAAAATCCATGTAGACAACATCAACTGCTCTACCTTCATCTATGTACTTAGTTACCTCCTCAAAGAGTACAGTCAAACTTGTGAGGCAAGACTTACCCCTCACAAATCCGTGCTGACTATCCTGGATTAAGCTGTATCTTTCCAAATGATCATAAATCCTATCCCTCAGGACCCTTTCCAATAATTTACCTATGACCGAAGTGAGACTAACCGGCCGATAATTCCCAGGGTTATACCTATTTCCTTTCTTGAACAAGGGGACAACATTCGCCTCTCTCCAGTCTTCTGGCACTATTCCTGTAGACAGTGATGACATAAAGCTCAAAGCCAAAGGCTCTGCAATCTCATCCCTCGCCTCCCAAAGAATCCTCGGATATATCCCATCAGGCCCAGGGGACTTATCTATCCTCAGGCTTCTCAAAATTTCTAACACATCTTCCTTCCGAATATCTACCTCTTCCAGCCTACCAGCCTGTATCGCACTATCCTCCTCAACAACATGGCCCCTCTCCTTTGTGAACACTGAAGAAAAATATTCATTTGGGGCCTCTCCTATATCTTCAGACTCCATGCACACGTTCCCACTACTGTCCTTGACCGGCCATCACTTCACCTTAGTCATTCTTTTATTCCTCACGCAAGTGTAAAAAGCCTTGGGGTTTTCCTTGATCCTACCCGCCAAGGGTTTCTCATGCCCCCTCCTAGCTCTCCTAAGCCTTTTCTTGTGCTCCTTCCTAGCTATCTTGTATTCCTCAAGTGCCCTAATTGAACCTTGTTTTCTCATCCTTACACAAGCCCCCTTCTTCCTCTTGACAAGACATTCAACCTCTTTTGTAAACCATGGTTCCCTCACTCGACCATTTCCTCCCTGCCTGACAGGGCTATACATATCAAGGACACGCAGTATTTGCTCCTTGAACAAGCTCCACATCTCAATTGTGCCTATCTCTGACAGTTCCTGTTTCCATCTTATGCTTCCCAATTCTTGCCTAATTCTTGCATCATAATTACCCTTCCCCCAGTTATAAACCTTGCCCTGCCGTATGTTCCTATCCCTCTCCATTGCTATAGTGAAAGTCACCAAATTGTGGTCATTATCTCCAAAGTGCTCTCCCGCAACCAAATCTAACACTTGGCCCGGTTCATTACCCAGTACCAAATCCAATGTGGCCCCGCCTCTTGTCGGTCTATACACATATTGGGCGGGATTCTCCCATACCCGGCGGGGCGGGGGGTTCCGGCGTAATGGAGTGGCGGGAACCACTCCGGCGTCGGGCCACCCCGAAGGTGCGGATGTCTCCGCACCTTTAAGGGCCAAGTCCTCACCTTGAGGGGCTAGGCCCTCGCCGGAGCGGTTTCCGCTCTACCGGCTGGCGGGAAAGGCCTTTAGCGCCACGCCAGCCAGGGCCAAAAGGTCTTCGCCGGGCGACGTGGGTCGGCGCATGCGCGGGAGCGTCAGCGGCTGCTGACGTCATCCCCGCACATGCGCAGGGGAGGGTTTTTTTTTCCGCCTCTGCCATAGTGAAGACCATGGCGAAGGCGGAAGAAAAAGAGTGCCCCCACGGCACAGGCCCGCCCGCGGATCGGTGGGCCCCGATCGCGGGCCAGGCCACCGTGGGGGCACCCCCCGGGACCAGATCGCCCCGGGACCCCGGAGCCTGCCCGCGCCGCCTTGTCCCGCCGTTCAAAAGGTGGTTTAATCCACGCTGGCGGGACATGCATTCCAGCAGCGAGACTTCGGCCCATCGCGGGCCGGAGAATCGGCGGGGGTGGGCCCGCCGACCGGCGTGTTGCGATTCCCGCCCCCGCCGACCGGCGCGGCGCGATTCCCGCCCCCGCCAAATCTCTGGTGACGGAGACTTCGGGACATGGCGGGGGCGGGATTCATGGCAGCCGCCGGCGATTCTCCAACCCAGCGGGGGGTCGGAGAATCCCGCCCCTGGTGTGAGGAAATCCTCCTACACACACTGGATAAAAACAGCCTCATCCACACTATTCGAATTATAGTGGTTCCAATCAATATTTGGAAAGTTAAAGTCACCCATGACAACTACCCTGTGACTACCGCACCTATCCAAAATCTGCATTGCAATCTTTTCATCCACATCTCTGTTACTGTTTGGGGGCCTGTAGAAAACTCCTAACAAAGTGACCGCTCCTTTCCTACTTCTAACTTCAACCCACACTACCTCAGTAGACAGATCCTCCTCAAACGGCCTTTCTGCAGCCATTATACTATCCTTGATTAACAATGCTACTCCTCCACCTCTTTTACCACCTTCCCTAATCTTACTGAAACATCTAAACCCCAGAACCTCCAACAACCATTCCTGCCCCTGTTCAAAATGCATATCTTTATTTCCTTTCAACATATAGGCCGCAATTCCCCAAAGAATTTCAAAGTGGAGTCTCCGGCGAGAAACAAGATGCAGTTCCCACATGGTGGTTCGTCATGATCCAGCCTGCAATCCACCCACACTTACAAATTCTTAGAAATTCTTTTGTACCCGGGGATGGTTCACGCCAAAAATGTGATGTGTAGAACCCAAAGAGCCAAAGCTGGATCCTTAGAGATCAGGGCATCCTCCCAATCTCGGAGTAACCCTCCAGCACACACACCCTCCTCCCCGTCAAGTGAGCGACACTCTGCAATGGGGTCGCCAAATATCCCTCCCCACTTTCTGGGCCCCCCCACCTTCGGGAACCCCCCCGCCCAGTACCCCCTTCAGGCCCTGTCCCTTGGGAGTGCCAACAGGTTAGCCCGGAAAGTCGCTGCATTTGACTTGAATCTACTAATCAGGTTATAATTAATGCTAATTATCTCTGATCAGGATCTCGCCTTTGCATCATGCCAGCTCGAAAGGGTTGGGAGCATCAGAAACTGTTTTGCACAGGGTGCAAATCCCATTTTGGGCCCCTCCTGGAATTCTCCAGACATAGCAGGATTTGCACCAACCCTCATGGTATTCCTCCATCCAATACAGGTGGAAGTCTACTATTTCCTCCTATTATATGCAGGTCTTTGCTACTTACCTCCTTTATAATCAAAATAATAATCACTTGTCACAAGTAGCTTTCAATTAAGTTACTGTGAAAAGTCCCTACTCACCACATTTCGGACCCTGTTCGGGGAGGCCGGTACGGGAATTGAACCCGCGCTGCTGGCCTTGTTCTGCATTACAAGCCAGCTGTTTAGCCCACTGTGCTAAACCAGCCCCTATGCAACAGGCCTGCCACTTGCCTCTGCATGGGGGTCTGCTACTCCCCTTGATATACAAAAGATCTGTTATTTCATTCAAATATATCGGCATGAGAGAAAAGAGTTACAAAACTACCTGATAATATATGCAGGAGAATGTCATTTTCCAATATGTTTGGCAATCTGCTATTCCTTTACAGTATAGAATACGGTATAGAGAATATGCACTCCAAGAGGGCTGCAGTTGCTCCCCATATATCCAAGAATAAATAGAAATGGGCAACAAAGTGAATCAAAACATTTGCAATTCATATCACACTGTTTAAGGGCACTTCAGGTAGTGTGAAAAGGGAGAACGCACCATCAATTACTGTTAATAAAGTCACTAGCAATCAGCATACAAACTGACGCAGCAGTGTAAAATTGCCAAAATTAAATTGTACAATATAAAAATTACACGAACATTTTATTGTGTTTCAAGGAAACAGCACATCTCAGTTACAATAACTGCTGTCCAGTAAAGTGGGACTGCCCTTGCTTGATTCTGATTTTTACTCTTTAATGATAGCCTGAGCATTTCCAGAAAGGGCTTCTTTTTCTGTTACCTCTGAAGATCCCGGAGGGTCGCGCCTGGATCGCTCCTTTTTCTCATCTACTTGCTGCCCTGAACATTACCATCCGAAGACATGGGGGTTATGCTGCTTCGGAAAACACAGGCTGCTACTTGATGCAGTCTTAACTAAAGGATGCTCCAGACTCTGAAATGAGTTCAATGTGTTTCTTGAACTATTAACACAGTTCTCAAATGAGTTCGACTCTCTGCTAATCTAACTGTAGTAACTCAGTCTAACTGTGCCAGCTTGCTCTAAGCCACGTGCTGGGGTGTGATGCTGCTGATCAACCCTGTCTGACTCTCTAGATGTCTATTAGTGGAAAGAGGCAGGGTGTGAGTGCCTCATCCCTTTTATAGTGTTTATATCATGCCCCCTTGTGGTGATGCCACCTCTGAGTGTCCTGATGCCCATTGGTTGTGTCCTATGCTGAGTGTTCATTGGTTGCATATCATGACATCTCCCCTTTTTTTTTTGTAGATATATGTACTTGTGAATGTGTCTGTCTAATGTGACTGACTGAGGAATACAGAACAGAACAAACAAAACAAATGCTGATAAGTCCAGTCTCTGAGGCTTGCGTCTGATCCTCGTCGACCGCCGCAGAGGTGGTGGAGGAGACGACGGTGTCTTGACAGGCGAGTGGGAGGCACGACTGGTGGCCCGTGGTTCGAGGTGTCTGGAGGTGGCAATTCGACATGTGGAAATGGAGGGGAAAGTGGTTGTGGGCAAGCAACTTTTCGTAGTACCCGCCGATTCCTTTGCACAATGTAGCCATCAGCCATATGTATGACATAGGATCTGGGCGCAGCCTGTCGAACAACGACAGCCGGAGCAGACCACCCACCATACGGTATCTTGATCCTGACCGTGTCTGCCGGGGATAGCACGTCCAGATTGGTGGCATGTGGTCATAGCCCTGCTTCTGGCTGTCGCGAAGCTGCTGCATCCTCCGCAGCACCGGGAGGTGATCAAGGTTGGGCAGGTGTATGGCTGGAAGCGTCGTCCGCAGGTCCCTGTTCATCAGCAGTTGAGCTGACAACATGCCAGTGGACAAGGGAATCGCCCGGTACGCAAGTAGTGCAAGGTGTATGTCGGAAGCGGCGTCCGAGGCCTTGCGGATGAGCTGCTTAACGATGTGCACTCCTTTTTCGACTTTGCCATTGGACTGCGGACAGTGCGGACTGGAGGTGACATGCCTGAAATTGTAGCTCTTGGCAAACGTGGACCATTCTCTACTGTGGAAGCACGGGCCATTGACGCTCATGACCTTGTTCGGGATGCCATGCCGTGAAAATGTCTCTTTACACGCTTTGATGACGGTCCGTGAGGTGAGGTCTGGCAGCTTCAGCACCTCAGGATAGTTTGAAAAGCAATCGATAATTAAGATATAGTCGCGACCATTCGCGTGGAATAGGTCAATGCCAACCTTGGACCACGGAGAGGTCTCTTGGTCATGTGGTTGAAGCATCTCCTTGCTCTGCGTTGGTTGGAATCTCTGACAGGTTTCGCAGTTCAGGACCATGTCCGTGATGTCCTGGTTGATGCCGGGCCAGTAGACAGCTTGCCGGGCCCTGCGTCTGCACTTCTCTACGCCCACATGTCCCTCATGAATCTGCCACAGCGCCATGCTCTGGAGACGTAGCGGGATGACTATCCTGTCGAGCTTGAGCAGGATGCCGATCAGCGTCAGGCGTCCTTGACGTTGTAGAATTGAGGGCATTGCCCTTTCTGCCAGCCATTGCTGAGGTTGTGGATAACTCGCTGCAACAGGGGGTCTTTGGCCGTCTCTTCTCAGATGAGAACGATCTTCTCATCTGTTGCCGGGAGAATGCTTGCACACAGTTGTACCTGCAATTCAATGTGCTGGATGATCTCCAGTGATTCACTGGGTGAGTTGACGGAGCGGGACAATGCATCGGCGATGATGAGCTCCTTGCCAGGTGTGCACAACAAGTTGAAATCATGCCTCCAGAGTTTGAGCAGCATTCTCTGCAAACGAGGCGTCATGTCGTTCAGGTCCTTTTGGATGATGTGGACCAGAGGCCTATGATCCGTCTCAACAGTAAATGTTGGCAAGCCGTAGACATAATCATGAAATTTGAGGATGTTGGTGAGAAGACCTAAACACTCCTTCTCAATCTGCACATACCTGGTCTCAGTGGGTGTCATTGCCCATAACGTGTATGCCACTGGTACCCAGGATGACGTGCCGTCTCTTTGAAGCAACACCGCCCCAATGCCATCCTGACTCGGATCTGTGGATATCTTGGTCTCTCGGTCTGGGTCAAAGAATGCAAGGACGGGTGCAGTGGTGAGCTTGGCTTTCAGCTCCAGCCACTCTGTTTGGAGCTCCGCCTTCCACTCAAAGGCGGTTGATTTTTTTCACCAGGTTGCGTAGGGCCGTGGTGTGTGTGGCCAAATTCGGGATGAACTTGCCAAGGATATTGACCATTCCCAGAAAGCGCAGTACTGCCTTCATGTCGTCCGTGACTTTCATTGCCTCGATGGCTTTAATTTTGTCTGTGTCCGGGCGCACACCGTGTCGCAAAATCTGATCGCCCAGGAACTTCAGCATGGATGTCCCAAAACAGCACTTGGACCTGTTTAGCTTGAGGCCATGTTCATGTATGCGTTGGAATACTTTCTTGAGTCGAGACACATGTTCCTCTGGGGTTGTGGACCAGATTATGATATCGTCAACGTAGACACGAACACCTTCTATTCCCTCCATCATCTGTTCCATGATGTGATAGAAAATCTCGGATACCGAGATGATGCCAAATGGCATTCGGCTGTAGAAGAACCTGCCAAAAGGCGTGTTGAAGGTGCAGAGCCTTCTGCTGGATTCTTCAAGTTGGATTTGCCAAAATCCTTGGGATGCATCCAATTTTGTGAAGAAGCGCGCGTGTGCCATCTCACTCGTGATTTCTTCCCTCTTCGGGATGGGGTAATGTTCCCGCATAATGTTTTTGTTTAGATCCTTGGGGTCCCCCGAAGGCTTCTTTACGCACACAATCGAGCTGACCCAGTCGGTTGGTTCAGTGACCTTGCAGATGATGCCTTTTTGTTGTAGACTCGTGAGCTCTGCCTTCAGGCGCTCTCTCAGTGGAGCAGGGACTCGTCGTGGTGCGTGGACTACTAGCTTGTCATCAGGCCGCAGTAGAATCTTGTACTTGTACGGCAGCATGCCCATCCCGCTAAATACATCTGGGTACTTGGTTAGGATGTCGTCAATGCTGGCCTGATGATCTGAATGGGACAGCGTCGTGGTGTAGACCCGTTGAATGAGGTTCAGTTGCTTGCAGGCGTGCGCACCTAGCAGGGATGCCCGGTCTGGTTTAACAATCTCGAAGCGTAAGCTTGCTTGTGTGTGTCGGCTGGACACCTGCAGATGGCAGGACCCCAATGCCTTGATTGCGTTTCCATTGTAGTCCAGGAGTTTGCAGGCAGCTGGAAGGATTGTAGGGGGTTTGTTGATTCTCTTGAAGTCCACCTGCAAAATCAGGTTGGCGGAAGCACCAGTGTCCAGTTTGAACTGGATGGGGCAGTGGTTGATTTTCATCACTGCATGCCATTCGTCCTCGGAATCCACGGTCAGGACTGATTGGACTTGCGATGTGTCCGGTGTGGCGTATTCGCACTTCGTAATAATGACCACTTGGGAAATGTTGACCAGGTGTTCATCATCTGGATCCGTCGCACTGCCTGGATCAGAGTCATGCATTCGGTGTTGCACACTTCTGATGCGCCGCTGTCGGCATTGGGAGCGCTGGCTCCTGGCTGCTGGTGCAGATCTGCACAGGGCCGTATAGTGGTTTGGTTTCCCACAGTTTAAACAGCGTTTGCCTCTTGCAGGGCAGTTTTTTTAAAAATGGGCGGTGCCGCAGTTCGCACATGTCATGGCGTCGGCGTCATGATGCTCAGTGCGTCGTTGTGCATGCACGGTGCAGTTTTTGGACGTCTGCACCCGCGCAGTGCGATTTTCGGCCGCTTCATGTTCCCGATCGCATTGCGCATGCATCGGGCCCCGGGAAGAGCATGCAAAATGGCCACTTTCGTCAATGTGGAGGCGCTGCATCCGGGAGATGGCCTGAACACTCTCCACCTCGTGGGGGGCTTGTTTTTCACTTTCTGTCATTCCGTACTGTGAATAGTGATTTTTAGAGTGTTCATGCACAGTACACGTTTCAATCGCAACTGGCAGGGTCATGTGCTTGATTTTCAACAATTGCTCTTGCAGAGGATCAGAGTGGACTCCAAAAACGATTTGGTCTCTGATCATGGAGTCAGTGATATCACCGAAGTAGCAGGATTGCGCTAGCAGTCTAAGGTTAGTTAGATAGGAGTTGAATGATTCGTCTTTACCTTACATCCTCTTCTGGAAGATGTAGCGCTAGAAGATTTTGGTGGTGTCCACCTCACAGTGGCTGTCGAATTTGTCCAGGATGGTTTGGTACTTTGTTTTGTCCTGCCCTTTGGAAAAGTGAAAGGAGTTGAAGATCTCTATCGCATGATCACCGGCAGTAGTGAGTAGAAGAGCTATCTTCCGCGCATCGGTCGCGCCATTGAGGTCAGATGCTTCCACGTATAGTTGAATTTTCTGCTTGAATGATCGCCAGTTGGCACTAAGATTGCCGGTGGTCCTGAGCAAATGAGGAACCTGAATCTTGTCCATTGTGCCTATATTCAGTAGTTGGTTGTCACGGATCTTGCGTAGTTGAACTAAATAGATTGAACAGTCACTCCTGGTATCATGTTGTGTTATGCTGCTTCGGATAACACAGGCTGCTACTTGATGCAGTCTTAAATAAAGGATGCTCCAGACTCTGAAATGAGTTCAACGTGTTTATTGAACTATTAACACAGTTCTCAAATGAGTTTGACTTTCTGCTAATCTAATTGTAGTAACTCAGTCTAACTGTACCAGCTTGCTCTAAGCCACGTGCTGGGGTGTGATGCTGCTGATCAACCCTGGCTGACTCTCTAGATGTCCGTCTGGAAAGAGGCAGGGTGTGAGTGCCTCATCCCTTTTATAGTGTCATGTCATGCCCCCTTGTGGTGATGCCACTTCTGAGTGTCCTGACTGCCCATTAGTTGTGTCCTATTCTGAGTGTTCATTGGTTGCATGTTTGCATATCATGACAAGTTCCACATGTATGTTGATTTTATCCAGTTCTACTTTCCCTCCACCTCGCTCGATCTTTCCACTTCTTATATGTTGCCAGACTACTTAATATCCAATCATAGAATAAAATCATAGAAACATTATAGCACAAGAATGAAGCCATTTGGCCCACCTTGTCCATGCCAGCCCAAAGATACCCAGGTGCCCTTTCTAATCTCACCTTCCTGCACCTAGTCCATAGACCTGTATCTTGCAGCACTTAAGATGTAGCTCCAGGTACTTTAAAAAAAAGTTTAGTGTCTCTGTTTCCATCACCAACTCAGGCAGTGAATTCCAGACGCCCACTACCCTCTGGGTAAAAAGTTCTTCCTCATGTCCCTTCTACACCTTCTGCCACTTATCTTGGATCTATGTCCCCTGGTTCTAGAATTCTTCACCAAATGAAACAATTTTATTCTGTCCACTCTATCTCTTCCCCTCATAATTTTGCACAGCTCAATTAAGTCACCTTCTTTGTTCCAAGGAAAATAACCCCAACCTATCCAATCTCTCCTCTTAGCTACACTTTTCTAGCCCTGGCAACATTCTTGTAAACCTCTTCTGCACTCTCTCCAGAGCAATTACGTCCTTCCTGTAATGTGCTGACCTGAACTGCACACAATATTCCAGTTGTGGCCTCACCAGTATTTTACACAATTCCAACATTATATCCTTACTTTTATATTCTATACCTCTGCTAATGATGGACAGCATTCCATATGCTTTCTTTACAACCTTGTCTACTTGAACTGCTGCCTTTAGGGACCTGTGCACTTGTACACCAGGATCTCTTACTTCATCCACCGTCTTAGTATATTTCCATTTATTGTGTGCCCCCTATAACTGTTTGACCTTCCTAAATGCATGACCTCATACTTCTCTGTGTTGAATTCTATCTGCCACTTTATCGCCACTTCACCAACCATCTATATCATTTTGGAGATCATAACTTTCCTCTAAACTGTCCACCACTCGGCCAATCTTTGTGACGTCGGCAAATTTCCCAATCGTGCTCTCCACGTGCACGTCCAAATCGTTAATATATGACACAAATAGTAAGGGTCCCAACACCAAGCCCTATGCAACACTTGAAACAACTTTCCAATTGCAAGGGCAGCCATCAAAGATTATTACCCTTTGTTTCCTGTTACTAAGGCAGCTGTTTATACAATTTGCCAGATTGCCCACATTGCTTTCACTTTCTTGACCAATCTGCCATACGATACTTTGTCAAACCCCTTAATCATCAATGAGCTACAGTTTTCTCCAGTTAAATATTGGGAGGACTAAACATCAGCCAAAATATCTAGTTGTTGTAATTAATCCCATCTCTCTCCACAGCTACCAGTCCCAAATTGAGCCATACTGTCGCTTTCAGTGTCACACTCGATCTTGCAATGAGGTTCCAATCTCACATCCCCTTCATCACAAAGAGAACATACTTCTACCTCTAATATTGCCTGCTTCCAACCTGCCTTTTGCCTGTCTACTGTTGAAACTCACTTATGCCTTTAGCACATCCAGACTCAAATTATCAAATACCTTTTCCAGTCTCTCATTCTTTATTCTCTATAAAATTCAATTCATTTAAATCTCTGTATCCACAATAAAATTAAACTCACCCTTGTTTTTGTTCATCTGCTTAGGCTCCTCATGCCCTAAAACCTCAATTTTCAATTCTTATTTTCATGTTTAAATCCCTTCAGGGCCTTCTCTCCCTGAACCTGTAACTTTCTCCAGTTCTAAAACTCTCCTGAATTCTTCGCTGACTCGGGTCTTTTGTGTATTCCCCTTTCTCTTCATCCTATCATTCAACCTATGCTCCTGAATTCTCTCATTTAAACCCTCTGGCTCTCTCGCTCCCTCTCATCCTTTAAAACTTCAGTTAAAACTCATTGATTTGACCAGAAGAGTGAAAATGAAACTCTGCAAATACATGGATTTATCTGATGTCTCAGTGCTCAGTATTAAAACTGGGTGCCTGGTATCAAAATTCCTCACCTAAAACAATTGTAAAGGTTTTTCCAGAAAAGGCAGCTTAATTACAAAAGTTCTAAAATACTGGGTGCTGACTATTTATCATTACAACTATGAAACTATTACCGCAGCACAAGTTGTACCTTAGCCCCTCCTTTTCCTGCTCCCTTTTTGCCTTTCTTTCCTCCAGTTTTCTTGGCAGATTGTGAGGACTTTGCCTTTTTTGCTGGTGGTGCGGTGATGATGGCTTCAAGCTTTCCTTTAGATCCTCGCTTCTTAGATAATAGTTCCGGATGAATGTTAGGTAAGACACCTCCACTAGCAATAGTGACACCTTTCAGCAGCTGTAGGGAGAGGTTAAGCATTAGAGCGATGATTTCACTTTTACAATACACCATGTTGTTACCAATTGCCATTAAAATGATCAGGTCAAACACCAACGAGACACCACAGAAATGATTGGTCTGTTTGGGCACAACAATCAAGTTGTGCAGCAGTAAAGCCAAAGCAGTTTAAGTTAGCAAGTGACATCCATTAAATTTACACAGCATACCAAGAGTTGCAAGACAAGATCACCATTGTGACAGTTACACTTTGCCCCCATTCTACCTACACAAGTTAACTGAAATTTAGAGATGTGTGAATGGATTCTTACGTACAAGAACATAAGAACTAGGAGCAGGAGTAGGTCATCTGGCCCATAGATTCACAGCCCTTTGGGTGAAGAAATTCCTCCTAAACTCAGTCCTAAATCTAATTCCCCTTATTTTGAGGCTATGCCCCCTAGTTCTGCTTTCACCCGCCAATGGAAACAACCTGCCCACATCTATCCTATCTATTCCCTTCATAATTTTATATGTTTCTACAAGATCCCCCCTGCATCCTTCTAAATTTTAATGAGTACAGTCCCAGTCTACTCAACCTCTCCTCGTAATCCAACCCCCTCAACTCTGGGATTAACCTAGTGAATCTCCTCTGCACTCCCTCCAGCGCTAGTACGTCCTTTCTCAGGTAAGGAGACCAAAACTGAACACAATCCTCCAGGTGTGGCCTCACTAACACCTTATACAATTGCAGCATAACCTCCCTAGTCTTAAACTCCATCCCTCTAGCAATGAAGGACAAAACTCCATTTGCCTTTTTTTTAAACAAACAATTTTTAATGAGGTATTTTTGGCATAACAACCACAGTACAAAAAACAATAGAGTACAAAGAACAGTAATCAAAAAGCAACCACCGACATCCGTCCCTCCAAGGCCCGCCTATTTAACCCCCTACTCTATACTACCCTAACACCCCCTGCTGACGATTAATTCCCCGCAAAGAAGTCAATGAATGGTTGCCACCTCCTGGCGAACCCTGACACCGACCCTCTCAAGGCGAACTTGATCTTTTCCAGGCTGAGAAAGCTCGCCAATTTGGTTAACCAGGCCTCTGACTTCGGAGGCCTAGACTTCCTCCAAGCCAGTTGTATCCGTCGCCGGGCTACCAAGGAGTAAAAGGCCAGAACATCTGCCTCTCTCTCCTCCTGAACACCCGGGTCCTCCAACACTCCAAAGATCGCTACCCTTGGACTCATTTCCACCCTCGTCTTCAATACCCGGGACATGACATCCGCGAACCCCTGCCAATATCCCCTAAGTTTTGGGCATGCCCAGAACATGTGGACATGGTTCGCTGGTCCACCCGCACACCTGATATACTTGTCTTCCACCTCAAAAAATCTACTCATCCGGGCCGCAGTCATGTGCGCCCGGTGCACCACCTTAAACTGGATCAATCTGAGCCTTGCGCATGTAGCGGTCGCGTTGACCTTGCTCAGCGCCTCTGCCCATAGGCCGTCCTCCATCTCACCCCCCAGTTCCTCCTCTCACTTACGGTTCAGCTCCTCTGTATG